>NC_090651.1:42727355-43057085 GCF_040937935.1 Hyperolius riggenbachi | reverse complement strand
CTTGGGCGGTTTAAAGACAACTAAAATCACCATAAAAACAAGTTCAACTCATATTGTGGTTCCATGCATACTGGACCCTTTTGCATAAAATCACAGCAACAATACTGCACTAATTTCCAATTAAAGTGCTCATTGCTTAAATATGACTAATCATAGTACAGAGAGTGGACGTTCTCCTTCTATTTATGCAAAAAGGTTCAATATGCATGCATCTGCAAGGTGAGTTGAACTTGTTTTTATAGTGATTTTAGATGTCTTTAAACAAACTGTAGTCTCCCCCCCCCCAATCCCACCACCTGTGTTTGAAACCAAGCCTGACTCCAGTACATCTGTTTTTGTTTTTTTCAAAGTTTTCAAAGCAGTACATCTGTTTTTACTTGTTCCCATTCTGAGCACTGGGCACCTGCAGGTTGCAGGAGTGTGGGAAATGGCTTGACAGCGCTAAAGAATTTACTAGTACATAAAGCAGGACTGCTTTTTCTGGAGCTGTCATCTCTACACAGTCATTGCAGGGAGCATTATTGTTTTATTCAATACTAGCTGTTGGCCCGGCGTTGCCTGGGTATGTATTTGGCTGTTGTTGGCTCCGCCCACTTTTTCTAACCCTAACACACAATTACTCAATGGCCTAGTTTGTGAGCTTTGTGGTCTTTGGCATCAATAATTTGCATTGAAATGAAACAAAGCTGATTGGCTGTGGCTCCACCCCTTTCCTGAATTTGAACCATAATCACCCAATGACCAACTGTATCAGGTTTGAGGTTTGCGCCATTAACAGTGCAAGAATGGCAGCAATTAAGTATTCCCCTTGAAAATCAATAGGTGAATTTTGATTGGCTTTTCTAGGCTCCACCCACTTTTCTGAATCTTAAACCCAGTCACCCAGTGACCAACTGTGCAAAGTTTGAGAACCCTGCCATTATCAGTGTAAGAATGGCTGCTGTTTACATTTTCCCAGGGAAATTGGTATTTGTCTCTGCCCACTTTTTGGTTATCGGGATAAAACGTATCCTATATGTTATTCCAGGTAATGGCCAAATTTCATTCAAATCCGTTCAGCCATTGTTGCGTGATTGAGAAACAAACATCCAAACTTTCGCATTTATAATATTAGTGAGATTCAGGCATTGGGATAACTGATTGGCTAGATTTCATGTTTGATATTGTAGTAAAGATCCCCATTCATGTTCTGTGCACTTGCAGTTCATGAAAGAATGAACTGCACATGCGCAGAACACTTACGTGACAGGCATGTGGGCAAGATGGGCACAAAGATGGGCCGTGCATGTGCAGTGGCCCACGACTTCCACCAAAGTTGCCACTTTAAAGAGAATCTGTATTGTTAAAATCGCACAAAAGTAAACATACCAGTGCGTTAGGGGACATCTCCTATTACCCTCTGTCACAATTTCGCCGCTTCTCGCCGCATTAAAAGTGGTTAAAAACAGTTTTAAAAAGCTTGTTAATAAACAAACAAAATGGCCACCAAAACAGGAAGTAGGTTGATGTACAGTATGTCCACACATAGAAAATACATCCATACACAAGCAGGCTGTATACAGCCTTACTTCTGAATCTCAAGAGATCATTTGTGTGTTTCTTTCCCCCTGCAGCTATCTTCCACTGAAGTGTCAGGCTGTTTCTTACTGCAGAGTGCAGACAGCTCTGCCTGAATGTAATTCCTCAGTATGTGAAAGCCCAGCCAGCTCAGAGGAGGATTTATCCAGCTTGTAAAAGAAAATAGAGCAGAGAGAAGCTGCCCTAATCTAAATAACACACAGGCAGTGTGCAGAGAGGGGCCTGGAGGGGGAGATGCATCACAGAACCACAACAAAGTCTGACAAGAGAGAGATAAGTTGATTTATTACAGAGATGGTGATAGTAGAATGTGCTGCAGTAAGCCAGAACACATTAGAATAGCTTTTGGAACTTGTAGGTTGATAAAAAACAGGATGCAATTTTTGTTACGGAGTCTCTTTAACGGAGCCGGAGGGAGCCCAGACGACACCGAGGGACTTCATTGACTACGAGAGGCTGGAGGAAGCCCCAGGTAAGTTAATTTGCCATTTGTTTTATTTTGCACTCCCAAAAAGGAAGTGGACTCAGTTCCACAAAACACATCACAAAATATATAGTACAAATTAAAGAAAGGAGGGGGCAACGGTTTTTCTTCGTTTATTATGGGGAGGTTAATACTACTTCACCCTTTTTATGGTTTTTATGGTTTGAATTGACCAATTAACTCGGTCGAGCAGGATGGAAAATATCAGTTGATCCTAAAGGAATCGAGTAATGTTCACATGATTACGATCGACACAATCTATTTTTGGTTTTAGATTCCTCCACTGCAAGAAAGTCTTAGATAAGTATGATGCGGAAAAGATCATAAACAATAATTGTGTAAAAGCTGCTATAGCCCCTAGATAAGTGTTTTATTACTAGGCAGTCTATTAAGTGACATCATTTGACGTGAAAGCCGTGTGGACCTCTCCTTGCACAGCACATGCTATAAACTGGCTTGTTCTGCGCATAGTGGTTTGGGGATTATGCCAGAGTTGCTTGATGCAAGGAAGAAAGCCAGAGGCTGTAATTTTTCCTTATCATCCTCCGACTCGGATAACGGAAGTATAATTTGAGGTCTCGGGTTGTCTGGAGAAAAAGATTGCCAAGAAATGTGTTATCTTTCTGCAAGCTGTATCAGTTTGTGCAGAGTTTGTTAGGAATGAGCAAATATCGGAAAAAAAGGGCTTCTCTGGCACGAAGCCTCATCTATTCCCGCCAGCTTTAGCTCTGCCAATCTGTCATCCTGAAGGATCAGTTTCTTTTAGATTTTGGATCAAACACTTCTGTAGAGTTTGATCCAATTCTGTATTCTTAAATTCTGCAGAGGGCAGAAAAGGCGTTCTTTTGGTGTTCTTTTGACAGAAGGGGGTAGGTTGGAGTTAGCCTGGGAGAGAGAAACTTGTCCCACCCAGGAGTATATCGGCACCGATGGAGACAGTAGTAGGATGGGGTGACTATTAGCTGTCTCATTTGCCTGAAACATTTTACCGAATGCTGATTGTTGGTTAGCTAGTTGGTTAGCTGGAGAGAAATACTGAATACCTCACTTGGTTTTACCGAATGCTCTAATCTTTGTGAATTGACATTTATTGAATTGCTAGGCTACCTAAGCCCGTTTCAAAATGGGCTCTAGGTAGTGATTTAACCGCGCCCACCCGCGCGCCCGCCGCACTCCCACCGCACCAGCCATGTGTGCGCACCCGCCGCACGCACACGGTCACCCTGCTCCCTGGCCTCACCTCCCGTCCCAACGGCTTTCTGTACTGCGCACATGCGCAGTACAAAAAAGCTTTGGACGGACAGACAACAGGGAAAGTGGATGACGCAGGGACAGTTAGGTTTTATTGTATAGGATTTACCTCACTGGTCGGTAAGGGCCTTTGTAAATTACAGCCTTAGTAAATTGACACTTGATTAGATGTTCTTAGTGGCAAGAAAGATACCAAATGCGTTATTTTACCGACCTAATATTTTTTACTCAACAGGTCTTTGTGAATTGAGCCCATAGTGCTAACTACACTGGAAGGAAATCTGACCATTTATCTTGGTGATGGGGGGGGGGGGGGGGGGGGGTGGGGGGGGGGGGGGGGGGGGGGGGGGGGGGGGGGGGGGGAGGGGGAGAGGACACAAGGCTACCTATACTAGGGGGAGAATATTGCTAAATATTCTGGGGGAGGGGGGATCTCGTTAGTTAGGAAGCAGAAGGGGGTTTGTTCCTTACACACTGCCATGTACTGATTCCTGTGTCAACAATCTCTGAATGGAACAAGTCAGATGAAAATCCTCCAAGATTTCTGTGTGTGATATCTTTTGTGAGGGTGATATCTATTCTAAAGTGCCCAGTCAAACCTAGACTATTGTTCTTCTCCTTGCGCCCCTCTCTACGTCCTGCCCTGCACTCTTGTCCCTTTGCTCCCCCCACCCCCTCCTTGGCCTCAAACTGTAGCCCGAGGGATCAAGTCCCAATCACTATACAGTCTTTGTGTACACAGCCTGAACAGGAGTGGGTGAAAAAGCAACAATCAATGGAGGAGTTTGGGGGGAGGCGGTAACACAAATTCATGAAGACTGGGAACCTTCCCAGACAGAAGCTTTTTTTGTGCTCTGCTAAGGGTGCATAAAAGGGACCACAAAAATAAGCATGTGTTTGGGAGCAGAGGGAAGCATTTCTTTTTCAAAAGAAGTTTTGCCTGGAATTCAACTTCAACAGGACAGGTTTTGCATGGAGAGTCTCAGAGCAAGCTGAGCGCTTTTATGCCGAGGATCTGAGCAGAGCCTAATAAATAAATCAAATAAGGAATAACTGAACACAAGTGCCAGTGTTCTGTGATGCCGGCATTAATTGAAAGGGCTTTCCACTGGCTGCATCTGATAATTGGATTTTTTTTCTATGGAAATATCAATATTTGCAGTTATGTGTTTTCCTGATAAATGGAAGACAGCAGCTACTTTGGTTTATTAGACCTGTCCTGCAGAAAGTTAAAGAATAAGTGAATTTATCGCGTATATGGACTGAGCACATCCCAAACGGTCTCCTGATCAGTAACAAAGTCATAGCGCTATGCTTGCCTCTCTTGTACCAGTGATCTGTAGCGTATAAAACTGAGTTCAAAACACATACAAGGAAAAAGGGGGAGGTAGCTTACCTCAATAACCATTCATCAATTAATTCAATAAATTCATATATATAAATAGAATGAATTTTAATGAGCACAGGCAATGCATTTTGTGGGTGTCTGCCCACTTCCTCAGGTCAAGTAAAGTACCGAAGGGTTTGAGAAGCCAGGCGCAGAGCGCCTCTGGATGCATGTTGTCTGTTATCACATCTGTACACCAAGCCAAAGAGGAAGAGAGGGGTTTACAGTCAATAGTCATCAGACCAGGGGCGGGCCGAGACAGAGGCGAGAGAGGCTCCAGCCTCAAGGCGCAGTGTAGGAGGGGGCGCACAACTCGCTCACCTATCATTCCCCTACTGTGTTTGAAGCAGAGAGAAATAAGAAAAGGGAATACATGGAAGTGACTGCAAGCCAGATAAGTAGAGATGAAGGTGATGGGGGCCCCGGGGCACCTCAGTCTAATAGCAATCAGTGTGTGACGGCTGCGGTGGGAGGGATGGAGGGGCGCACTTTGGTGTCTCAGCCTTGGGTGCAGGAGGACCTTGTCTCGGCTCGGCATCAGACTAAAGCTGGCCACACGTCACTCAATATATGGCCAGATCGACCATCAGATAGATCCCTCTCTGATCAAATCTAATCAGAGAAGGATCTATTGCCTGGCCACACTCTGCCCAGCGATTTCCAATACAGTAGATTTCGGCATAAAATACTTGGAATCGTCCCTGTGCCACCGTCTGCTGGGTCTCCAAGTGTAAAGTGTTCCCCGTGCTCTGCGTCTTAAATCCTCACATCTCCACCGGCATGACTCCTTGCCGCCTTCAGTGTCCG
Organism: Hyperolius riggenbachi; assembly: GCF_040937935.1. NCBI lineage: Eukaryota > Metazoa > Chordata > Amphibia > Anura > Hyperoliidae > Hyperolius > Hyperolius riggenbachi. The sequence continues at coordinate 43,051,578 of NC_090651.1, read as the reverse complement.
CAATCACCGCGAGCACCTGTACCATGAGCCACTGGTGCATTTCTTGACGTGACATGCGCCAGTGACACATGGTGCAGGCGCTAGCTGTGAGGGTAGACTCCGGAGGAGGCCAAGACTTGTGCCGGCGCAGAGGTGAGACTTTAAAACATACGACAGACGGAGAACTTTACACTCGGGGGTAGGGGGGGGGGGGGGGGGTTGGGATGCACCAGCCGGGGGTCAATCATTTCCGTCACCACTACACACCTGATCAAGCCTTTGCGGCCGAAACCTTTCTGGCATTCCTGATTAATCCATTTGACCAAATTCACACGGAATCAATGGATAGATCGGAAGGGCTGCAATATAGAGTAATGTATGAGCGCCTTTAGACTGAGCTCCCATTTATGTAATTTTTCGGTGTTTTTTAGTAATGAAAATTCGCATTAAAGCATATGCTAAGGATAGTGATTGGGCTAGTTGTAATGCGACTTCGTTCACAATGTGAAAAAAGCAGAATCGGGCAGTCTGCTGCATTTTTTGCCTAACATGCACATTTGCATCCGAAACATGTAGCTTCACATGTGAAATGCAAAAATCCACATGCCTCTGAGCGTCATCTTTTCGTACACCTTGGTCCCATAAGCCCAATTTCCACTAGCTGCAATTCCCTAACATTTCAAAGCACAACGGAAATGCTTTGGAATCGCAGCTAGTGGAAATAGGGCCTTAAAGGAAACCAGAGACAAAGTAAATTAAAAAATGTATTATATATGGGCTTCCTCCAGCCCTACCCGCACGGATCGCTCCCACGCCACCGTCCTCAGTCCTCTCCCTCTTCTGTACCCGGTCCTGTAAGTTTGGCCAGCCGCGGCCAGTTTGAGCAGAGAATAGTACTGCGCAGACACAGTACTATTCTCCGCCGCAGATAGACGGAGGGAGCGCACTGCACGTGCTCAGACTGGCCGCGACTGGCTGAACTTAGGGGACCCAGTACAGAAGATGGAGAAGACAGAGGAGGGCGGCGTGGGAGCGATTTGTGCGTATAAATCTTTTAATTTACTTTGTCTCTGGTACACTTTAAAGTGAGTGTAAAGCCAACAAAAACAAAAGTTAGTTACCTATGGACAGGGAAGGCTCTGGATCCTATACAGGTAGTCCCCAACCTACGTACGCCCGACTTACAAACGACCCACGGATACGAACGGCATGGATTCTCTGTTTCCATGGGAACAAGTCAAAAAATGTTTGTTTTTTTTTTCAAATTGGACTTGTAGTTTTTGAGAAAATCGATTTTAAAAAAATCAAAGAAAAAATGGCTTTTAAACTTCTATAAACAAGTACGAAGGGCAGAGGTGACACAGAGGGGGACACTGGAGGCACAGAGGAGGTACAGGGGACAGAGATGGCACACTGTTCCGACTTAAGAACAGATTCAGGTTAAGAACGAACCTACAGTCCCTATCTCGTTTGTAAACTGGGGACTACCTGTATAGCCTTCCCTGTCCTCTCTTGTACCCCTCATTCCAGTGCCATCACCCCGTCTAATTTGCCGCTTCCGAAAGCACTCGTGTCCCCAAGTGTTTCCAAAGACGGACGGCTCCGTACTGTGCATGGGCGTGTAAGCGTGCTCACACACGTGCAGTACGGAGCCGCCCGTCTTCTGAAGCACTCAGGGACACGAGTGCTCTCGAAGCTTCCGAGGGCTCATGGACGTGTATTAGACCAATTGGTGGAGTGCACACAACGGAGGTGACAATGCTGGAACCAGGGGAGCAACAGAAGACAGGGAAGGCTCTACAGCAGGGGTCTCAAACTCAATTTACCTGGGGGGCCGCAGGAGGCAAAGTCAGGATGAGGCTGGGCCGCATAAGGAATTTCACAATCGCGGCGCATCGCAGCCTCTACCCGCCCCCTTCACTCTTCCTTCACAGAGAGAGGCAGTGATGCACCGCGATTGACGTCAGGAGGGGCAGAGCTGAAGCTGAAAGCTCTGCCCCTTCCAGGAAATGTCGGCGGATTGCCCCCCCGGGCGATTTGGGGGCTCTGCAGCCCTTGTTTAGCGGCGGGAATGCGGCGGATTACTTGGGAGCACTGAAGCGAACTATAAGGAAGCTTTTGCCGGCGAGGGCCACAAAATATTGTATCGAGTGCCGCAAATGGCCCACGGGCCGCGAGTTTGAGACCCCTGATCTACAGGGTCCAGACTTTTTTTTCCCTGCCTTTACACTCATTTTAATCACTCCTTGAACAGTTTGACTTTTGGCAGAAGTCAAATTTTCAGACAGAACGAGGAAGGTTTGCAAGGATTTTCACTCCAATCACCCTCTAGGTCTCACCTCTTACTGTCCATTCACTCCTCTTATGGGGAGTGGAAGAGGAAAGAATGGGAGGGTGATAGGAAGGAACATCCCTGCAAGCCTGCCTCTTCCTGTCTTTAGCTAAAAGTCCAATTGTCAAGCAGTGATTACAGACACGAGACAGGGCGAGAGGAGAGGAATGAACAATGCACAGAGATATGTGGATACAGCATGAGCATACCTCTGTACTTACCTTAGGTAGCTTTACCTTGGATATTGTTTAATCCTTTAGCAGCCAATTTATTTAAAGGCTTGCAAGTGCCCCAGACTAATTTATTTTAGCACATATTGTTTTATTTCTTGTTACATTTCCTTTGCTACTAATTAGTACTGCTGTAATGTGGATTTGTGGCCACTTGTCACTAGAGGGCAGTGTGAGACAATAACAGAGGACTTCTGCTTACAGTTTTATATATCCTCTGCTAGCAGAGAGACATTAAGGCATTCCAAGAATTTACAACACAAGAAGTTCTGCCAGCTGAGGTCATAAGCAGTGCACTTATCTAAAATTAGATAATTCCTTTGAAGTTAACCTCATCCGCATCATATTTCATCTCCAACCTAAGAAAGGAGGAAAATCCTGTAAAAAGGGGACACAGACAACAATAAAAGCCTGAACGAGGCTTTAACCTTTTGCCATGCTAACCTAAATGAAAATAAAACATGAACTGACAGCAAGCAGCGATTCTGCAAAGTGATGCCAATTACCACACGTGAGGTTTACTAGTTAACTACATCTTCCCTTGCAATGATCTCAGTAAACCCTGCTGGATTGTGGGGGATCTGTGGCGTGTATAGAAAGTGCGGAGAAGCGGAGGTCTGTGTTGTGCATCTGTAATTACACGCCTGTACCACACTAAATGACTCACTTAATTCCAGAGCAAGAATAAGGTGGAGACGGATATTAAACGCGGCACTAAACAATCGCGCTTCTATGACTGCCAAGTCAGTAATTACACCTCAGTTACACTGCGAGACATGCCTGACCCCCAGCCACTGTATGTTATGTTCCGTTTTGACAGCCTAACTACAGGTATACAGACCAGTATTCTATTATGCCGCTACAGTGGCTGGGAGGCCTGTCACGTCTGTGTACAGCCATCACAATTAAGAGCTGCCGTAGATTAGTGACTGCAATGTTGGGCCAACAGTGGGAAGCAAGTTCGCTGGCAGATTGACGGCTTTGCTGATGTGTTTCACCTTTGCTTGTATGCACACGCTGGATAACATGATGAAAGTTTGAAATTCCCTTCTCTTCCACAGTAACCGGCTCAGCTTAATAAAGGGATCCAAGCAGCTTTTTTTTCTGCAGTTTGTCCTGGTTTTTAATAGCTGTAGGGGCCCATTCACACTAGAGCGTTTTGCCGCGATTTCGGCAAAACGCTCAAACGCTAGAGCTTTTTAAAAGCACTACTGTAATGAAACCCTATGGACCCGTTTTTACTTGTGCGATTTGCGCTAATCACCCTCTCTTTCTACAGTCTGTTTCGCAAAGGTGTTAATGGGGCCCATTTATGTAAGAGGCAATCAGCTGATTGTCAAATATATAAAAAAGATTATGTTCATAATGTGAACTAGAGGTGATAGGGATATGGGGCTGCCATATTTATTTCCTTTTAAACAATACCAGTCTGTTGTTTGGAAACCCTGTTGATCTTCTGGCATAAGAAGTGTCTGTGGGCCAGATTTATCAAAGCATTACAGACAGTTTTTTTTCTTCTTAAAGAGTAACTGTCAGGCTGCAAAAGCTAATTTAAACCTCTATTCTCCTGTGTTAAACAGTTTAGAAGGAAGCCAAAAAGTCAATACTGAAGTTAAAAATCTCTCTTACTTTTGATGTGTGCTGAACAGCAAGGCTGTTATTCCTAAGCTCTTAAGTAGGACGACAGGCCGCATAACATACTGCAAAGCATTCTGGGGCTGCTTCTCCCCACCTTGGGTCATCCCCTTCATTTCCCAATCATGCCCTAAGGCTGCTAGTGAGAAGTTACAGGCTCAAGTTACAGCAGCTTGTAACGCAGCCCAGCTCACAGCACTGAAAAATCACGGCATATGTTCCCTTAGAGTATACTGCATGAGTCCGCTATTGTTCCTAGCCACGTGGCTAATTAATATTCACTGCACAGTAGTGTTGTCCATTAGGATCTTTTTTGTAAGTGGAATCATCAGGAAGCAGGGAGGACATGACGACACAATTGGCTTCATAGGAGACAGACAAACATGGAACCTGCCATGAGCTGTCAGGAGCATCAATCTCTGCAAATACTATATAAAAATTCTGTGAAATCCAAACGTGGACAGTGAAATGCATATGTAATGTAAGTACAGCCAATATTTAGCTACTGATATGTGTTTTTTTTTCTCTGAGACCTTATACCTAACAGCTCCTCTTTAAACTGTTCTAACCAGCACAGGAACTGTTCTGCATGATAATAAGAAACTTCTCAAATCCTACGTAACGGCGGCAGTTTAGGGTGGATTTCTAGAGCTGCACTACAGTAAAGAAAAGTGTAAATGCACTCCTAAACGGCTGAAGATTAAGAAGTACTGGAGGAGTAGAAAAAAAGAGGGGAGTGGGAAGACACCGGGAGCCCAAACTGGTGTATTATCTCAGGCGTATTGGGTCAGCACAAAATTGAGTAGTAAATTATACTCACAAAGCTGGGTTGCATAAAAGGCAACCACTTCCAATAGCTTGTGGGGAAGTGCTGTCCCCACTCGGCCTTGTAACTCGGGTGGTCGCAACTCCTTGGAAAAAACCACCTGCCAAGGTGGTATCCCCTCAGGGGAGAATCAGCATTCAATGGAGATAGGAGGTGCCCAGGTGGGTACTTGTGATTAGCTTTAACTGGTCAGCATAAATACCTATGACTATAAGTGTACATATAGGTAAGAAAAGATCCTACCTTAATAACTGGTCAGAAGTCGTTCATAAATTCAAGGACAATTACTTTATTTGGGCAGTTATTAAGGTAGGATCTTTTCTTACCTATATGTACACTTAAGGTAGCCATACACTGGTCGATTTGCCACCAGATTCGACCAACAGACAGATCCCTATCTGATCGAATCTGATCAGAGAGGGATCGTATGGCTACCTTTACTGCAAACAGATTGTGAACCGATTTCAGCCTGAAACCGTTCACAATCTGTGGTGGTGGTGGTGGTGCTGCCGCCGCTTCCCCCCCATCCCGCATACATTACCTGCTCCGCCGGCACGACTCCCGGGTCTCCGCTCTTCTTCTCCGCTCTGGTCTGCTCTGGTCTCCGGCATGCTTCCCTTCTTCCTGTCTGGGGGAAGTTTAAACAGTAGAGCGCCCTCTACTGTTTAAACTTCCTGCCGGGACAGGAAGAAGGGAAGCATGCCGGAGACCAGAGCGGAGATGGAGAAGAAGAGCGGAAACATGGGAGTCGCGCCGGCGGAGCAGGTAATGTATGCGGCTCTATTGCGTCGGTCGTCGGGCACTCGAACGCCGCTAGCGATGCGCTCTTTACCCGCGGGCGATCGACGGTTATTTTCCGCACGCCGCGATCGACGGGATCGGACGGAATGGATCGAAATTCGGCGTGTAGCGTGAACGATTGGCAGCAGATTCGATCCCAGTGATCAAATCTGCTGTCGAAACGGCGGCAAATTGGGCCAGTGTATGGCCAGCTTTATAGTCATAGGTATTTATGCTGACCAATTAAAGCTAATCACAAGTACCCACCTGGGTGCCTCCTATCTCCATTGAAGATTAAGAAGTGCTTATTAGCTGATCTACAGATAGTGCAACAGTGCAGGCTAGGTGGGATTTGTGAAGGGCTCCTCCCCCCTCACTCAGAGCATGCTGACAGCAGATGTGTTGGTTACCTCAGCAACAGCAACTCCCCTCACACACTGCACTGCCTGACAGACCTTCCTAACTCCTCCTATTCCTAACAGTTTAAGAAGGAATCTGCACTATCTAGTGATTTCGTAGGATGTCTGAGACAGTTCTGCATGGATTTCTAAAAACCTACTTATATTTTGTCTCAGACACTCTTGATAAATGTCCCCCTGAGTCACAACCCTGAATCAAGCATGTGGCTAATCTGGTCAGATTGGAGCACCTGATTTGTATGCTTGTTCATGGTCTGTGGCTAGCAGTTTTAGAGGCAGAGATCAGTGGGACAGCCAGAACACTTGCATTGTTTAAAAGGAAATAAATATGACAGCCTCCGCAACACACTCACCTTGGGTTAGCTTTCAATAGAAACTGAAGTGAAAGGGATGCAGAGAATACCACTTTCTAATATGCCAGGTTGCAGGCTTGTTGCAGGTCTGTAACTCAAACACAACTAAAGCCAAAAGCAAATGAACAGCCGACATTCCTTGTCCAATAGGAATGCTGCTGTTAGCTATCTGTTACCAGCTGACATCTGGCGCCCAATCAAAAAGCGCTAAAGTCTTAACCAATGCGAGTGCTGGCTGGTTGGACTTGTGACACCGCCCAGCCAATCAGAGTCACGCATGCTTCCCAGTGCGGAAGCGACACTGACAGCAGCGGAATACCGCGGAATTCAATTTACTTTACAGGTAATAATCTTTGATATATATTAGCCCATATTTGCCCACTCTCCCAATCCCCTGATGACGGCATACCGCCGAAACCTGGTTGGGAAGGAGAGACGGGCTATATTCTCTATTACCAGCTAAAAGTTTTATTGATAAGGTGCACTTGACAGGCTGTCAGTGCATATACCTTATATGCGGATTCATGCAAGGAGGGTCCAGTTTGCATGGACCCTCAAATGTAAGTTGTATTCAAATAATATGTGATGTGTTTTGAATAAAAAGTGTGGAACCCCCTGTTGCAAGGAAAACTAAACCTGTGTTGTGGTTTTTACCCTCGATGGTGGCCACATCTATTTTATTGAGCACTGAGTGACTGCAGGCAGCAACCGGAGTGGTGTCATATATTAAAGAGAACCCGAGGTGGGGTTCTGACAATGCTCGCTGCACACAGGCTGGGTCTGCCTATACAGCGCAGCCTCTGTTGCTATCCCAATCCCCCCTAAGCCCCTCCTGCGCTCTGCTATCCCCCATAAATCACAGCCGCGCTGTCGACACACAGCGTGTCGCAGCGGACTATATTTACCTCTATAGTGTCAGTCTGCTGCTCCCTCCACCTCCTGCATAGCACCAGTCCCCGCCCGCGTCCCTTCTCTCCCCGCTGATTAGAGGGAAGGGATGTGGGCGGGGACCGGAGATATGCAGGAGGCGGAGGGAGCAGCAGACTGACAGTACAGATGTAAACACAGCCCGCACAGTGCAGCTTTGATTTATGGGGGATAGCAGAACGCAGGGGGAACTTAGGGGGGATTTGGATAGCAACAGATGCTGGGATGTATAGGCAGACCCAGCCTCTGTGTGTAGATAGCATTGTCAGAACCCCACCTCGGGTTCTCTTTAAGCAGCGCTGAGGATTACAAATGAATTTAATTTTGTTGTGTTAATACTCCAGCTTCTTACTAACTACTGAATCTGAGAGAGCCTAAGTGCTTTGAGTCCTATGGGAGAAAAGCGCTATAGAAATGTTATTTTTATATGGAAAGTCACTGAAGCCTTCCCACTTCTGCTGTAGGATTAGATTCTTGGAAAGTTGTGGAAAAGCTGACTTTGCAAAGGTGTTAGACAAAGTTTTGCTTCCCAGCTGTTTTCTCTCCTTGTACCTGCTTATGTTCATCTCTCTTTTTGTGCTGAGTGTGTTCACATCCATTATTAATCAGAGGCTCTCCTTTTCTCAAAATAGTTGTCTGCTGCTGTTCTTAATTGTGGTCTGCCATGAAATTTTCATGAACAGACCAACACTTGAACAGAGAAGTAGTTTAGCAGTGTGTGGCTGTATGGATAATGGCCTGGGGGGAGTTCACCATTAGCGCTGCTCCTAGCATACACTGCAAGAGAACCACAAGCTTGTCAACAGAACGCCAACTACGCTGAAATGTCTATCCCATAAAACCAGCATCCAAGCACTGCTTCGTAACATAAACTATGGAAACACAACTAAGTTAAGGAAACGTCCTTTTAATTAGAGCTGTGCCTCTTGTGTACTTGCTGTCAAATGTAATCTCTTAAAGGACAACCAAGGTGACATGTGGCATGATGAGATAGACATGTGTTTGTACAGTGCCTAGCACACAAATAACTTGGCTGTGTTCCTTTTCTTGCCTGAAAACGTTAAAGAGGAACTGTAAACAGAAAAAAAAACAAAAAAAAAACGGACTCCTAGAGAGTGATGAGACGAACCATTTTTACTCCTGGCAGAGTAACGGTTTTTTTCCTTTCTTCCAGCAGCTGTAACTGTTATACTAGGCTGTAACCACTTTTTTTTTTAACTGACTGATGTCATCTGAAGGCGCCCAATGTATGTGTGGAGAGAAGTTCAGAACTAGCTGAAGGAGGCTAAGGGCCGGTTTCCACTACAAAGTGATGCGAATGTGGCTATCTAGCCGCATCGCATCACTTTCGCCGCCGGCCGCATCACTTCCGCATCTCTCGATGCGGAAGTGTATTGGAGGAGATGGGACATGGCTGCAAGCGGATGCGGCCGTGCGAGAATCTGCAGCATGCTGCAGATTCTCGGATTGCTCCGCATAACATGCACGCAGTGGAAACTCTTCCATTGCTGTGCATGTGTTTCAGGACACCTGCGGTGCGATGCGCTTGTGTAGCCGCATCGCACCGCACCTAGTGGAAACAGGCCCATAAATTTGTTTGTCTGTATATACAAACAAAATTGAATGGTTGTTGTAAAGCATGTTTAGTAAGTAAAAGGATAAATGTATGGAAAAAGGGTGATTTATTGTAATGGGCTGGGCCCTTTTCCACTGGCTGTGATTTTGACTGATTGCGAGAGCACCACGATTTACATATAAATCGCGGTGCTCATATCCCACTAGTGCTCCCATTTTTCCCAGAATGCAGTTATCGACTTGCGTGATTCTCATTGCAATCGTGCTCCAATCCCAACAGTGCAAATGAAGCAAGTGGATAAAGCAGCATGTGCGATCACAAATGCAGCGCAGTTGCGATCGCGCTTGTAATGGAAAAGGGCCCATAGAGGAGAAAGGAAAATGAAAGCAGATCAGGTCTGTTTCTATACAGCTAGTATCAAGTTTTAGCATAGCGTCAAAGTGCTCATACACTTACGATTTTCTCATTCAATTCCTTGCAGATTCCTACTGGGAATAGATTCCCATAAATGTCAGATTGATTTTTGATCAATGCCTTGGCACCGATTATCACTACCTTATATTGGTGACTATTAGGCGCTTTCTGGAGCAGTTTCCTGAATTACCTGATCCACTAGTTGTCCCCTACCCTCCTGGCAGTATTTTCTGGTGATCTAGTGGTTTCCCTTCAAAGTCTTCCCTGGCAGTCTTGTGGTCCCCTCTCCTTTACCAAAGTATTACCTTTAAGGGAACCTTAACCGGCAGGGAAAAATAAATTCACTTACCTGGGGGCTTTCCCAAGCCTACTGCAGCCGTCCTGTGCCCGCGCCGGTCCTTCGGTGCCCTCCGGTCTCCCTCCGCCGCTAAGTTTCGTTTTCGGCCGACCGCCAGTCGTCCTCCGGCAAAGCGTCCTCTTCTTCAGTATTCCTCGTCGTAAAGAGCCGTAAAGCGCGTCCGCATGACGCGTTTGGCGTCATGCGGACGCGCTTTACGGCTCTTTACGACGGGGAATGCGGAAGAAGAGGACGCTTTGCCGGAGGACGACTGGCGGTCGGCCGAAAACGAAACTTAGCGGCGGAGGGAGACCGGAGGGCACCGAAGGACCGGCGCGGGTACAGGACGGCTGCAGGAGGCTTGGGAAAGCCCCCAGGTAAGTGAATTTATTTTTCCCCGCCGGTTAAGGTTCCCTTTAAATCCTGGTTTTCTCACAGTATTCCTCCAGTCATCCTGTGCCTACGTTGTCAGTCCGCGATCCTCTCGTCAGCTGTATCAGCCTCCAATAAGCTGTATAAATGGCCCCAGGCCAGGCGCCACATTGCTTTCCTGTGCAAGGCAGCGTTCTGCACACGCGCAGTACAGAACACATGCGCAGTACTGAAAAATCATTACTATCAGAATGCATGCAGCCCAGGGCCAAGCATGCGTAGTACCTCGCGACCGGCCACAACTAACCAACTTTGAGAAGGGTCACTGATGCTGACTGGAGGGTCGTGGAAGTACAGCGCAGGCACAGGATAATTTCAGGGTGCTGCAAGAAGCCCCATAAAAAATAAACTGCATTTTGTTTTCGACTTAGGCTACTTACACACCAGGATGTTGCGTTTAGGGGGCGTTATAGGGCACATAACGTGCCCCTAACGCAATGCCTGGTGCTCTCTGATGTGGGCGTCAGAGTGAGCCGCGTTGTGCAGCTCACTCTGGCGTCCGTGATGCGTACTCACGTGGTCCCGCCCGGACGCATGCAGCATCACGTGGTCCCGCCTGGCCAATCGCCGCACAGAGCGGCCGCTCCAGGAAGTAAACACTGCACGTCACACCGTGCAGTGAATATTAATTAGCCATGTGCCTGGCCGGACGATTCCCGCTCGTCCCCGTGGGCGCTCCTTATCTTTCGCTCGTTTTCTTCCCATTGTCCGCCCACGGGCATCGAGAACACAACCGGCGGGGTATCGGACCTGCCGGAAATTATCAATCGAGCCATCAGTGGCTCGATTGATAAGAACAATCAATCCGTGTATGCCCAGCATAACAGTGTACTGACCAGGAAGCCGTTATGGGGTAGTGGCCATTTTTAAAATGGAGGATGGAGAATTCCATTGATCACAGTGGACAAAACAGGACACAGGAGAGGAGAAAGAGATTGAGGAGTAGACTGCACAGGAGGTAAGTATGACCGTGTATGGTTATTTTGACTTTTTATTTTCATTTCAGGTTCTCATTCCAGGTGTACCAGAGACGAGTAACTATAAAAGATTTATACATACATGGGGCTTCCTCCAGCCCCCCACCCCACATCGTCTTCCTCTGCCTTCTTGTTTTTTCATTAACAGTCCTGCTAGCTCAGTGAATAGGGGCGCACTGCGCATGCGAACAAGAAGGCAGAGGAAGACGGCGTGGAAGTGATCAGTGCAGAGGGGGTGGAGGAAGCCCCAGGTATGTATAAATCTTTTATACGGTAATTACTGGATTTACAGTGTACCTGAGACAATAGTCATGTCAGGCTTTATGCCTACCTGGGGCTTCCTCCAGCCCATTTGAGGTCGCTCGTTCCCTCACCTTCTCCCCTGGGCCACTCCTGGACAGCCCAGTATTCTAGCTGAGTTGTGCTTCACTGCGCATGTGTGGCCTGGCCGTGCTCCCCCATGGCAGGCAGAGATTGCTCCCGGGTACGGGAGTGCGACGAGGGAGCAGGTGCTGCTGATGAAGTGGGGGACAGGAGTGGCCAGGTGAGATGGCGAGGGATGAAGTGGCCTCAACAAGGCTGGAGAAAGCCCCAGATAAGTATAAAACAGGCTTCCTTAAAGTTTCCCGTTAACCCCCGGTAGTATGGTAGCCTCCATACCTTTTAGCTGTATTCCCTGGTATTCTAGGGGACCCTCCCCCCCTGCATGTGTGGTCGCTGTATATTATATATATATATACACACCCACTGACTAACACAACCACTACACCTAGGAGGATTATCTGACCACTGGAGCTCCCCCCTCTCTACATGATCATCATGTACCTGCAAGCCCCCCTCCCCCCCTGAAGGCTGCAGCATCTCTCTCCCTCCTCCTAGCAAAACGCAGGCTATACTCCTTGTATACCTTGTCCAGTGTTGTGTTGCTCCACTCTGCAGCACAGTACACAGTTCAGTACACTGAGCGGCTGTGATTACAGCTGAAGGGAGCAGAGTGAAGAGACGCACAACACTGGGCAAGGTATACACAGTGTATATATTACACTCTGCAAGCAGGGGGAACGAGATGATGCAGCCTTCAGGGTGAAGCTGGAAGAGGAGGAGACGGATTGCCCACAGAAATTCCTGCTCACCACCCGAGCACGAAGAGATCTATGAGAAGTGAGAGCCACACACGGCCAGCCCCTGCTATCTCTGTACACTTCTCCCTCTGCAGAGGTGTCCTGCAGAGATGACGTGAGCTTTTTTTTTTTCTTTTCACAACTGTTACTTCCCAGATGGCTGTTCGTCCTAGGCTCAATTAAAATTCAGCCGCGGACTAACTTTATTAGGTGGGCGGGGCTTAAGCCTTAACACTGTATTTAATGTGTTTTTTTGGCTTCTTCTTCCTGGAAAGACTTGGTTTTCCCCCATAAAGTGGATGTCAGCTTCACGCTGGCGATGAGTTCAATATGTGGTTACAGTTCCTCTTTAACCATCAGGTATGCAAGTGACAGTTTCTGTCTGGGTCGGAACCAGGTCAGACTATAGCATAACTCTCATTGATAAGTAATTAAAGTCATAAAACACTTTCCTGTCATTAAATGGCTTCTTAGAGCAGGAAAGAGATACAAAGGGTCAATAATTAATAGATTTGAGCTCTGGCATACTTCAATGAAGGTGTCATTGAGCAGATACAATGAAACAGTAAAAACTAGATTAAAATATAAAACTGTGGGATATCTTAAAAAGTCATTTTTAGGAGAAGGAGGATAGATCCAATAGTTTTTCTCATCAGTTTATTTTCCCCTCGGATGTCCTTTAACCATTTCTGCCCGCAGGGATTTTTCACCTTATGCATCAGCGCAATTTTCACCTCCCATTAATTCGCTAATAACGTCATCACTACTTATCACAATTTATTGATCTATATCTTGTTTTTTCCGCCACCAATTAGGCTTTGTTTGGGAGGTACATTTTGTTAAGAATTTTTTTTTTAATAAATGCATTTTAACAGGATTAATAAGAAAAAGATTGAAAAAATTCATTAATTCTCAGTTTTCGGCCAGTATAGCTTTAAAATAATTCACGCTACCATAATTTAAAACCTATGTATTTTATTTGCCCGTTTGTCTTGGTTATTATACCATTTAAATTTTGTCCCTATAACAATGTATGGCGCCAATATTTTATTTGGAAATAAAGGTGCATTGTTTCCGTTTTGCGTCCATCACTATTTACAAGCTTATACTTTAAAAAATGTTCGTAGTATACCCCCTTCAAATGCATGTTTAAAAAGTTCAGACCCTTAGGTAACTATTTATGTCTTTTTTTTTTTTTAATTGTAATTTTTTTGGGGTAATATTTTTGTGTGTGACATAAACAGTTAATTTTTAATGTTGTTATATGTGTAAATTGTAATGTAAAAAATATGTAGATGTAGTTTTACTATTTGGCCACAAGATGGCCACCTTCATTTTTGTTTTCCCTCCTTGTACTTCTCGCTAAGCGGAAGTACAAGGGTGATGCGGAAATTTTTCCGGGCAGAAGAACTGAAGCCTCTTGTAAGAGCACTTCGGTTTTTCTGCGGGGGACATGGATCGGTGATCGGGAACCATGTTCCCGTTCACTGATCCCAGGGCTACCGGGGGACAGCACGGGGGCGCGCACGGGAGCGTACCGAAGCGCGGCCCAGCAGCAGAGCAGCCGCCCGGATGTGAAGCTCGGCTGCTCTGCTGCGGTGCCGCGCTTCGGCGGAAATGGTTAAAGGACCTCTCCAGTGAAAAAAAGTAAGCAGTTAAAATCTGACAGAAGCGAAATGTTATGGACTAGTTCATCTCTTCACAAGGGATTCACATGGTTTTGTTTCTTTTTCAAAAGCATTTCCTAAACAGCAGTTGCTAAGTCAAACTGCCACAATAGTAGGATACCAGCTAGCCTCCCTACTCACTTGCACAGTATTTTGGCATTTGGACTGAGCAGCTGCCATGTAGTAAATGCTTTTGAAAAGAAAGAAAACCCTGAGAATCCCCCCATGAGGAGATGAACTAGTCTCAAACCTGTTGGTTCTGTCAGATTCTAACTGCATACTTTTTTTTTCGCTGCAGTGGTCCTTTAAAGAGTAACTGTCAGGCTGCAGAAGCTAATTTAAACCTCTATTCTCCTGTGTTAAACAGTTTAGAAGGAAGCCAAAAAGGCATTAGTGAAGATAAAAATCTCTCTTACCTTTGATGTGTGCTTATCAGCAAAGCTGTTAGACCCAAGCAGGACGCAAGCCACATACTATACTGCAAAGCATTCTGGGGCCCTCCCCTCGGCTGCTAATGAGACGTTACAGCAGCTTGTAATCAGTCCAGCGCGTAGCACTGATAAATCTCCGGGCAGAGTACACTGCAGGAGTCAGCTATTGTTCCTAGCCACATGGCTAATTAATATTCACTGCACACTGTTTTATTCAGTACGAGCTTTTCTGTGATCAGGAAGCAGGCTGGACATGACGACACAATTGGCTTCATAGAAGACAGAAAAACATGGAACCTGCCATGAGCTGTCAGGAGCATCAATCTCTGCATATACTATATAAAAATTCTGTGAAGTACAAACGTGGACAGTGAAATGCATATGTAATGTAAGTACAGCCAATCTTTAGCTACTGATATATGTGTTTATTTTATCTGAGACCTTATACCTAACAGCTCCTCTTTAAGCAGCAAAAAAAGACACTTTGCTGTTTGAAAAACTTTACTTGCTGATTTCCTTTTGAGGGGGAAAAAAATGCTGATTCCAGATGTGAGACTCAAACTGCAGAAGCTAAAGGATAAACATGACATGCAAATAGCAAAAGATGGCAGTGACCATATACCCCTCTCGCTACAAATTAGTGAGAGGAACACTATCGGTTAACATGTTTTTTTTTTTTTTTTTCAGTTGAGATAGGAATTATTTGGGAAGTGCTGTTAAGTACGGGTGTATACATTTGACTGCTTATCCCTTTGTTTACTGTTATGAAATTCCTTTCACGCTTCAGTGATGCCAAAATCTGACTGGACTGCTCATTCATTAAGAGATGGGGGATCCCCTCACACTGCATCTGTTAACCTTGTGTGTGTGTGAAAGCTCTCATTGGCAGCTGCCTGTGTCTCTGACTGAGCTGTTTGCAGAAAGCAGAGGAAATGTATCTTATGTGCAACATAAATATTTGTAATAGTATGTGAAACCGGACACCAGAAGCATGTCATATACCTCTACTTCAATATTATAAGTAGGAAAATGATTACACAGCTACTTAGACATTATTTGTACACTGTCATTTTAGAACACTTGGTTTGATAGTGTTCCTTTAATAAAGAAAGCTGAATTGCAAAGAGCAAAATAACATAGCCCAGAACAACCAGTCACACTTACCTGTCGTTTCTCTGACTTGCCCAATCCCACAGGGGAAATCTGTGTGCAGCTGCACATTATTGTTCTTTATGCAGCTGTACTACTGGATAATCCTGAGCATTCTGTAAATGGTCTGTATAATTTCAGTGCTGGTAAATGTTGTATCTTTAACATAGCATGTTTGATGTGACAGGTGGCCCGGGATCTGGAAAGGGGACCCAGTGTGAGAAATTATCTCAGAAATACGGCCTGGCCTACTTGTCTATAGGTGATCTGCTGCAGAGTGATCTGGCCACACGTTCAGAGAGAAGCAAACTCATAAAGGACATCATGGAACATGGGGACCCAGTGCCAATGGTGAGTGCAAGCTAGTTGACTTTAACTCTGGGCTAAAAGGCTTTTTTAGTGAACTATTGACAAAGAGCCAGCTAATCTAGCACTTAACTACTTCCTGCCCCATGACATAAAAATAAGTCACTGCACCCTGCTCCCTACAAAATCCTAGATAATACTGTTTATTTATCTCTGAGCATATAAAAAAACCCAAAGAGTTGAAAAGGCGACGGCAAACCCCTCTCCACCCCCCAGGAATTCAGTGGCAGGGCTAATGAGTAAACAAGTGTAAAATCAACATTCCAGGAGAAGACAGATGAAACAATTGAGTAATGTATACAATCTGTTACTAATACATTGTGAAAACAAATTAACTGTTTAAATAGACAGAAGAGGTAGACAAATACAATTTGTGGGTTTAATGTATAATTACATTACAGCTTTAAAGGAAACAGTTCCTTTAAAGCTGTAATGTATGAAAATGCATACATTGTGTATTTTTTCACTTTTTTCCCCCTCATTTTCCTTTTAAAATATATATATTATATAATATATATAAAATATATATGTATAAAATAAGGTAATTACTAAAAATAAATATCAGCCACACAATGCCTAATTTGTCCTGAAAAACAAAAAACTATTTATAGATCATTTAGTTGTGATAATTATTGATAAAGTTATTGCCAAAGTAATCAGAGCTGAGCTGAACTGTGAAAACGTGCAGGGTAGGGAAGTGGTTAAAGTGGATCCGAGATGAACTTTTACTCATTGCATAATTGTGTTCCTTTCCTATAGTTTATAGGACATTCCTCAAGCCAAATACTTTTTTGTTTTTGTTTTAATACTCTAATATCCTATAAACTAAATAAGCCCCACCCACAGTTTTCAGAGAGCCTTGGCAGTAGCAAGGGCTCATTGGAGCTCAGTCTGGGCAGGAGGAGGGGGAGGTATTACTGGCCAGAGATTTCAGAGGCAGAGAGGAGGAGGTGGATTAGGTTTTTTTCAGTCTGAGTGCTGATGGTGCAGATAAGCCTGCCTCTGTGTAATGTTTACTGTCATTGTATCACAGGAAGAAATAATCATATTCTATTAAAGCAGTATGTAGACAGATTTGCTGTTTAAACCATCTAAACTGTACATAAGATATATAGACAAGTTACTTGTTATAGTTAGTTTTTCATCTCGGATCCGCTTTAAGCCTGGTACAGCCATTCTTGATTTGCCAATCACTGGCTAATTTTACCACCTCCGTGTAGCGTGAGAGCTTACCCACGCAATCTGCTCATAGTATTTTATCATTATTATTGCTTTATATAGTGCCAGCATGGATTACAGCTGATGCAGTGAACAAATTAACTGCATATTTATACACTGGGATGGGAGATATGTACACACATTACATAGCATTGTGAGAAAAAAGGGGAAGAGAGCCCTGGCCAAAAGGCCAGACACCAGGGAACTATATAAGGGAGAAAGGTGGACACTATACACCAGGAAACTATACAAGGGAGGGAGGGGTGCCACTAGACACCAAGGAACTGTATAGAGGAGGGAAGGGGCCACTAGACACCAGTGAACTGTATAGAGGAGGGAAGGGGCCACTAGACACCAGTGAACTGTAAAGAGGAGGGAGAGGGCCAGTAGACACCAGGAAACTGTAAAGAGGAGGAAGGGGGGCCACTAGACACCAGGAAACTGTAAAGAGGAGGAAGGGGGGCCACTAGACACCAGGGAATTGTATAAGGGAGGGAGGGAGCTATTAGACACCAGGAAACTGTAAAAGGGAGGAAGATGGCCACTAAACACCAGGGAACTGTATAGGCCAGAAAGGGGGCCAATAGACACCAGGGAACTGTATAAGGCAGGGATGGGGCCACTAGACACCAGAAAACTGTATGAGGGAGGGCGGTGGCCACTAGTCGCCAGGGAACTGTATAAGGGAGGGAGGGGTGCCACTAGTCGCCAGGGAACTGTATAGGGGAGGGATGACACCAAGGAACCGTACACCAGGGAACTGTACGTTTGAGGGAGATGGACCACTAGACACCAGGGATCTGTATAAGGGAGGGAGGACCACTAGACACCAGGGAACTGTATAAGGGAGGGAGAGGGCCATTAAACACCAGGGAACTGTATAAGGGAGGTAGGTGGTCACTTGACATTGAGGTTGGCCCGCCCCTTGGTCCCAGGTTTCAGTTTTGGACCACTGTGTATTTGAGTTTGACACCCCTTGTTTAGAGGGTCTTTAACTCCCCCTCTGCTTGCCTGACTGTTCCCAGCATGCCCTGTGCTGTGCTCCAGCAGATACAATACATATATTACACATTTTTCCCCCTGAAAGATAAATGTATTTGTTTATTATGGTGCCATCTTGGATATAAATAATTTTAAGTGACCTTACATTTTTTCCCCCTTGTAATTCACATCTATTACCAGCCCCATTCGTCACTTTCCCTGCGCTGAAAGTGTTGCAGATGGGTGACATTACAGTGAATAAAATGAGCGGCGACATGCTATAGAACAATCCTGCCTGCTAGTGGGAGATGAATGCAGCAGCTGGGTTATTTATGGCACCGCGCACACGTTCCTGCAGACCAAAAGACATAAAGAACCATCATTATCCCGGCCCAGCCTTATTGCCGGACTGCGGAAGACATGAATTGCGTCGGTGGAATCAATGTGCCGTGATAGGTTACACAGATAACACATTCTTCCTGTGATACAGCTCTTGTCGCGTAGTGGTTAGTGCTATTACCTTCCAGCACTGGGTCCCCGGTTCGAATCCCAGCCAGGGCACTGTATGCACAGAGTTTGTATGTTCTCCCCATGTCTGTGTGGGTTTCCTCCGGACACTCCGGTTTCCTCCCACATCCCCAAAACATACACATAAGTTAATTGGTTTCCCCCTAAATTGTCCGTAGACTACGATACATACACTACACCAGGTGTTCCCAACCTTCTTGATGTCCTGACAAATCACGCTCAGATCTCCATGACATATCACATATGTATAATAGAAAAATACTAATATTACTAAGTGGATGGATGGAAGGAGTGCATTATCCTAAATACACTTAAAAATTAAGCCCCGCTCTGTCTCCCACCTCGTTGCCTCCCTCTCTGCTCATAGAGCATTTGTGGATATCATTCAGCATAGCCCTGCTCTAACAACAGACAGAGAGAAAGATGAGGATAACAGAGCGGGACACAGGGGGCGTGGCGACACATAAATGTGTTGCAGCACATGGGTTGGGAAACGCTGCACTACACAATATATACAGGTCCTTCTCAAAAAATTAGCATATTGTGATAAAGTTCATTATTTTCTGTAATGTACTGATAAACATTAGACTTTCATATATTTTAGATTCATTACACACAACTGAAGTAGTTCAAGCCTTTTATTGTTTTAATATTGATGATTTTGGCATACAGCTCATGAAAACCCAAATTTCCTATCTCAAAAAATTAGCATATTTCATCCGACCAAAAGTGTTTTTAAAACAAAAAAAGACAACCTTCTGGATGTTTCTACTCCTGCTTCCGCAGGTCCCCCAAGGTCTGGAATCGGTCCATCTCTACAATCTTCCTCAGAGTCCGGTCACCTCTTCTCGTTGTACAGCGTTTTCTGCCACACTTTTTCCTTCCCACAGACTTCCCACTGAGGTGCCTTGATACAGCCCTCTGGGAACAGCCTATTCGTTCAGAAATTTCTTTTTGTGTCTTACCCTCTTGCTTGAGGGTGTCAATGATGGCCTTCTGGACAGCAGTCAGGTCGGCAGTCTGATGCTACGTACACACATGCGACAACGATCGTTCGTTGTAAACGACGAACAAACTTTTAATTGATGGAAGAACGACCTGAGTAAAGTTAGTTTTTAAATGTGTGTAACGATCTGATCGTTAGAACGAATGTTACATCACGTAAAGCAACTATTGCGCTTGCGCATAAAAATGAGAAGTTTCATGGAGAAATATCGAAATGCGCATGTCAAGCCTAGTACGAACGACCGTTTCCAACGATGTACTACTTTTGCAAACGATCGTCGTTGGAAAAAATCCGCCAAGCTAGATCGTTTGGTTTTAACGATCTAGCTCGTCCGTCGTTAGACTTAATGATCGTTGGTTGCTTTTTTTTAAACGATCGTCGTTTGGAACGATCGGGGAACGATCGTTTCAAACGACTATAGTCGCATGTGTGTACGCACCTTTACCCATGATTGCGGTTTTGAGTAATGATCCAGGCTGGGAGTTTTTAAAAGCCTCAGGAATCTTTTGCAGGTGTTTAGAATTAATTAGTTGATTCAGATGATTAGGTTAATAGCTCGTTTAGAGAACCTTTTCATGATATGCTAATTTTTTGAGATAGGAATTTGGGGTTTTCATGAGCTGTATGCCAAAATCATCAATATTAAAACAATAAAAGGCTTGAACTACTTCAGTTGTGTGTAATGAATCTAAAATATATGAAAGTCTAATGTATATTAGTACATTACAGAAAATAATGAACTTTATCACAATATGCTAATTTTTTTGAGAAGGACCTGTACACTACATAGACATGTGACTATGGTGGGGATTAGATTGTGAGCTCCTCAGAGGGACAGTTAGGTAACAAGACAATATACTCTGTACAGCACTGCGGAAGATGTCGGTGCTTTATAAATACTAAATAATAATAATAATAAAGCTCTCATAACAGAGGATGGCATACAACACGTTTCATGCAAGTGTGTAGATCTTCATGTTAGGAATAAAGATGGTCAAAGAAATGCTAATAATACTAAGTTGATGCAAATTTTATGCAGTTTTGAAATGGAGCAATTGATTGGTACTTTTTCCAGGCTTCATAAAATTGTCATAAACTCAGAACGATTGACATTTCCCTGATCCTTTAGGGCCTGTTTCCACTGGCGCGGAAACCGAGCTGAATCCGCAGAGTTTCCCCGCAGGCAAGTCGTGCCGGGAAACTCTGCCATAGGAAACAATGGCGCCGCCGGCCGAATCACTTACCTTAGCGATTAGGCCGACATTGCCATCAGTTTCCGTGCGGGAGGCTGCGAATCCCGTGCATGGCTTATGGGATTCGTCAGCGTTCCCATAGACCAGGAAGTGCCGCCGCACGTCTCTTAGCCGCGCGCGGCACTAGTGGAAACAGGCCCTTAAGCCTGGTACACACATCCAATTGATTAGCCAATTTAACCACTTTGATGTAGTCTGAGACGCTTACCTACACAATCTATTCACAATATTCACAGTCTGTTGATCCTCATAACTACATGGAGATGGAAAAGTTGTCCAATTAAAATTTGGTATGTATATGCACCTTTACACACATTCTACGTATACATTACAATTCCTTTCTGGCTCTCAATCTTAAAGTAAACCAGAGATCTCTGAAAGGCAAGATTCTTTACTTACCCGGGGCTTCCTCCAGCCCCATAAGCACTTGTGAGTCCATCGCCGTCCACCCGCGGTCTGCTATTCAGCCAATATACAAAGCAAGAGAAGGATCCGCAACGATGTCTCCACGAAAAACTTTTATTCAGGACGTATCCTCAGTGCGGCCAAAACCTAACAGCTGTTCAGCCGCAATCAGCCCTGGTAACTTGATCAGTCGCGTCAGTCGCGGGAGGTCCATGCCTGCACAGAAGACCCAAATTGGACCCGGCTGAACGGCAGACCACGGGAGGACGGCGAGGGACTAACACATGCTTATGGGGCTGGAGGAAGCCCTGGGGAAGTAAAGAATCTTGCCTTTCAGAGATCTCTGGTACACTTTAAATATCTCGATATTGCTGCTTATTGAATACCAATAGAGTCATTTTTCATTCCTCCTGACTTCAGAGTGTGGCTCCTTATAATCAGAGCTGCTCAAATCCGGATCCGGGAGGCATCTGGATAGTTCTATCCTGATATCTCCCAGTTACCTGTGCGGGGGGGGGGGTCAATCTTACCTGTCTGACGTCTTCTTTAGTCCGTCCCTCGGCGCCTCCCACAGTGCAGTCCAAGTGGCGGTCACGTGATTACAAACACTTCCTACTTCCGGGTTGAAGGAGAAGTGTTTGTAATCACGTGACGCGCGTGGACCACATCATGGGAGGCACCGAGGGACGGACGAAGAAGACGTCAGACAGGTAAGATTGACCCCCCGCCCACCCCGCACAGGTAACTGGGAGATATCCGGATAGAACTATCCGGGTATCTCCCGGTTCCGGATTTGAGCAGCTCTGATTATAATATTATGCTGATTTAAGAGATTGCAGACATGCTGGAAATATTCACGCACAATATAGAGTATATAAGTCCCTTGTCTATGATCAGGCCAGGATCTTTGTCAGGAAGTTCAGGTAGTACTCCAGTACCAAGTCCAGAGATTTTAGCAGTTATAAATGTGTATTCTACGAGGGACCAAAGAGGAAACCTGAACTGAACCTTGTTGGAGGCCCACAAAGTTCTTGTGGATTGTGATGGTGGCCTGGCCTGTGGCTTACCTTATTTGTTTTATTTGTTTATTTTTATCTGTAACTATGAGAGTGTCTCTGTACTCTGAACAGGACATCATCCTGGAGATTCTGAAAGATGCCATCAGCTCCACGTTTGGAAGCACCAGGGGGTTCCTGCTGGACGGCTTCCCCTGTGAGGTCAGGCAAGCTGAAGAGTTTGAATGCAAGGTGAGCTTTAGTGTGTAAAAGAGGAACTTGAACCTAGGGTTGAACTTCATCCCAGTCAGTAGTCGATACCCCCTTTCCCCTGAGAAATCATATTTTTTTCATGACTGTATTTGTTCCAGCTTGCAATTCCGTGTTTATTTTGTGGGAAGGCATTTCATTGTAACTTGACTGTCCATCCAGACAGCGTACACAGTCTGTAAATTATACAGGAGCTCATTATGCTATAGACACAGAACATTTATTCTGCCGGAACAGTGTTAGAGAGTCTCGAATGGCGCCTACACTCTATCCCCTATGCGATTAATGTGAACAGGTGGGAGTGTCTTGGCACCCTAAAAAAGTACAGGAGAAAAAAACGGGAGCCCAATAGTGCGAAACGTTTTCTGAACAAAAACAGCTGTACAAAGAATGACCTACTCACAAAGGCGGGTTGCTAGGGGCAACCATCCACAGGAAGAAGTTTTAGGCAATGAACCAGACTCCACTCAGGGTGGTCCTAATAGACCAGATTGCGGTTGCTCTCCTTGGTGAAAGCTGACAGGTGTCCACTGTGGTCGAGACCACTTGTGGTCTGTCTAGACCCCTCCAACAATCACTGTTGGGGGTATGGAAGCAGAAATGTGGGAAAGAGGCGACCTGGTGTAAATAAAACTATTAAAAACAGATAAAACTAAGAAAATGAGGTGGCTTACCTTAGTAACGAGATCTTTGTGTAAACAAAGACATTTTATTAGCACAGGCAACATGTTTGGTGGGTCTGAGCTCGCTTCTTTAGGCCAATAACAGTGCCTAAAATAGTAAATGACAATCCTTAATACATACGTTCCCTTTCATAAACATTGGTTTACCATTCATGTTGTTTCTGAAAGGGAAAGTGTAACTATGATTGTCATTTACTATTTTAGGCACTGTTATTAGCCTGATGAAGTGGGCTCAGACCTACGAAACTCGTTGCCTGTGCTAATAAAATCTCTTTGTTTACACAAAGATCTAGTTACTGAGGTAAGCCACCTCATTTTCTTAGTTTTATCTGTTTTTAATAGTTTTATTTACACCAGGTCGCCTCTTTCCCACATTTGTCCCTATGTTATTAAGGCATTTTATATTGACCTGAGGAAGCGGCCATGACCCATGAAATGCGTTGCCACATTGTTTTTCGAGTAAACTTTTTTTCCAGTTGAACTGGTATGCATATCATCTGGAGAGCTAAGCAATTACCACTCTCTTTTTTTATTTAAGATTTTTAATAGAAATGCTAAAATACAATAAACAGAGGGGGCCCCATCCTACCCAATACCAGTTACATCTCCTTTGGAGGAAACAACTTTGCATTTGTTCTGTAGAGAAAAAAAGAGGGAGACACCGAGAGCCCAATATAGTTTAGTATGTATAGGTAGTGAGGGAATATGTAGAGTAATACTCACAAACCAGGGTTACCCCCTTAGGCAACTACTGGGGTGGGGAGAACAAGCGTGTCCCCACTCAGGAATAAGAAGTCACTCTATGTAGGTGGGAAGAAATATATGAGAATTTCCGCCCTTCCACCAGGGTGGAATGGTACAGTATCAAGATGAAGAGAGGTGCCAACAGGATAAAACAAAATAACATTTTAAAACATGGAAGTGGTGGGGGTGGACCCTTACCCACTCCGAAGGACACAACAAAGGGAACGTGTTAAGGGATAACACAAAGATTTATTTATACACTGGGTTTAGCAAACCTTTTTGGAGTGTATAAATAAATCTTTGTGTTATACCTTAAAGTGAACCAGAGACGAAGCACCCTCAAGTATTTTACCATACAGATCAGTGGGAACATTAGAGAAAACGCCTACCCTGCTCTCTGTTTCATTCTGCACTGCAGAGCTTATTTCTTATCAGACCTGATAAAATCCCCGACTGAGCATTCAGTCTGGCTTTGCTATAATGACTCAGCTATAATGATTCCTAAACAGAGCCAGAAGGGGGCAGGCTTGGACTTGAAAAGGCATCAGAGGAGACAGACTGAGCTATAATGATTCCTGAGGAAAGCCAGACTGAATGCTCAGTCGGGGATTTTATCAGGTCTGATAAGAAACAAGCTGTGCAGTGCAGAATGAAACAGAAAGCATGGTAGGTGTTTTCTCTAATGTTCCCACTGATATATACGGTAAAATACAGAATCAGAATCAATTTTATTTCGCCAAGTAAGTTTGCACCTACAAGGAATTTGTCTTGGCAGTTGCTTAACAAACACAAACAAAAACAATACAAGGACAGACAGTGTGTATATTACAAGTCAAGGACATTATAAGTATAGTGGCAGTAGCAATGTGAGAATTGTTCATTTACAGTTCTGTGCTGATTACTATCAAGTCCTAGCAGCTCTAACGTGGTTCAGCATTAAGTATGGCTACCGCTTGAGGAAAAAAGCTGTTCCTGTGTCTGGAGGTTTTGGTAGTGATCTTACTCCTGAAGGCATGCGCTGGAAGATGGAGTGAGCTGGGTGAGAGGGGTCAGAGGCAACTTTGGTTGCTCTTTTTCTGCACCTGCTAGCGTAAAGATCCTTCATGGAAGGTAAGCTACAGCCAATTATCCTTTCCGCTGATCGGATGATGCGCTGCAGCCTTCCCTTTTCTAATGCTGAGCAGGAGCTGAACCATACAGTCATAGATGATGTTATGGTGGATTCAATAATTGCAGTGTAGAACTGCACCATTACATTTTGAGGTAGGCCAAACTTTTTCAGCTGCCGTAGATGGTACATCCTCTGTTGCGCTTTCTTGACAATAGTGGCCGTATTGTTATCCCATTTTAGGTTGTGTGAGATCGTGGACCCAAGAAACGTGAATGACTCTACCTGGGTTATTGTGGATCCATTTATGGTTAAGGGTGCTTCGTCTCTGGTTCCCTTTAACACGTTCCCATTGTTGTGTCCTTTGGAGTGGATAAGGGTCCACCCGCCACTTCCATGTTTTAAAAATGTTATTTTATTTTATCCTGTTGGCGCCTCTGTTCATCTTGATATTGCAGTTGTTCTGGTATTGTCATCCTGTTGCTCTCAAACATTAACACGTGGCGGAGCAGTGTTAGGGAGTCTTGCCCAAGGTCCCCTCACTGGATAGGTGCTGACTTACTGAACAGGAAGAGCTGAGGTTCAAACCCAGGTCTGTGTCAGAGGCAGAGCCTTTAACCATTACACTATCCAGCACGGCTATCTGTGTAGTTCTTGAGCATCCACTAACAACCCCTTCGATTTACGGTCATTGCACCATTGTTGACTTAAAACATGCCACATTGCCTTATTCATTGCTTTGTCGTCTGTGATCATTCAGCTGTTAATGAGCGTGGTCTACTGTGTGTATGGAACTTTAAGGGTTTGGTGTCTACTGACAGGATAGTGGCAATATACAATATGTAAAATGTACTATACTATATTATATGTGAAGCGCACTGTGTTTCATGCTCAATGCTTCTCCTTGGTTGTACACCTGAGTGTTGTGTATTGTTTTTATATTGATGATTCTTGTAGGGACTAAGAAGAATAGCTAGAGACTGGGAGCCCAATGATGCAGTATGGTTTTGTTTAAAGTGAACCAGAGACGAAGCACCCTCATGTATTTACCATATATATCAGTGGGAACATTAGAGAAAACACCTACCCTGCTCTCAGTTTCATTTTTCACTGCTCAGCCTGCTTGTTATCAGCCCTGATAAAATCCCAGATTGAGCATTCAGTCTGGCTTTGCTATAATGACTCAGCTATAATGATTCCTGAGCAGAGCCAGTAGGGGGCAGGCTTGGGCTTGGAAAGACATCAGAGAAGACAGACTCAGCTATGATTCCTGAGCAAAGCCAGACTGAATGCTCAGTCGGGGATTTTATCAGGGCTAATAACAAGCAGGCTGAGCAGTGAATAATGAAACAGAGAGCAGGGCAGGTATTTTCTCTAACTTACATAGTCTGCATAAACATCAGCTTCCCTCTGAAGCCATGTGTCCTGTCTGGTGACAGGTTCTCTTTATATCAAAGATTCAGAATTGTAAACAGCATGACATTTCCTGTCTGTGGACCAGGCCTTGCGATGATATACAGGAACAGACAGAGCAGATGGCATTACTGGTGGGTGACAAATCTCCTGTAAAGACTCGGTGACCTTTATCAGGCTCTGTTTGCTTTTGTTATTCCCTTGTCGATGAGCTTTGTTCCGACAGGTTATTTCGTTCACGACTCGCTTGCAGAAGGCTCCGGCTTGACAATCCAGCCCAGCTGAGCTGGCCAAATCAAATGCGAAGTGCATTTCACAGAGGAATAAACAGGCTCAGTTCCACCTGCAGATGAGCTGTGCGCAGCGATCACTCATAGGAACCGCCGTGGCATACCAGGAATCTTGGCAACCCTCGCAGCATCCTGGGAGGCTCAGCGCATATCCTGCTGAGATCGTGTGCATCGCTCTGCACTGCTGCTTGGACTCGGATAGGCTTTATTCCTGAGAACCTGGAGGATTTTAAACAGCGTCGGTAACAATGCTGTTTATCCATGTGAGAAGCCTCAGCTTGAAGCAGCCATTCTCATTACCAGCCAGAGCATTTCTCTCTCTTTATTCTGAGTGCCAATTATGCGGTGAAGCTGAGAAGGACCAGATAACATTTCCTCAGACCCGCTATTTGGCCTGGCCAGTTAACAAACATTCCGCTGAGATCACCTGACAGGACTAAAGATTTTACCACTTGTGATAAATGTCAGAATGTAAATCAGGGACAGGGAAGAGTTTACAATTGGCAAACACTGACTGAATCATTTATAAATGAGAATTGTAAAAAATAAAAATAATTCAATTTTATTTGGTGCATTATTTTTACTACAGTTAACCACTTGAGGACCGTGGGCTTACACCCCCCTAGTGACTAGTCTATTTTTTACAATTTAGGCCACTGCAGCTTTAAGGCCTTGCTGCAGGGCCGTACAACTAAGCACTCAAGTGATTTCCCCCTCTCCCCCCCTTTTCTGCCCACCAACAGAGCCCTCTGTTGGTGGGCTCTGATCCCTGCTTGCATGTTTGTTTATTTCTTTTACATTTATTTGTTGTTTTTTTCTTACTATTTTTTTTTTTTAATATAATTTTTTTTAATCCCCTCCCTACCCCAGCCAGCCAATCCCAGCAATCGGCTCTCATAGACATCAGCCTATGAGAGCCGATCTCTCTCTGAGCCTTACAGTGGGACAGCCGTGTCCCTAGTACAGCGCTGCCTTAGATTGCAGCGCTGTACATGTAAGTAGATGGCTAACAGTCTTCTAGCGCCGCTGGGAGACTGATGACGGAGCGGATCTCCGCATCGGCGCGCGCAATCTCCGTCAAAACCCCACCCCAGGGCTTCCGCTAATTGGCGTTAGGCGGTCCTGGGGCTGCCGCCGCGTTCATGCCATGGCGTGACGCAGTCGTTATGTAGTTAAAGCAGCAGGGACAGCCATACTATCCCAGATAAAAAAAACGCATATATAAGTAGATAAATACTTGTCTACTTGTCTATATTTTTATTTCAGTGAATTTTATATATTACATAATGAGAAAACGGTTTTCCATCTTTACTGCCTCTGGCTGAAGCCAACCCTGATGTCATTCCTCCTTTACTCTTTTTTTTCTTCTTGAAACTGCACTATCATATCTAGCTTGCTTTGTAAACACAGGTGAGCATAGCACAGACCGTATTTCAGCAGCTTCTGCAGAGGGGTGAGATGTATTTGCCTTCTCAGCCTCGTATCACACTGAACTACCCTCATCCAATCAGGGAGGAGCAGGAATGTGGGAGGGGAGATAACAAGCTTCCCTCTCTCTGGCAATGTACCAGAATAGAGCCAGGCTGACAGAGATAAAATTCATTGCAGCAGAAATATTTATGATTATATTGGAATGCTTGCAATGCAGACTGCATGTAGACTACATAATAAACACAGTGCAGTGGTTACATGGAATTTGATTTTGTGGCCAACAATCCCGCTTCAAGGTAAAGTCATCTCATGCTTATTGATAATGTCACTCCAATTCAGAGTATTACTACTAATAAGTGATGTAAATACGCTCTTAATCATGCAGAGTAGGGTGTACATCCTTCACTGTTGCCATAAACTGAATCACATGAACTATAAACAACCCAGTCCACTCCAAAAGGCCAACAGTAAACCTCTGCATGAAGGAGTAGAATAAAACCAATTAAAAGCTAAAAACAGAAAAAAAAACCTCAAGACCTGAAATAGAAATTCCATTGCTAAAGCCATGCATGGCAAAACAACACATTTTCAGATCAATCTGAAACAAAAAACCTCCTCACCTCCTCCTTCAACTTTCGCCAACCTTGTTTCCCGAGGCAGTAAACATTCTTCTCCACATGTTATTTGCTAAGGTCCCAAATTTTGGGTAGCTCCACTGCATCTCAAGACGAGTACAGCGGAATCTTGGAAAGAGTATCGATCCTTGATGTTACCTGTAACTTCCAAGTATCTGTGGAACCAGCGAGATTAGGAGCCTAATGGTGCAGTATCGTAGGACAAGGAGATATATGTAAGAACGTGTGTAGGTAATATACTCACAAGGGTGGGTTGCAAAAACTTGCAAGCTCCATCTGAGCCTGTGGGAATATACTGTAACTATCCCTGCTCAGTGTCCCAGGTCTGCTGGTGCAGATGCTGGTCTGTCGCTGTCCTGGATAAGTTCTGAGGACACCAAGGTCCTCATAACTCCTTAGGTTATGAGCTATACTAGAAACACTGGTGGAGGCGCCCTTGATGATATTTAAGCACATTAGACAATGCGTTTCACGGGTCTTGGCCAGCTTTCTCAGGTTAATAGAAGTGCCTGCAAACTTGGGCCTGGGAGTCGTGCACAACTGCGCATGTGCATGTGCCTGACTCAGTCACATGGTTTTCACCCAAAAAAAAGGGGGGGTTGTACCTTTATCTGTGTGTTTTGAGATATTGATTTTGACCAGCTTAGACACATCAATTTTTCCAAATGCCAAATAGTAAAAGGGCTGGGGTGTATCTATCTGCTGAAAATAGTTTCTCTTAAGCTGGGCATACACTTACCGATCTTCCTCCATTGATATCTGTCCGATTCGATCATTTAATTGAATCTGCTAGATATTGATGCGGCAAACAACTCCCGTCG
Organism: Hyperolius riggenbachi; assembly: GCF_040937935.1. Taxonomy (NCBI): domain Eukaryota; kingdom Metazoa; phylum Chordata; class Amphibia; order Anura; family Hyperoliidae; genus Hyperolius; species Hyperolius riggenbachi. The sequence goes on along the minus strand of NC_090651.1, from coordinate 43,021,846 downwards.
ATCGCACAGGATGAAAGATTTCGGTCAGTTGGCGGAGGGTCGGGAGCATATCACTAGCAGCATGACCGATTAAGCTATTCTCACCTGTCCATGGCAGGGTTAGGGTTTCTTCTCTCCCCGCTGGCTGCACCTTCCTCTCTTCATTTCTGATTCCCTTAGCGCCTATGGGACGTCCCAAATACCAGAGGCCTCTAGTGGTCATATAGGGTACATGCACCAGTGCCCCTAGTGTTTGACCTCTGCATTACATCACACATGCGCCCTGGGACTCTGGAGTGAAAAAAACAGCAATTGTAGGGGAGAGCAGAGACTGGGACCACATGGCGGACAGGTGAGCTACACTGCTTAGCCCGGGGGGAGGAGCTGGGAAACCCAGCAGGCGCACACAGTGTTGCATAATCAAGCAAGTAAATGTCGACGAATCGCGTAGCTGAAACCCGGTGCGGAATCCAATCAAATGCTTTATCTCACGCAATGCAAGTGTCCTTACCTTGCTATTACCAGGGAAGACCATTTCTCCTATGGGGGGTGTCATCTGTATCTTCTAAGCTGGAGATGTTGAACTCCAGACCTCAAGGGCCGAGGTCCTTCCACATTTTTTACACAGCTCAAATTATTTGATGGGGCTGAATCAGAAAACGTGTGGTTTATCTAGTAGAACAGGTTTCTCCATTTCTCAGTCCATCCTAAATACTGGCGTGGATATGGCCCCCGAGGACTGGAGTTTGACACCTCTGACCTAAGCAGTCTTTCCGTCGCTAAGTCCTTCTTTTTTCAGTTAACATGTGCTCTTCGTTTCTCTTTGTGTTGCCAGCTTGGAAAGCCGGACCTGGTGCTGTATCTGGACTGTTCTGCTGAGACCATGACGGGGCGACTCAGTGGGAGGAGTAAGAGCAGCCATCGGAGTGATGTCAGCACAGATGTAATCCAGAGGAGGCTTCACATGTTTTACCAGGCCACAGAGCCCATACTGGCCTACTACCAATCAAAGTCTCTGCTTCACAAGGTAATGGAATAGACACGGTATGTACATTAGTCACTAGAGATGGGCTATGGGAGGATAAGATTCCTGGCCCGTCTGTGTATTTAAAGTATACCTGAGACATACCATAGTTCCTGATTTATACTTACCTGGGACTTCCTCCAGCCCCATGTGGACTATGGGCTCCCTTGCTGCACCGTTCTACCATGCGCAGCTCTTGTCCCATCACATGGTCAGGGTGAAATTTCCTGTAACTTTTTGTTAAGGTGAGATATGGGCTGGTCTTTTTGTCATTTAATATAAGTAAAAATTATCTTTTAATTTCAATCTGCAGCCACCTAACAATTTCCAAAACAGACAATAAGCTCTAACTGTTCATAATCAGTAGTACTGGGGAGGGTGGAGGCACCCAAAGATAGGTCATGTGATGAAACAAACAAATAATAATAAGGGGGAGGGAGGTGTCTTTACCACTCCAGATGGAAGAACCCAAACCACAGGGTAAATGTAAAAAGATTATTTATTTAGCATGATTAAAAGGACTACGTGTTTCACGGGTTTCAGCCCGCTTCTTCAGGTCAATACAAGTGCCTTTAAAATATGGTCACAAGCATGGACTCCAGAAATTATAATCAAATGCTCATAATCAAAGTCTTAGCAACAGTTCTCTGCACTGTTTGGAGTACTGATGCTATAAGACTGTCCAGAAACTCCCACCTTGATGCAGGAGTTATTATCTGCACAAGGAAGGAGCCTTTGCTACTAATATTTCAACACCTGCACTACTAAGCTCACATTCCTGTAGACTTGGACACTGTTTACCACTTATTGATAGGAGCCTTGTAAAATGTACCCATTAGTTTAGTTTTGGCACAATGGTGCCTGTCGCTACTCCCCCCTTGTTAGATCTCAGTGTAAATTCGGGGCTATGGGGCACTGGGTGCTTATTTTTGGCATGGCGCTCGGCTATGTGATAGCTGAGCACACACAGCAGCGCCCACAGAGGAGGGTAGCAGTGGTGGGATTGGTAATGAGTTCAGCTATACTGTAGCCAAACTTAGCAGCAGGTCCAGTAAGTTAGAGTGAGGCGATAGAAACAGGGTCCAGCTAAAAAAAAAATTTCAAATAAGTTTTATTGTGTTTTTGCATAACAGACAATACAATACAGTACAGAACAAAACAATTTGCCCCCCTCCCAGTAATTCCCTCCCATCCATCCCTTCCCCCTTTTTCTCTCGCATTCCCCCCACCATGAGAATGTCTAGGATAAATTATTGAGTGTTTATACATGTGTAGCATAAGCAATACCAAGCTTCATAAGGTGCTCTAGATACTGTCGAACTTAAGGGAACAGTTCCTCTGGAGGTAAGTGAGTTTATATAGGGGTAGAGTAGCATTGGTTATTTTCACCCAAATTGCCGCAGATGGAGCATCTGGCTGTATCCAGTGAAGGATGATAGTTTTTCTGGCAAAATAGGAAAGCATGTCCCATAGGAGTACTAATTTCCTGGATGGTGTTATATCGCCTGAGATCCCCAATAAATGTGTTTTAGGATCAAGAGAGATAGGTCTTTCAAATATCTTTTGAAGTAAATCATTAACCTGCTCCCAATATTCCCGAATGCGTGGGCAGTTCCATACCATGTGCATAAAATCTCCTGGGGATTGCTTGCATCTGGGGCATTCATCGGATCTATCCGGACACATATTCGCTAGTCTGGATGAAGTATAATATATTCTATATATAAACTTCAATTGAATAAGTCTATCTTTGCAAGATATCAGATATCAGATACTCTCCTGGGTTTTCTAGGAGATCTCGCCATTCCGACTCCTCCAAAGTAGGTATATCTGTTTTCCAAGTCTGGTAGGCATTGTCCACTCTAGGAGTTGAGGTGCCCACCATAGTTGCGTGAATTTCTGATAAAGGGGAATCTAGATGTTTTTGGAGTAAGAGTGTTTTAAGAGGGTCAGACTTTAGAGTAATGGGTCTAGGGAACTGCGCTTGAGCAGCATGTTGTATTTGAATATACCTAAAGAACATTTTATTGTTTAGAGAGAAGTCATTTTTGAGTGAGTTAAATGTAGCTAGATGACCATCCGTAATTATGTGCTGCAACCATTTAATACCATATGAGGCCCATAGAATAAGGTCAGGAATGCTAAAAAAAGTGGAGTAGGCGAGGGTTGCACTATAAAGGGGTAAACTGGGAGTGGACATCCGGTTGGTTGTACTTCAGTTTCACTGTTTCCCAGACCCTAATAATTAAAATCATAGGTAGTGAGAGGTCCGGCTAAAATTTAGCCAAGCCCGAAGATTGGTGTTAAGGTAGCAGGAAGAAAGGTTAGTGTTAGGAATGGAGATGTGAGTTAGGGATATACTAATTATTGGTAATATGCTGTGCCAAACTTCTAGCATCTATTATCAGTGTACGCGGAATGACTGTATTCTATACGAACGTAAAACAGGGCAGTCAAGCAAACAACTCTTGCCAATAATCCTCGCAATCTATAGACCCGAACTGAGAGCCACAGTGAAAACAATGAGGTTTTCTAGAGGAAAGTGAGGTTTGTGTTCCAGCAGAGTACATGGTGGGAGTATGACGCCAGCACCTGGCTTCTCATCTCTCAGGGACGCCAGTGGCGAGATATCACAATTCCAGCGAGTGATTCAGGTTCCCGCAACCACACAAGACAGGCCAATTACGTGAAATACAGACACTCGTGTTAATTGCATGTAGAGAGAACAGCACGTTTAAACCAAAAATTCTGGAATGTAAATGCTCTGAGCCGAAAGTGATGGCAACAATGGGCTGGCAAGGCGGCAGCCCTGTGATTAGTGAACCAGTAAAAGCTTCTGTTACCCAGAGAACAAAGTGGATCTGCTGTCCAGAGAAGCACCAGCCAGAGGTAGTCACGTTCTGCGACGATTCTTTCATTCTTCCTCCACTGTGGCTCTCCTGCCAGCCGGAGGATTGTATTATGGGGCCCACCTGACAGAGCACAACCAGAATCCCTTCCACCAGGGAAGAGTTCTTCAAGAGGGATTGTCAGCCACAAAATCAAATTCCATTTACCCACTGCAGTGTGTCCAATATGCAGCCTGGAACCTCACCCTGCATTGCAAGCACTCCAATCTATTCAGAAATGTTTCTGCTGTGATAAATCTAATCTCAGACTGGCTCTATTTGGTACATTGCCGAAGAGAAGGAAGCTCCTTGCCGATTGGCTCAGGGCAGTTCAGTGTGACACAAGGCTGAAATCTGAACTTGCTGTGCTCACATGTTTACAAAGCAAGCGACTATGACAGGGCAAATTCTAGGAGAAAAAAGTTATGGAGGAAATTACATCAGGATTGGCTTCAGTCAGAGGGAATCAAGATGGCAAATGCTAGGAACAGAATTCTCTTTATCAACTATATAAAATTCACTGAAATCAATACATATGTAAGTAGAACAAGTAATTATCTACTTATATAGGTGTTTTTTTTCCTGACATAGTATGGCTGTCCCTGCTGCTTGAAAACCGCAGTTCAGGGATTATTTATAAAACAAGTATTTATATTTTTATGTAGAATTTCTTAAAGGATACCCAAACTGAAATGTGACATGATGAGATAGACATGGGTATGTACAGTGCCTAGCACACAAATAACTATGCTGTGTTCCTTTTTTTCTTTCTCTGCCTGAAAGAGTTAAATATAAGGTATGCAAGTGGCTGACTCAGTCCTGACTCAGACAGGAAGTGACTACAGTGTGACCTTCACTGATAGGAAATTCCAACTATAAAACACTTTCCTAGCAGAAAATGGCTTCTGAGAGCAAAAAAGAGGTAAAAAAGGGGCATTTCTTATCAGTGAGGGTCACACTGTAGTCACTTCCTGTCTGAGTCAGGACTGAGTCAGCCACTTACATACCTGATATTTAACTCTTTCAGGCAGAGAAAGAAAAAAAGGAACACAGCCTAGTTATTTGTGTGCTAGGCACTGTACATACACATGTCTATCTCATTATGTCACATTTCAGTTGGGGTATCCTTTAAACAGTACTTTTGTTATGACACAATTTCAAAATACCTGGTGCAACTATTCATTGTTGCCATTGCCCCCCTAAACCAACATCCAGCTAACTGCTCCCTCCCTTCCTCTACCCATCAGTTAAAGGCCATGGTCCCTGCACTGAAGTCACAAGGGCACTCCAGGAAATGGGGGGCGGGGACTGGGGGGAGTGTCCACCTCCTGTTTCTGCTGAAGACACACCTCCCTGATACATACCAGCACATGCTATCAGTCAGGTGTTCTACTCAGCTAGTTGTAAGCACTATCTGGGTGTGTGATTCAGCTAATTATTTATTTAAGTATTTATATAGTGCCAACATATTACGCAGAGCTGTACAGAGTATATTGTCCGGTCACTAACTGTCCCTCAGAGGGGCTCACAATCTAGTCCAGCCTTTCTCAACCTTTTTACTCTGGAGGAACCCTGAAAATAACTTTTCGATCTCAAGGAACCCCTGCAAACAATTTTGTAATCTCGAGGAACCCCTGCATTTATTTTTCCTGAGGCATGGTCTTTAAAAGTAGGTGAGGCTGTTAATTTCACTGCCCCCTATTACACTGCCACTCATTATACTGTGCTCATTATTATTCTGACCCCCAATTTAGTGCTTCTTGTTACAGTACCACCTATTATAATGTTCTCTATTATACTTCACCCACGATGGGGGAAAATGCCAAGGAACCCTTGCTGAGTCCTCAAGGAACCCTGGGGTTCCAGGGAACTCTGGATGAGAAAGCCTGCTCTAGTCCCTACTATAGCCATATGTCTATGTATGTATCATGTAGTGTATGTATCATAGTCTAGCGACAATTTAGGGGGAAAACAAATTAACTTATCTATGTTTTTGGGATGTGGGAGGAAACCGGAGTGCCCGGAGTTAATCCACACAGATGCACACAGGGAGAACATACAATCTCCTTGCAGATGTTGACCTGGCTGGGATTCGAAACGGGGACCCAGCTCTGCAAGGCGAGAGCACTAACCACTCCGCCACCGTACTGCCATTATGAAGTAAAAATACCAAAATGAATGAAACATAATGAAAATTATTCTTAATAAATATATAAAAATATAATATGTGAAAATGGCAGCTACCATGTACCTTACACTTTAACCATTTCTGTCACCCGGACGTGAAGCTCACGTCCGGGCGGCTGCTCTGCTGCGGTGCCGCACTTTGGCGCGAGATCGCGGGCGCGCCCCCATGCTGTCCCCCGGTAGCCCTGGGATCAGTGAACGGAAACATGGTTCCCGATCACCGATCCGTGTCTCGCGCAGAAAAACCGAAGTGCTCTTACAAGAGGCTTCAGTCTTTCTGCACGTCAAAATTTCCGCATCCCCCTTGTGCTTCTCGCACAAAAAAACTGAAGGTGGCCATCTTGTGGCCAAATAGTAAAACTACATCTACATATTTTTTACATTACAATTTACACATATAACAACATTAAAAATTAACTGTTTATTTCCCACACCAAAATATTACCCAAATACATTTTTTAATGGAAAAAAAATACAATAAAAAAAAAAAAAAAGACATAAATAGTTACCTAAGGGTCTGAACTTTTTAAATATGCATTTGAAGGGGGTATACTTCGAACATTTTTTAAATTATAAGCTTGTAAATAGTGATGGACGCAAAACGGAAACAATGCACCTTTATTTCCAAATAAAATATTGGCGCCATACATTGTGATAGGGAAAAAATTAAAATGGTATAATAACCGAGACAAACGGGCAAATATAATACATTGGTTTTAATTATTGTAGAGTGGATTATTTTAAAGCTATAGTGGCCGAAAACTGAGAAATAATGAATTTTTTCAATTTTTTTCTTATTAATCCTGTTAAAATGCATTTATAAAAAAATAATTCTTAGCAAAATGTACCACCCAAAGAAAGCCTAATTAGTGGCTTTGAAAAAAATGCACCTTTATTACTAAATAAAATATCGGCGCCATACATTGTGATAGGGACATAATTTAAATGGTGTAATAACCGGGACAAATGGGCAAATAAAATATGTGGGTTTTAATTATGGTAGCATGTATTATTTTAAAGCTATAATGGCTGAAAACTGAGAAATAATGATTTTTTTCCCCATTTTTTTGTTAATATTCCCGTTAAAATGCATTTAGAAAAAAATAATTCTTAGCAAAATGTACCACCCAAAGAAAACCTAATTGGTGGCGGAAAAAACAAGATATAGATCAATTAATTGTGATAAGTAGTGATAAAGTTATTAGCGAATGAATGGGAGGTGAAAATTGCTCCGATGCATAAAGTGAGAAATCCCCGCGGGCTGAAATGGTTAAGTAGCAGAGATTTTTGTGCCTTCATTACTTGCATTATTACAGCAGCGAGCCTGAGGTCCAGGTGGGTGGACGGCAGAAGCTCTCCGCACTGTTTTACCTTCTCTGGTATTTTTATAACCTAAAAGGTCACCGCAGTGGCAGACGTGATCCACTGAGACAGGCCTGTCAGCGTGACAGTTGTACCATGAACATTGCATGAGGAGTGATGTACGGGGGACTCTGCTGAGGAAGTCACTTGTTGCTGCTTCTTGTAAAGTTCATTCTTTTTAGAATTATCTTAACTGTGTGTTCTTTTTGTGTTCCACTCCAGGCTAAACTTTTTTATAAAGTACAATTTGAGAGCTAGGATGTACCTTGAAAGATAAACACAGAAATGACGGAAGTCAGGATAGTGTAGTATGTACTGAATATGGAGCAAGGGTAGGTAAACGGTGCTCACAAATTCAGGCTGCCCACGTAGTCAACCAACCAACAAGGCATGTGGAGAACGCCCGTCTCCACTCGGGATAGATGGACTTAATCGAGTCGTGGTCACTCTCTTGAGTGAAAAGATGGCCTTCAGTGCAGCTATGTGCAATTGTAGGCCTTCATCCAAGAGGGTAAACCATATAAACAGAGGAAAAGAGGCCCCAGGTTATAATAAAATGGGGTTAAATGAAATAATAGGACAAAAGCAAATGGCAGGGAATTAGTTGAAAATAAAGCATTTTTATTTGCGCTTTAGCAACGCGTTTTGTGGTATATAAAACCCACTTCTTCAGGACAATTTTTGGTACCTGCGGTGTGAATAGCCGAGCATTGAGCACCTGAGGAGTCTCATGACAAGTCTCATGAGGGACGGTGTGGTGTCTGATTTAGCTACTTCGTCTGATTTAGCTACCGGTAGCTAAATCAGACAGCACAGTGTGTCCGGAAAAGCTACCCTGTCTGAATTAGCTACAATGGCAAAAAACAAACCCTGTGTATATGCTGCATAATGTTGTTTGCCCTTGAGTGATAGGTTACAGATCTTATTTATGTAATGATATTTATTATGTTGGCTATGAAATAGCCAATATATTGTTCTTCTAGTTCAGCTTGTTATTATTATTAATAATATTCTTATTATTAGCACCCCCCATTTTCTATACGCTACGCCTCCCACAGTTTTAGGGGTACAAGCCCCAAACTTTCTACACTTATTCGTCTTATAGCAAAGTATGTTGCTTGTGCTTTAATAAGTGATCCCACCCTCCGTGCCCCTGCGGCGGACCCCGGAAGACCGCTTTTTCCGTGTTGACTTTGACAGGGAAAAATTTTAAATCGCTGCCACTCGTACAGTTTTGAAGCTACACTCCCCAAACTCGGACCACATATTGTAGGTGTAACCCCAAATAAAAATATGTATTTTGGGGGGTCACCCTAAAGTGGGCAGAGCTACCAGCAGCCAATGCAAATTTGAAGTTACATTCACCAAACTTTGGTCATGGAGTGAGGCTGAAACATTTTGTCACATTTTGGAAACCCCCAAAAGTGGGTGGAGCCATAATCAACCAATCAGATTTTCCCTATTGACTTCAATGGGAAATTTTAAACCGCTGAAATTCGCACAGTATTAAAGCCAGAGTTCCCAAACTTGGCACCGTGGGTCACTAGGTGATTGCAGCTAAAATTTACAAAAATTGGGCGGAGTGTACAACAGCCAATCAAATTTCAGCCATTCATTTAAATGGGAAAATTTAAAACTGCTGCCGCTCTTAGACGGTTAATAGCAGGGTCCCCAAACTTGGTACAGTTACTCACTGGGGGACTGGGATTAAAATTCAGTAAATTGGGCAGGGCCAAAACCACCCAAACTTTCCACACTTATTCGTCTTATAGCCCCCACCCGCATGCAGAGTAGCACCGAAAAGGATTACGATGAAATAGGGCCCTAGACAAGATAGCACTTTTTTGGGCGCTAGTCTACTTTAGGGGACCCAGCAGGAAACCTCATAGGGAACAATTCTCCAATCACAGCATCCTTTACCGCACAAAGCATTGTGAATGGCTGAACAGGGTGGGTGTAATTTATTACAACCTAGAAGTTCAAGAGCATGCCGTCCACCAAATCACATTAGCTAGATTTCCCTATGAGGTTTCCTGCTGGGTCCCCTAAAGTAGACTAGCCCCATTTTTGTGCACTGCTGATGGTCACCTGACTATTTTAGTTAGATTTGGTGGGGGTAGCATCCACCAGGCCCCTAGACCAGACCCGTAGCTTGGGGGGGGGGGGGTCGGGGTAGGACAAGTGCCCCCGGGCGCTAGGTCCCCAAGGGCGCCCATTGAGGATTTTACACCCCCCCTGGCTGCCTGCTAATTCCCCCCCCCCCCTGGGCCGTCCCCGCTGCCAGGCAGGAGCAGCCCAGCTTCAGACCTCCGACCAGTCGGCGACCACTATGCGGGCGCTAGGACCTAGCGGACACCGCACTGATATGCGGAAGTGACATCACTTCCGCATATACAGCGTGGTGTTCACCGAGATTGGTGCGCCCTCTCTAACTGGTCGCCGGCTGATACTGAGGTCTGAAGCTGGGCTGTCCCTGTCACTATCTAACCTGGGGGGTCCATGTCACTAACCTGGGGGGTGCCTGTCACTATCTAAACTGGGGGTGCCTATCACTATTTAAATGGGGGGTGCCTGTCACTACCTGAACGGGGGTCATGTCACTACACACACTGGGGATCACCAGTCACTAACTGAACTGGGAGCTCCTGTCATTACCTGAACTGGGGGGCTCCTGTCACTACCTAAATGGGGGGGCTCCTGTCACTACCTAAACTGGGGGGCTCCTGGCGCTACCTAAACTAGGGGGCATCTCTCACTACCTAAACTATCTAGGCCAGCCAGCCCAGCATCACCACCAGCCAACCAGCCCAGAATCACTGGCAAAAAGGCCACAGCATCACCACCAGTCAGGGTAGCATTTACTTCAACCAGCCAGCCCAGCCACAGCATCACCGCCAGCCAGCCCAGCCACAGCATCACCACCAGTCAGGCCACAGCATCACTGCCAGGCCTTTCAGCCCACAGATCATCCCCAATCCAGACAAAAAAAGTATTGCCAGCCAGGCGAGGAGAATTCAGAAGCCAGGTGAGAGGTGTCTACTATATTAAGGGGGCATTCTGCCCATTTATGTGAAATGCTGTCTATTTATGTGCCTCATGACTGCTGAATTTGATTTGTTGGGGGACTCATGGTTACTGGATTTGTCTTGTTGGGGGACTCATGGTTACTGGATTTGTCTTGTTGGGGGACTCATGGTTACTGGATTTGTCTTGTTGGGGGCCTCAAGATTGCTGAATTTGTCTTGCTGGGGGCCTCATGATTGCTATATTTGTCTTGTTGGGGGCCTCATGATTTGTTGGGGGCCTCAAGATTGCTGAATTTGTCTTGTTGGGGGCCTCATGATTGCTAACTGCGAGACTATAGGAAAAGCTGAATCATTATCATATGAGACAATAGTATTAAACCTACTTTTTTTTTAGCTTTTTAAAACAGAAAATAAAACTGGGGGGTTCAAAAAAAAATACATTTTCAGGAGTAGGATGGATGAAATTTGTTTATCTTCACAGTTTATTTTCAACTTGGATTTTCCATAATGTTCATGTGTAGCCCTGCTACAAATAGTGCAGCTTCTTTAATTTAAAAAAAAACAAAAAAAAAACAAAACATGTATTTTTATTTCTGGCCAGCATCAGCTATGAGAATTAGTGCTGGCACAGGCTGTATTTACACAGAGCAAGCAGCCAGCACTCAAGATGGCTGTTCTGCTCTCAGTCAGGGGGCAGGTGTCAGTTACACAGGTTGGGAACGCCCCTCCAGCTGAAGAGGCAAGCCCTCTCTGATTTTTTACCTCAGAAGGTGACACAGGCAGCGTGAGGAGAGATGACAGAGACCAGAGGGGGAGAAACTGAGCTGACAGAGAGAGAAATGGCATTCAGTAGCAGAGGAATTTAGCTCACTGATGACACACAGAAAGGGGACCATGAGAGACAGCTCCCTGAGTCAAAACAGGGAGACACCTCATCCACAGAGGAGTGAGAGATAGCTCAGCAAGGCCAAGGAGACCACTTCAGGAAAAATTGACAGATAAGTGAAATTTCACCACACAAACACAGAAAGAAAATGACAGGAGTTTTCCTAATAGTAATGACACAAAAATCAGACTGTCAAATCAAATCAGCTAAATATTCTTCGTCTGATTCTCTACAGTTAGATAATATATATACAGTGTGTGTGAGGAGAAGAAATGTTGTCATAGCAACACCAGAGTACTGTATAATGTGAATCAATGACTGTGCTTCCCTACCTGTCACCACAGAGCTGATCAGTGAGAGAATCTGTGTGTGCACTCACTGGTACTGATTATTCATCTGTCTCTCCACAGTAAAGCCAGTCAGCCTGTGTTTGAATGCATTTGCTCTGTACATTGACTGTGCATATGCCTCAAGAATAATCCCCAGTGTGGCTCTGCCTGATATGAGTGGAAAAGACACTTACCTGACAATATTTTTGGAGTGTTAATCTCTCTGTGTGGAGAAAAGAGAATAACACATTAGTAAAGAAATTTATCAATTCATGGGAGAAAAATAGGAACTTACCCGTGAACAGATCTGTTGCTGTGTTCTGTGTGTTCTGCAAGTGAAGTGATTGCATTTAGAGCTTAAACCAACCTGCAGTGAGAAGTAATAAAAGGAGAGAATTGATACTTACATATGTGACATACAGGAAAAAGAAAAACTTTGATAACAATAAAGGGAAGAAACTTACTTCAGAATTATTGAACTGGCATCTTGGAGTGTGCTGCATGTAAAGTAAAGTAAGGTTATTATAAGCTATCATCTGCTTCAGGAAAAGATCTTTCATCAGCAACTTATCATCAGTTCTTTTAAAGGGGTACCCCTACTCCATGATCATATACAGGTTTAAGTGTGAATATGAATTCATAGCCACTGTATGGTTAGATAAGACTTTTGCAAGGAACTGAAGACTGTTATGGTCATTACCATACAGTAAGGACTACTTCGAGTCAGTCACTACTTATCTACCCAACCAGAAGCATTAGTCCATTTCCTATTTGGTTTCTCTCAGGTGTATTTGTTCACATACATGTATGCATACATATTTTTAGATAGGAAAGAGAAAACTGTATCGCTATAGACGTATTGAGAGTGAGATGAAGAAAAAGGTCTGATGAAGATTTGTGAAATGTGTATTTGCTGTGTTTTGTTCTTTGTTTTTCCTACAGGTGCAGGAACTTCAAGCAAGGTCCAAGTGTAGTAGCCTCTAATGATATTTCAGGAAGTAACCTTTTTCTTTTCAGGTGCTAGATCTTCAAGCAAGAAGTGTTAACTCTGAATTTGTTGCTTATTTTACCTCATTAATTTAGTGTATTTCAAGGGTGGTCTTGATATTGAGGATTTCAATTGGGGGTTTGTATTCTTGTTCTGCATGTTAGTGGACATTATTTCTTTGTTTGCCAAATAAAATCAATTGTTATTTTTCACCAATTTATCCTCCTGGTCAGTCGCTGTCCTTCCGCTTTAAGAGTAATAAGGGAACTCTCTCCTTGTGATAGTAATCGATTGGCCGTTTGGATTGACGAACGCCCCTGCAATTTCCTTTCAATCAATCCTGCCGACTACGCCAAAATGTAACCGACCAATCGATTACTATCACAAGGAGAGAGTTCCCTTATTACTCTTAAAGCGGAAGGACAGCGACTGACCAGGAGGATAAATTGGTGAAAAATAACAATTGATTTTATTTGGCAAACAAAGAAATAATGTCCACTAACATGCAGAACAAGAATACAAACCCCCAATTGAAATCCTCAATATCAAGACCACCCTTGAAATACACTAAATTAATGAGGTAAAATAAGCAACAAATTCAGAGTTAACACTTCTTGCTTGAAGATCTAGCACCTGAAAAGAAAAAGGTTACTTCCTGAAATATCATTAGAGGCTACTACACTTGGACCTTGCTTGAAGTTCCTGCACCTGTAGGAAAAACAAAGAACAAAACACAGCAAATACACATTTCACAAATCTTCATCAGACCTTTTTCTTCATCTCACTCTCAATACGTCTATAGCGATACAGTTTTCTCTTTCCTATCTAAAAATATGTATGCATACATGTATGTGAACAAATACACCTGAGAGAAACCAAATAGGAAATGGACTAATGCTTCTGGTTGGGTAGATAAGTAGTGACTGACTCGAAGTAGTCCTTACTGTATGGTAATGACCATAACAGTCTTCAGTTCCTTGCAAAAGTCTTATCTAACCATACAGTGGCTATGAATTCATATTCACACTTAAACCTGTATATGATCATGGAGTAGGGGTACCCCTTTAAAAGAACTGATGATAAGTTGCTGATGAAAGATCTTTTCCTGAAGCAGATGATAGCTTATAATAACCTTACTTTACTTTACATGCAGCACACTCCAAGATGCCAGTTCAATAATTCTGAAGTAAGTTTCTTCCCTTTATTGTTATCAAAGTTTTTCTTTTTCCTGTATGTCACATATGTAAGTATCAATTCTCTCCTTTTATTACTTCTCACTGCAGGTTGGTTTAAGCTCTAAATGCAATCACTTCACTTGCAGAACACACAGAACACAGCAACAGATCTGTTCACGGGTAAGTTCCTATTTTTCTCCCATGAATTGATACATTTCTTTACTAATGTTTTATTCTCTTTTCTCCACACAGAGAGATTAACACTCCAAAAATATTGTCAGGTAAGTGTCTTTTCCACTCATATCAGGCAGAGCCACACTGGGGATTATTCTTGAGGCATATGCACAGTCAATGTACAGAGCAAATGCATTCAAACACAGGCTGACTGGCTTTACTGTGGAGAGACAGATGAATAATCAGTACCAGTGAGTGCACACACAGATTCTCTCACTGATCAGCTCTGTGGTGACAGGTAGGGAAGCACAGTCATTGATTCACATTATACAGTACTCTGGTGTTGCTATGACAACATTTCTTCTCCTCACACACACTGTATATATATTATCTAACTGTAGAGAATCAGACGAAGAATATTTAGCTGATTTGATTTGACAGTCTGATTTTGTGTCATTACTATTAGGAAAACTCCTGTCATTTTCTTTCTGTGTTTCTGTGTGGTGAAATTTCACTTATCTGTCAATTTTTCCTGAAGTGGTCTCCTTGGCCTTGCTGAGCTATCTCTCACTCCTCTGTGGATGAGGTGTCTCCCTGTTTTGACTCAGGGAGCTGTCTCTCATGGTCCCCTTTCTGTGTGTCATCAGTGAGCTAAATTCCTCTGCTACTGAATGCCATTTCTCTCTCTGTCAGCTCAGTTTCTCCCCCTCTGGTCTCTGTCATCTCTCCTCACGCTGCCTGTGTCACCTTCTGAGGTAAAAAATCAGAGAGGGCTTGCCTCTTCAGCTGGAGGGGCGTTCCCAACCTGTGTAACTGACACCCGCCCCCTGACTGAGAGCAGAACAGCCATCTTGAGTGCTGGCTGCTTGCTCTGTGTAAATACAGCCTGTGCCAGCACTAATTCTCATAGCTGATGCTGGCCAGAAATAAAAATACATGTTTTTTTTTTTTTGTTTTTTTTTAATTAAAGAAGCTGCACTATTTGTAGCAGGGCTACATATGTATGAGTTAAAATGTTTGTATTTAGTTTAAATTGCTGTTGGCACTTTGCGATAGATAAGTGACTTTTCGCCACCACTGTCCTGATCTAATGTCCCACCATTGCTAAGTTCATGTAAACTTGTCTCCACCCGTGACCACACCCACATTTTGGTTTATGACCACACACATTTTTCGCTAAGCGCGCCGCGCTACGTAGCCCCAATTAGGGGGGGGGGAGCTGACTGGATAATCAGCACCGGGTGCCAAATATGCTAGGTACGCCACTGGCTGCAATGTCTTTTTTTTTTTTCTTTAATCTATACATTTATTTTATCGATCCTCACCGCCAGCGGCGCCGAGCCGGATCTCCCCACTCAGTGACGTCACACGTCATCGCCGAAGTGGAACGCTGAGCAGAGCGGCAGTCAGCAGAGAGACAGAGGCGCCACCAGCGAGCCAGCCCCATACTTCCTAGAGGCTTGAGGTTAGACAGCGTGCCGTGCGTGGAGCCCAGGGTGGAGGCAGCAGCCGGACCGGATTTTAAATCAGCCAGAGCTAGGTGAGGCAGCTCAGGACCAAAGGCAGCGCACACCGCACAGCACTTACTGTCTGTCTATACAGGCGGCATATTTGACGGTGGGTGAGCGAACTTGAAGCCTGGCAGAGGGAGGAGGGTGGGTGAGCGTGAGCCTGGGGGGGGGGGGGCTATAAACAGTTATGGAACATTCCAGGTCAGGAAGGTACATACTGAGGGAGGGAGGGAGGGTGGGTGAGGGTGAGCGTGAGCCTGGGGGGGGGGGGGGGGACTTGGGGCTACAAACAGTTATGGAACAGAACATGCTGGAAGGTACATACTGAGGGAGTATGCTTGGAAGAACAAAGAGAAATCGAGAGCCCAATATGGTGTAGTATTGTTAAGTTGGTTGTGGTTTAAAACAAAAAATCTTAGATATACTCACAAACATGGGTTACCCATAGGCAACCACTTCAAGTGCAGGTAGGGAGTATTATAACCTGACCCCACTCAGGTTTTTAAGATGTCGTTCTCTGTGAATAGGAAATGGGGTAGCACCCCTCCACCGAGGGTGGAATCAAGATTTCAGTAAAGCTTGGTGTACAGAGGCGCCAGAGTACAATAAAAACATTTAAAACCCGTCTAAAAGAGGGGGATGTTCAGGTGGACTTACCTCTCTGGTCTGGGGTGCCATGTCAGCTGCTGGTGTTGGTCCACTGTGTTTTATCAAGGGCAGGGTCAATGCAGCTAGCTATCAGGAGATTTTGGAGCACTTCATGCTTCCATCTGCTGAAAAGCTTTATGGAGATGAAGATTTTATTTTTCAGCACAACCTGGCACCTGCTCACAGTGCCAAAACCACTGGTAAATGGTTTACTGACCATGGTATTACTGTGCTCAATTGGCCTGCCAACTCTCCTGACCTGAACCCCATAGAGAATCTGTGGGATGTTGTGAAGAGAAAGTTGAGAGACGCAAGACCCAACACTCTGGATGAGCTTAAGGCCGCTATCGAAGCATCCTGGGCCTCATAACACCTGAGGGAACAATCCCCTTCTAGCTCAATGGGATCCGTTATTAGTTGAGCAAGAAGGGGGGATTGTTCCCTCCAGGGGGGTTATTAGTTGAGCAAGAGGGGGATTGTTCCCTCGGCGGGGGGGGGGTTATTAGTTGAGCTACAGGGGACGGGAACAACCCCTTCTAGCTTAATGGGATCCGTGGTTGCAAAAAAATGACAGGCGTGTTAACAGAGAGAAGCCACGCCTACGCAGTTATACACTGTCCTCTATGGCAAGTTGCAAACTATGATGGGTTGCAAAATTTTTCATTACACCGGATTCAGCCACTGTGATATCTAAATACTATTAAAGTAGCTGCTGATGCCTCCCACTAGATTGATGTGGTGAAAGATTTTGCGACCCAACAGATTTTGCAACTTGCTTTACCAGTGCCTGTACGGACTGTGCATAACTGCGCATGCGCAGCTTCTTCCAGTTACCCCAGCTATAATTATTTGTAACTGGCCAGTGGCCAGTCAACGCATGCGCAGTGCGATCCCTCCGTCCCTCTCCGGCAGCTGGGAGTACTGTGCAGGCAAAGAACGCTCCCAGCCACACTGCGCATGCAACAACTGGCCGCAACTGGCTGAAGTTATGGGACCCGATACCAGAAGAGTGAGGACGGCACCGTAGG
This sequence comes from Hyperolius riggenbachi, assembly GCF_040937935.1. Taxonomy (NCBI): domain Eukaryota; kingdom Metazoa; phylum Chordata; class Amphibia; order Anura; family Hyperoliidae; genus Hyperolius; species Hyperolius riggenbachi. The sequence continues at coordinate 43,004,641 of NC_090651.1, read as the reverse complement.
AGCGATTCGTGTGGATGGGGCTGGAGGAAGCCCCAAGTATGTATAACACTTGGACATATACTAGCAGGGGCATAACTAGAAATCACTGGGCCCCCCTGCAAAAATTTGGATGGGGCCCCCCCATAGGTGCCAAATAATCATTTCAAATAAAGCGTTTCACTATAAAATAATTGTAACGGGTCAGCGTTTCACCATACAATAATCGTAATGCACCAGAAATGAATCTTAAAGTGGGCAGCATTTCACCAGAAATGAATCGTAAAGTGGGCAGCATTTCACCAGAAATGAATCGTAAAGTGGGCAGCATTTCACCAGAAATTAATCGTAAAGTGGGCAGCATTTCACCAGAAATGAATCGTAAAGTGGGCAGCATTTCACCAGAAATGAATCGTAAAGTGGGCAGCATTTCACCAGAAATTAATCGTAAAGTGGGCAGCATTTCACCATAAAATGATCATAACGTGGGCAGAATTTCACCATAAAATAATCGTAACGTGGGCAGCATGTCACCATAAAATAATCGTAAAGTGGGCAGCAGTCTCCAGAAAATCGCAATGTGGGCAGCAGTCACCAGAAAAATCGCAATGTGGGCAGCAGGCACCAGAAAATTGTAATGTGAGCAGTAGTGACCAGAAAATAATCGTAAAGTGGGCAGCAGTCACCAGAAAATAATCGTAAAGTGGGCAGCAGTCACCAGAAAGGCAGCAGTCACCAGAAAATAATCGTAAAGTGGGCAGCAGTCACCAGAAAGGCAGCAGTCACCAGAAAATAATTGTAAAGTGGGCAGCAGTCACCAGAAAATAATCGTAAAGTGGGCAGCAGTCACCTGAAAGGCAGCAGTCACCAGAAAATAATTGTAAAGTGGGCAGCAGTCAACAGAAAGGCAGCAGTAACCAGAAAATAATCGTAAAGTGGGCAGCAGTCACCAGAAAATAATAGTAAAAGTGGGCAGCAGTCACCAGAAAGGCAGCAGTCACCAGAAAAATCGCAATGTGGGCAGCACATTATTAAAGGGAACCAGAGAGGAAGGATAGGGAAAAATAGGAAAAGGTTTTATACATACCTGGGGCTTCCTCCAGCCCCATAAGCGCGGATCGCTCCCACGCCGCAATCCTCCGCTTCCTGTATCGCCGGTACCGGGCCCCGTCACTTCCGGCGGACGCGGCCAATTGTCTGCATGCACAGGGGCTACCTCCATACCCTTACGCATGTTGCTGCGCAATTTGCAGCCGCACGCATAGGTATATGGAGGGAGCCCCTGTGATGCGGACAATTGGCCGCGTCCGCCGGCCGACTCGCGGAAATGACGGGTCCCGGTACCGTCGGATCCAGGCAGTGAAGGACGGTGGCGTAGGAGCGATCCAGGCTTATGGGGCTGGAGGAAGCCCCAGGTATGTATAAAACCTTTCCCCCCAACGTCTCTGGTTCCCTTTAAGTACTGTCCATATCGTTAATTGCGGCTTTTAATATTGGTGCTTATGGCAGCCCCGTTTTCACCTGCTCTGCACCTTACCCCCTGCCCTTCCCCTCATATCATGTTCTACCAATTTCCCACCAGAAAAGTTTGGCCAGTACACCTTAAACCCCCCTCCCCTGCAAAGTGGCTAGTATGACTATCCCTCCCAGCATTTTATGTGTGCCCCCCCCCCCCCCCCTACTAATCTAATAGTCCTCTTGTTCCCCTATGTATACCCAGGATCATTCCCCCCAACGAAAAAACTAAGTGGCCAGCATTACTGACCCTCTTCCCTCACCTGCCCCATGTACAGTATATTACGTCTCACAAAGATTGATGTAATTTGAGCCCCCCCACACACACACTCCTCGTGGCTGACATTCTCCCCCTCCCCCTGCAATGTCTGTCCTCCACCACCTTGTATTTTAAGGCACATGACAGCAAAGCAGTTTATAATTCCATTACACCTCATCCAGCGCTGTGCATTGCTCCTCTCCTACACTTTCATCAGAGGCGAGCTGCCCAGTGTACTGTGCTTCCCGAGTTTCTCACATGACAACTCAGTCTAGTGATGGGTCGTTCGCGAACGAGCCGGCTCTAAGAGCCGGCTCTTTGAAGTGAATCAGAGGAGCCGATGCTCACTCTGAGAAGAGCCGATGCCTCAGTCCCCCCTTTTAGCTCTGCTTTGCTCCGTAATAAAGGGCGCTGAGGCATTCTGGGAGATGTAGTCCTCCTCTTGCAGCTTGTAGAAGTGTTTGGGGCAGAGCAGAGCAGTAGCAGGAGGGATTGCCTCAGTCAGAGAAGTAGTCTGGAGTTGGCATGGAGACGGGGGCGGGGCTTTTAATCCGATTCTGAGTGGTGTCTAGTGATATTTAATTAAGAGCCGATTCAGAGCCGTAAGAGCCGGCTCTTTAATGGGAGCCGATTCAGAAGAGCCGATTCTCTAAGAAGAGCCGGAATTCCCATCACTAACTCAGTCAGGAGCTGCACAAATGTGAATTATAGCAGAGGAGCTCTGAAGAAAGCAGAGGAGAGAGCAAGGAAGAGGGATGCACAGCACTAGATGAGGTGTATGCCAGAGATATACACCGCTCTGCTGTGCGAGGAGGACAGACATTGCAGCCTTCAGGAGGAAGCAGGGAGAAGCACGTCAGCCTGAGTGAGGGAGTATCAGCTGCCCTGCGAGTCACGCAGCTGTGTAGTAAAGAAGAGAAGGGAGATGAGATCTCGGCAAGCCTGCATAGCGGCTAGTTGCCACTTCTTCTTTAGCAACAGTTCTGTGCTAGTAGGTTTGATAGTTTTTCTGACTGCAGCAGAAAAGTAGCTATTTCAGACGACCCTCCTCCCTCCTGTGACGCGTTTATGGAAGTGCGCATGCGCAGTGCTGAAAGTAGCTATTTTGGATGGGTAGCTATCTTAGACGGGACAACGGCAGTGAGTGACAACAGTGAGAGACGCAGTGAGTGACAGCAGTGAGTAATGGCAGTGAGTGACAGCAGTGAGTAATGGCAGTGAGTGACAGCAGTGAGTGATGGCAATGAGTGACAATAGTGAGTGACAGCAGTGAGTGATGTGACAGCAGTGACAATAGTGAGTGACAGCAGTGGGTGACAATAGTGAGCGACAATATTGAGTGACAGCAGTGAGTGATGGCAATGAGTGACAATAGGGAGTGACAGCAGTGAGTGACAGCAGTGGGTGACAATAGTGAGTGACAATATTGAGTGACAGCAGTAAGTGATGGCAATGAGTGACAGCAGTGAGTGACAACAGTGAGAGACACAGTAAGTGACAGCAGTGAGTGACAACAGTGACAGCAGTGATTGACAATAGTGAGCGACAACAGTGAGAGACGCAGTGAGTGACAACAGTAAGAGACAGCAGAGAGTGATGGTAGTGAGTGACAACAGTGAGTGAGGACAGTGACAGATGTTGCCTCAGTCAGTGAAGATGCTCCATGAGCTGCTGATCTTTCTGACTCCATGCAAACATTGTTGCAATTTGTACACAAGAGCCCTAGAGCAGGGGTGCCAAACTCAAATACAAAGTGGGCCGAAATTGTACGCTGGGACCTATTCGCCGGCCAACCTCAATGTCTACTGGCCTCCTTCCTCCCATATAAAGTTCTCTGGTGTCTAGTGGTCCTCCCTCCCCTATACAGTTCCCTGGTGTCTAGTGGCCCCACCCTCCCCTATACAGTTCCCTGGTGTCTAGTGCTTTCCCCCTACCTCCCCATATGGCTTCCCTGGTGTTCTAGGGCTTCTCCACCAATATTGCTTCCCTGGTGGTCTACAGTGAGCCATAATACAAAGTGGGGAAACCACTTGGGGGCCAAATGTAATTGCTCTGAGGGCCAAATTTGTATGCCCTAGAGATAGTCAAACAATTGGACCAATCAAAATTGAAGTGAATTTGATTGGCCTACTCCCAAGCTGCCAACAATTACCATACATTTGCATGCAACAAATAATCATTAGCCTCTAAATGACCCTTCCTAGTCAGCAAACAAAGCCGAGGGTCGCTCAGGGCGCTGGCTTCCAAGGGGGCACCCAGAGCTGGCTATCTAATGGAGGGCACCTACTCCTGGCTACTTATACTGAGGGCACCTACTCCTGGCTACTTATACTGAGGGCACCTACTCCTGGCTACTTATACTGAGGGCACCTACTCCTGGCTACTTATACTGAGGGCACCTACTCCTGGCTACTTATACTGAGGGCACCTACTCCTGGCTACTTATACTGAGGGCACCTACTCCTGGCTACTTATACTGAGGGCACCTACTCCTGGCTACTTATACTGAGGGCACCTACTCCTGGCTACTTATACTGAGGGCACCTACTCCTGGCTACTTATACTGAAGGCACCTACTCCTGGCTACTTATACTGAGGGCACCTACTCCTGGCTACTTATACTGAGGGCACCTACTCCTGGCTACTTATACTGAAGGCACCTACTCCTGGCTACTTATACTGAGGGCACCTACTCCTGGCTACTTATACTGAAGGCACCTACTCCTGGCTACTTATACTGAGGGCACCTACTCCTGGCTACTTATACTGAGGGCACCTACTCCTGGCTACTTATACTGAGGGCACCTACTCCTGGCTACTTATACTGAAGGCACCTACTCCTGGCTACTTATACTGAGGGCACCTACTCCTGGCTACTTATACTGAGGGCACCTACTCCTGGCTACTTATACTGAGGGCACCTACACCTGGCTACTTATACTGAGGGCACCTACTCCTGGCTACTTATACTGAGGGCACCTACTCCTGGCTACTTATACTGAGGGCACCTACTCCTGGCTACTTATACTGAGGGCACCTACTCCTGGCTACTTATACTGAGGGCACCTACACCTGGCTACTTATACTGAGGGCACCTACTCCTGGCTACTTATACTGAGGGCACCTACTCCTGGCTACTTATACTGAGGGCACCTACTCCTGGCTACTTATACTGAGGGCACCAACACCTGGCAACCTATGGGGGGGGAGACGTACACCTGACTTCCTGTACTGGGGGCACCTATGCTTGGCTACCTATATTGAGGGCACCTACACATGAGATCCTATACTGGGTGCACCTATACCTGGCTACCTACCTATACTGAGTCTGAGGGCATTTAACTGTCCCACTGATTGTTTTTTTTATATTTCTGAAAGTTTCTAGCCTTTATTTTTAAGTGTATTCAGGATAATGCACTCTTTCCATCCATTTTCTGGTTATTAGTATTTGTCTATTATGCATATGTGATGTTTTACGGAGATCTGAGCATTTGGTGCGTGTGATGTGTCACGACTTCAAAAAGATTGGTAACCACTGTCCTAGGAGGTAACTCAGGAGAAAAGGTGAATTTCATATGGGTGTGTGTGTGGTGTGTGTGTGTGGTGTGTGTGTGTGTGGTTGTGTGTGTTTGGTGTGGTGTTTGTGTGGTATGTGTGTGTGGTGTGTGTGTGTGAGCGTGTGCGTGCACATACGAAGAGGATGAGGGGGGGTCACCAAAATCAGGTTTCGCTCAGGGCACTGTGAAACCTAGGGCTGGCCATCAGCAAATGATGCAATTCTGGGACATATTGTTAAATCCATGACTGTCCCATCATGCTCTGCTCCTTAGAGGTCTTCCAGAGCCTTTTGAAGGTATCAGGAAATTGTTTCATTAAAAGCTAACGTGAGAAATCAACAAGACATAGAGAAGTCTAGAAATAATGTGCATTGTTCTCTTCCATCTGCAGATCAGCTCAGAAGGGTCTCCAGAACAAGTTTTCCATCAGCTCTGTGCATCAATCGACTCTGTTTTCTGAGAAAATCCTCTGCAGACACGGTGTACATCTTGTATATTTCATTCCTCAGTGAATGCCGACGCAGGAAGCACAACACTGCATGCTGTCTGGACTGTGACATCACAGCAGGAAGAGGAGGAGCTGAGGACAACCTTTGGACCCCACTGGCTGAGGAAGGAAGCGTTCCAGCATGCATTGCCAGCTTATGGGTCATGCTAGGTCTTTCCACAACCCCTGGTGTGGTGGCGTTTCCTTACACTTATCATCATGTACCAATGTCACATTTACCATGCCACAGGTTTCTGTCACTCTCTGCCTAAAAAAAAAACATTAAAATTAACTACATCATGCTTCCAAGAAGGAATGAACTGGCTAACCCTGCAGTAGGACTATCCACATGAAGTCAAGTGAATTACATAGAACTTGCTTGCAACTTGTTTGCCATTGATGGTTAGTCACAGCTTTTTTCTACACCCTTATGCAGCACTCATGTGATAATACCAAGTGATGATTGCCTGCTCTGCAGAGGAGCTTTCTCTGCTCACTTCAAGCTTACTGCTACTGTTCACATACAGATCATTTTTCCCCTCTTACCCAGGAGTCAAACTCATGACCTCATGCTTCACAGTTAGAGGCAGTACCTCTGGACCTTCTCAACCTATTTTGTCAGCGTTCAGAGAACAGATGATGGAGGAGACTGTGCACTGCAGCTTACTTGCCTGTGTGCTCTGAACTGTGACAAGATGATTTGTGAGTGAGCAAAAGCAGTCGGCTAGAGTGAGCAAAGAACAGGAGACTGCAGATGATTTCCCATCAGCCATTGGAGTAGGCAGTCTTCAGACTACAAACTCACACAGTAGGGCTACGTTAGAACTAGCCAGTAAGGCAAACTTCTGACTACTGTGAGTAGGTTCTATAGAATTCATTTTTTCTATCCTACATGTTGACACTGAGTATTGGAGGGTTTAGGATTCATTAAATACGGACCCAGAACCAACAGCTAAGTCCTCTGTATGTGGAATGTCTTACCTGCCAAAAGACTTGTCATTCTGTCTTATTGGTTCTTTAATTCATAAAGCCTTGTTTCGTAGTCTTTTCCCCAAGTGCGGGTAAGTACAGGTGCATACACACATCCAATTTAGATTGGCCACATTTACCACTTCCATGTAGAATACAAGCCAGCAGATTTCAATATAGTAGAGTGTCTGTTATCACGCACTGACGGGGATTGGCTGATGCTGGATAAGGGTGCTTTCTGGTTGCTTGAGATTAAAAATAGGCCTAATACAGTACTACACCCCACCCTACACATGAACTCTGTATTACATGTTAATTTCTTATCATTGAGGGTCTCACTGTAGTCTGACCCAGTCCTGATTTAGACAGGAACTGCCACTTACATACCTGATGTTTAACTCTTTCAGGCAAAGAAAGAAAAAAAGGAACACAGCCTAGTTATTTGTGTGCTAGGCATGACTTATAAAGGCAAACGCATTGTGGGATTTGTAGTTCCTTATCAGCTGGAGGGCCAAGTTTGCCCATGCCTGGGCTAAACTCTCTAAATACATACAGGGTGCATTTCTCTCCGTTTTCCTTCTGTCCAGCGCAAGAGTTCAGGTCCACTTTAAAAACTGTGAATTCACTGCAGTAGTGTGTGTATGTGTGTGTCGCATTAAGCAAACCATGTAATACATGGAGTTCTTCCAAGCGTTTGAGTCAGATTCCGCTATGTGGGAGCTGATGAAGGTGTGGGCGGACTGAATACCAGTGCCACTTAACACAGTAATTGGCAGAAGCTATCGGAGCCCCACTGTTTTCTTCAATTAGCTTTACACATAGCCACTTAACTGCATGACGGAGAGACAACATCCTCCATTGCTTACTACACAAGCGCCGCAGCCTTAGAGGAACACAAAGCGCGCTCGGTGGGTGGTCACCTCTGAATCATGTCAGAGGGAGAAGAGCCGATCCTGGCAACATTAAGGGGGCGTATGACTTCAGATAGGTGCCGGGATACAGCCAGGAATGAGAAATGGTGACCATTCTGTCTCCAGCAGGGGATCCGAGACTTAGAAACCGTCAGAGCAAAGGCAGCCAAAGAAACAAGCGCTTCCATAGTCTCATCACCTCCCTCATCACTGCTAAGCAAAGTGCAGTTGGTTTTATAGGTTTTGCTTTAAAGGAACACCATCAAACCATGGGCTTGATTCACTAAGACAAATAGACGGGCAGGCCCTGGTCTAGACCATGTTAGTACTCGCGAAGTGGAACCTCCGCCGCATGTCCGTGGACCTCCTGGGGAAGCAATACGTGGTGCACCGGCTTCAAGCTGCGGGTTGACGGAGACGTCGGGTGATTGAAGGGATGTGCCCTGAGAAGTGCTCCCCCGCGAAGGCGAGCGGTGAATTCCGGTAGCGTAAGTGCAGAGACTGTTCCCCGTACAGCCGCACACTGCATAGGCTGTGCAACTGAATAGTGGCTTTGCTGTTAGCGGTGGGACTGAGCTTCTATTATTTGCGCAGGTCTGAGTCGAGTAGTGGTGATTATCCAGCACGATGGTTGTTACAACTGGTGAAGATATTCTAGAGACATCAACCATTGATGATAGCTGAGACTTTTTTGAGACAGCGCACAAGTAAAAAGTAAACAGCTGTGGATGCTGGAGAACTACTGATATCAGCGGGGTGGCAGGATACAGGGGCAGATGGCCATTTAGGAGAGTGTGAGAGGAGGCCTTATGGTGTGCGTCGGTGGTGGCCCCACAGATGTCAGACTGTGGATGGTGGACCAATGTGATTTGCATAGGCTATGCTGGGCCATCATTGTTGGGCAGTAACCGTCACGGTGACAGTGGGGAGAAATACATGAGTTACCACATGTGTCAATGTACTGACCAGAGTTGTTTTAGAGGGGAGGGTTCAGCATTACACTTGCTGGAATTTTTGTATGCAGCTAATAAAATATTTTTGGGTATAAGCACATAAAGAGTTAAAGGTTATTATTGTGGTTACTTGAGATTGGTTTTTACCTTTATCTCTCCTCAGTTTTGAGTGGTCCGTCAAACAATCGTTGGCCACCCGATTCCTATGTGTGTATATGAAGACAAATAGCACGCCTTATCAAAGTTAACACACCTTATCAGAGTAGCATAGCGAACTTATGCCTGCCAAATGGCAATGATGAGAGCTTCACTCGTCCTGCCCTGAGCCCCTGCAGGTTCGTAACGCTCGCTATGCTAGTCTGATAAGGCGTGTTACCTTTGATAAGGCGTGCTAACTTTGATAAGGAATGCTATTTGTCTTAGTGAATCAAGCCCCAAGTGTTCTAAAATGACAATGTACAAATAATGTCTAAGTAGCTGTGTAAACATTTTCCTACTTTTCATGTTAAATATCAAAGGCTTTAATTCATTGAGTGTAGGATTTGGCTCTATTGGAACAAATCATTCTCAAAGGGGGTGCCTGCTTCAATTCACAGCCAGTGTTGTTGTTTTTTGCATATCAGACCACAGAGTATTTTTCTCTGAAAGCAAAAAAAGTATGAAAAACTGTGGAGTCACAGACAATTACAAATGTTACATTTCCTCTGCTCTCTGCAGAGACACTTCTGACAGAGACACAGGCAGCTGCAGCTGTTAAGAGCTTTCTAACACACACAGGGTTAACAGATGCACTGTGAGGGAATTCCCCCTCCCCTCATGGTTCACTCTGCCATCAGATTAGAGCAGACTTGCCATCAGTTAAGAGTGAAAGAAATTTGATACAGTAAACAAAAGAGATAAGCAAGTGAAATGTATCCATCAGTATTTACCAGCACTTCAGGGACTCTCTCAATCCCAGGTTAAAAAAACATGTTAAAGAGACACTGAAGCGAAAAAAATATATGATATAATGAATTGGTTGTGTACTATGAATAATTACTAGACGTTTAGCAGCAAAGAAAATATTCTCATATTTTTATTTTCAGGTATATAGTGTTTTTTCTAACATTGCATCATTCTCTAATATGTGCAGATTACACAACACTCAGCATTCAAAATGAGTCTTTCAGAGCAGTCTGTGAAGTAATGACCTCTCCTCTAGCAGAGGAAAAGTAAATAGTCCAGGAACAGTTGAGATAATAAAAGTCAGATAACAGCCCTCTCCATGACTAACTTAGTCGGAAAGCTTAATGGCTTGTTTGCATAGAGATAACAACTGGAGTTTCTCAACTCTTCCTGTACTGGAAACAATTAGATTGATGTATCTGATCTTAATGTTTTATTTCTTAGCTGTAGTACACATACAAATCATAATATAATTTTTTTCGCTTCAGTGTCTCTTTAATCGATTAGTGTTCCTTTAATTGTTGAGTTTAACCTCTTGAGCCCCAGAGGTTCATACCCCCTGAGTGACCAGGCAATTTTATTTTACAATTTGGTCATACAACTTAGTACCCAAAATAATTTTACCTCCTTTTCTTCTCACAAACAGAGCTTTCTTTTGGTGCTATTTGATTGCTGCTGCTATTTTTAGTTGTGTTTTTAATAAAAAATAAAAAAATGTGTTAAAAATTAAAACATACAGATAAGTTAACCTGCCTGGCGTTCTATTAAGATCGCCAGGGAGGCTGCGGGAGGGTTTTTTTTTTAATAAAAAAAAAACTATTTCATGCAGCCAACTGAAAGTTGGCTGCATGAAAGCCCACTAGAGGGCGCTCCGGAGGCGTTCTTCCGATCGCCTCCGGCGCCCAGAATAAACAAGGAAGGCCGCAATGAGCAGCCTTCCTTGTTTTGCTTACATCGTCGCCATAGCGACGAGCGGAGTGACGTCAGCCGACGTCCTGACGTCAGCCGCCTCCGATCCAGCCCTTAGCGCTGGCCGGAACTTTTTGTTCCGGCTACGCTGGGCTCAGGCGGCTGGGGGGACCCTCTTTCGCCACTGCTCGCGGCGGATCACCGCAGAGCGGCGGCGATCAGGCAGCACACGCAGCTGGCAAAGTGCCGGCTGCGTGTGCTGCTTTTTATTTGAGCCAAATCGGCCCAGCAGGGCCTGAGCGGCAGGCTCCGGCGGTACTGGACGAGCTGAGCTCGTCCAGACCGCCCAGCAGGTTAATTAGCTTCCCCCTAAATTGGCCCTAGACTAAGATACATACACTACATGATACATAAATAGGCATATGGCTATGGCAGGGATTAGATTGTGAGCCCCTCCAAGGGATGGTTAGTGACAGGACTATGTACTCTGTACAGCGCTGCGGAAGATGTCAGCGCTGTATAAATATTTTTTTTGTGAAATAAAATAAACAGCCTGCCAGCGCTGATCTCTGGCTAGCTCACAGGGACAACAATGGATCATTTGCATAGATTCAGCAGTGATGCATTGTGGGAGACATCTCGGAGCTCACTCCAACCTGAATTATCGCAAATACTTTCTGTTTTAAGAAAGCAAACTTTTATTTCCAAAACAACATGGAAACATGTCAAGTTAATCGTTTTGGTTGCATTCACGTTCAAATGAGAATTCTACATATGTTTAGAGCTCCACCTACTGGTATAACTTTGTAAGCACATGAGAGGGTTTTATTTTAGCCTAGATGGAGGCTGTCATGTTTATTTCCTTTTAGACAATACCAGTTGCCTGGCAGCCCTGCTGATCCTCTGCCTCTAATACTATTAGCCATAGCCCCTGAACAAGCATGCAGCAGATCAGGTGTTTCAGTGGTTCAGACTTATAAGTCTGATCTGACAAGACTAGCTGCATGCTTGTTTCTGGTTTTAATCAGATACTACTGCAGAGAAATAGACCAGCAGGGCTGCCAGGCAACTGGTATTGATTAAAAGGATATAAACATGACAGCCTCCATATACCTCTCTCTTCAGTTCCCCTTTAATGGGAAGTTTTAGGCTAGTTTCACACATGCTGCCGTGTGATTTGCGGACAGCACAAGTGCCTACCCCGTGGCACTGCAATATTGCATGCAGATCTGTCCCTGCCGCAGACAATGCACATTTGTCCCTAAGGGCCGGTTCAGACGGACGTCTGCCCGGCATCGCGTTTGATGACGTGCGGCGGCTGCGCGGTCAGGCTTTCAGTAGCCTTCGCGTCCGGATGCGGTCGGCGTTTTTATTCCCCTAGGGGGACACTAGCCGTCACGGTTGGCCGCCCCTGGAAGCTATATGTAGCTTCCAGGGCGGCCACGAACACAAGCAAAAATCGGGACCCGAACGCCGCGTTCGTGTAAACGCGTGTAAAAGCTCAGTGTAAACGCTCCCATTCACTTGAATGGGAGCATTTAACGCGACGTTCCGAACGCTTGCAGTAAACGCTCCACAAGCGTCCGTCTGAACCGGCCCTAAAGGTGGACACACACCATAAAATTTTCATGCAATCTGACTGTACAATTTTTATACAATCTTACCAACATCCATGTAGTATAATAGCACTTTGTGATTGGATTGCATGAAAATTGTATAGTGTGTGGCCACCTTTAGGCAGACAATTCCCACAGGGAAATCTTCATGCCCCGGAACGTGTACGTAAGTGATGTCAGACATCGTCAGTCCCCTAAGTCACATGCACCCTTCCAGACAGGAAGTTCCTCACTTTGCCAGCATGTGCATCACAATGCTACTGCAACAATCTATAAAGATTGTTACGGTGCCATTGATTCCAATCTAATTGTGCGCCGAGCAGTACCGCTCTGCTACACGCTGCAGAATCTGTGTCGCCAGAAGCACTTCCAAATACAATTTTCTCTTCAGATCTGAAATAATTGAAACAGAAATTGGCCTTCTTAAAACATGAGGTATTTGCGATTAATCAGGTTGAAGTGAGCATATGAGGTCTTCCACAATGCATCACTGCTGAATATGTAAATCATCCTTTGTTGTCCCTGTAAGCTAGCCACACCTCCAGAACATCTAGAATGCAATGATGTGTCAGCTTGTTAATTGGACAGAGCCACAATAAACTAACATGCATATAGACTGTTTCGGTTTGGTTGATCCTCATCAGAGCATGGCCTGGATTTATACGGCTGTATGGGGTAGGACTAGATGCACCCAGTTACAGATTACAAGGCAAGCTCAGGGTGAACCACAACTAGGAGTGTGTAAGGTGAGGGTTTCAGTTCAATATTAAGATCTGACTGATCGGATTGATTGGATACAGAAGAAAGCTAGTGACACATGTATGCAACTGTTTCATATTTCTGAATGGATATTGATCAAATGGACATAACCATGGAGCAATAGCCAGCATTTTGATTATTTTTTTCAGCATGTTTGATCTGCTTCCAATCAAAAAAGAAATCCATTTTGAGCTGGGATCGGTCGCTGTATTTTTTTTCCAATCATTTTCTCCATCGTAAATAGGATCAGAAGGAAAAATTGCGTGGTGCGTACCCAGCTTCAGGAAGGTAAAAATAATATAGAGATAAAGTCGCTCATCAATGCTACTGCTGGAGATTTTTGAGCAATTGTTGGGAGATGAATTTCATTAGTTGAATATCCAATAATAAGACAAATCCTGCTACATGAGAAAAGATCCACCAATGGAGGATGTTAGCTTCCAAAATAGTTTGCATGCAAAGTACTCCATTCTGGCCCCTTTCACCATGGTGACAGAAACCTGTGAGCAGCCATTTTGTTCATGCACCAGTAACCCCCACCCCTTTTATAAAGCTTTTATACATTGCTATCTGCCAAGAACACTGCGCCTTGCTTTCTTGTTTTCTCGGTGCCACCATTGGTATTGCAGTGAAAATATCGTCGACTGCCTGCTGAACACCACAGTGTACAAATTGCATGACTGAGCCAAACGATGACCTGTCACCTCTGCAGGAGAGCAGAGCGTCTCTGTTGTCCATAGCAACCAGATCCCGGCCTTCACCTGGAATCTCGCTGTACGACGGACCAGACTCGTGTTTGTATAGCTGCTGCAGACACTACAGGAAGCAGAGATAGAGAAACTGTAATAACTAAACGATTTCAAAAGGAAAATGAAGGAAAAACAGCAGCTTTGGTCAAATGCTACCTTTTCTGTTCTTAGGCTGTGACGATCTGCCCCCCATTGAAATGTTTTACTGATCTGGGACTTGTACTCCACCATAGGTGGAAAGGCATGGGTTGATTAAAGAGGAACTCTGAACATTGCAGACTGTTGTGATTCTTTTTCAGCAAAGTCTCCTTCATACAGAGTCTTCCTGCTCTGCCTCCTGCCTGAACTCTGATTTGTGAAGACAGCGGGTGCCCAGAGCAACCAATCAGGTTCCAGCAACTGTATGCCACAAGGATGCTGACAGGTTGCTCTTGGCAACTGCCCACTTTCGGTCCATTGTTGGTATTTTGTACCTGTATGATAAATCCCACCCACTGTATAGAAGAGGAGACTGTCAGATCTTCAGGTAGGGGAATCCATGTGCCACTCTGGAAGGTGCGGACACACGCTGTAATTGTTGCCTATAGGATTCAGGACTCTATTGCAACAGTCCTGGGCACACGATCCTCTCCCTCAGCTACGGCCAAGTGATGTGTTGCCATGGGGAGGGATGCAGTGACTACCGGTGTGTTTGGCCATTGCTGTCACTTAAAGGGGCACTACATTGAAATTTAGGCTAGTAGCATGTTTGTAATAGTGAAAGCAACACATATTAGGTAGTGTTTCTAGTTACAAAGATCGGCATGATAGGAGAATTTATAGCACCTCTTACAGATCCTGGCCCGTCACGTAGAGAAATAAGATGTCCTTCTCTGTTCAGCTATAACAGCTATTTCTCTCCTCCTGTGTGTGAGCTAAAAGCTTGTTCTGGCTGGAACCATCAGCAATAAGCAAGCACGAATATCTTAGGTATATAAACAGGAAGCTGCTTTTATTTACCTAAGATATCCATACTTGCTGCTGGAGACAGCCTAAAGGGGCCCATACACTGGTCGATTTCAGCCATCGATCAACGCCCGATTCCACCGCTCTGATCAAATCGGCTAGAAATCAATGCAGCAGGAAGCATGATCAATCGGCCAATTGATCGTTTTCCTGCCGTTTTTAATTGATTTGCTCGATACGTCCGGATGGAAAATCTAGGTCGATCAGCTGCTGGCAGCAGAGCGATGGCCCATAGAGTTGCATTGAATCAAATGGTGCGATAATGCATTTTGATCGGTTTTAAATAAATTTAATTCTGAAATCTATTGGAAATCTGTTCCTAGTGTGTGGATAGATTCCTGACAGATTCGACCTGACAGGCACCTGACAGGAATCTGATGGTCGAGTCTGCTGCAAATCTATAAGTGTATGGCCACCTTTACCAAACAGGCTCTTATCTCACACACAGAGAGAAGAGAAATAGCTGTTAGCTGAACAGAGAAGGACGCTTTCTAGTGACACCAGGATCTGAAAGAGGTGCTATAATTTTCCTATCCTGACGACATTTGTAACAAGATACACAATGTAATGTGTTGTCTCAGTGTTAGAAACATGCTGTTAGGGTTATTCCAGTAGCCTAAATTTTGCTGTAGTGCCCCTTTAAAGCAAAACCAAGGTGAATAATATACATCTAACTGAGCCCATATATATGTCCTGGCATGGTTACAAACCAAACGACGGTAGTGTGTCAGCAAACACCGAGCCTCATTTAGTTTAGCAGCGCATGAGCAGTAATACATGTTTGGTTCTAAGACTGCGCTCCTGCGATCTCTGCATGCGCTTGCTCGTCTCATGCTGCAGAGTCTGAGAGGAGATGCGAAGCGTGTGCAGGAGAGGGAGCAGTGTGGTGTACAGGTGCCTCTGAAACAGACAGGCGAGGAGGTGAGGCTTCAACACTCACTGAAAAAAAAATCTCTGCACAAACTCATCATGTGTGGAACCTAACAACTGCAGGAATGATGTCACCATAAACATAATGCTAATACATAATCAAAAAAGCAACATTACTCAGTAGGTATGCAAAACGTATAAACAGCCATCTTTATTCCAATCAGGTATTCAACCAAGCTAAAACCTAAATCTAAAATCATAGTGGAGTCTCAGAAAGTAATTGCCATAAGCCCATAACCTGCGCCACACTCACACACACACGGCACCGGTACCAGTCAAATGAAATCAGCGTCTCTGGAGTGGAGTAGCAGTTTGCAGTGGAGTCGCAGAGGAGGCAGGTTCAGTCAGCTCTAAGGGCCCATTCACACTTGTAAACGCAAGCATTTTACGTGGGTTATTTTACCGCAATTAGTGCGGTAAAATCACTGTACACTCTTGTGATTCCCAAACAGTCGTGATCAGTGGTTTTTTAAGCACTGTATCCTGATCGCGGCAGAATCGCAGCAAAATGCTGCAAGCAACGCGGTTAGCGATTGCCTCTAATTGCAAATCACCTGCGAACGGCGGCAATCGCGGCAGTGAGATCACTGCCATAAGGTTTGTATTGCGCTAGCACTTTAAAAAGCGCTATTGATTAGTGGGAATCACCCGCTAATCGCCCAAGTGAGAACAGGCCCCTAACAGGCCTGTGAGACCAAAGCGTGGATCTCACCACACAGATGTCGCTCCTCACAGTCCTCTTCCGCACCAGTAAAGGGTGTCTCAGGCAATCATTGCAGCTTGTCAGGGGTGAGTCTGCTGGATGCACACACTGTGCACCTCTTCGTCGGGTGTCCGGCTCATGAACCAGGAGCTTAGCCGGCAGGCTTGCTCAAACCATGGTGGGCAGGCCAGTAGGATGCTCCACAAAGTCATGGGGAGTGACCCCGCCCACACCTGGTGCAGCGACAGACGACAAGGAGCAACGTCTGTGTGGTGAGACCATTTGGTCCACACTTTGGTCTCACAGGCCTGTCACAGCTGACTGAACCTGCCTCCTTCTGCTTCTCCATTACAAAGACGACGATTGCATGTTTCTGGTACCAGTATAGAGTATGAGATTTGGGTTGCGTGTGTGTGGCTTAGGTTGTGACGACTAGCTTTTGGGCGCTTCACTTTGATTTTAGATTTAGGTTTTTAGCTTGGTTTAATACTAATTGGACAGGTTTATACTTTTTTCATACCTACTGAGAGATGTTGCCTTTAAGGGCACAGGTAGGAACACATACACTCTGGGGATACATTGGGTCTTTCGGTCATTGAGGAATGATCGCCATTACCGCTGCACACCCGATCTAGGTAGGGGTGTACTGACAACTCATCGGGCCCCCGGGCAATAGGAGATTATGGAGCCCGGTACACCCACAAGCCACGCCCACCCATCCTCAAGCCCCACACACACACATCTTCACCCACATAACCTACACTTGTTACAATCCTTAAACGCATGAAATGCAACAATCATTTCCTTCGACACATGAAATGCAAGAACTGTTAGCTCCCACACATGACATCCTTTGGGTACTGGGTGGGAAGGTGGTTTTGGTGCTGGGTAGGGAGGAGGGTAGTTTAGGTGCTGAAAGGGAGGTTTGGGTGCTGCTTAGTGCTGGAGCCTGGAGCACGTAAGTGCTTAAAGTATCTGTGCCAACTAGCTCTGCTTTCAACTCTGCAGAGCTGATGGGGGGGGGGGGGAAGGGGCATCAGGGGCAGTTCCCCTACTGACCACAGGCCCTCGGTCCATGCCCGAGTGCCCGAATGGTCAGTCCGTCCCTGGATCTAGCACTTGTGCCGAGATTTTACTGCATGCCCAGTCAACCATTTTGGCCAGACATTGATCGAAAGATCAATCGGGTGGCCAGGTTGTGGCGTTGATTCTCCTTCAATCCAATGCAGTTATCGGACTGAAAGGTCAAGCATCCCCTGAAATCGAGTAATGTATGGGCACACTTCCAGTCCAGCCATGCAGTGCGGTCTCTGAGCTGCCAGCAGCCTGCAGTATTGCAGTGATTGAAGCACTCACCAGGCTTTCTCCAGGCAGTGATATCCTGGTGTTCAGCAGAACTGAGTGCAGAGCAATATGTGCTCATAGCGGCATGTCCTCTGCAGCAGTGGCCTTTATTATGTATTTATTGTATTTATAAAGCGCCAACATATTACGCAGCGCTGGACATTAATTTAGGTTACAGACAATATTTAGGGGTGACATAAAGCAATATGACAATACAGGAATACAAGAAAACCAAATCACACAGCACAGTATGACCATAAGGTAATGCTTAGTCAGTCATTGGAGGGAAGCATGGAGATTAGGCAAGTTAGGTTCACTCAAATACATAGCATGGGTGCACAGTAATGGAGGTGCATGATCAGGTAGGACACAAAAGGAGGATGACCCTGCCCAACGGCTTACAATCTAAAGGGAGAGGTAGGGACACGAGAGGTAGGGGACCAGAGTTCAACTGTGGGTTTATAGCAATTGTGAGGGGTGGTAGGTCAGAGTGAAAAGGTGAGTTTTGAGGGTCTTCTTGAAGGTGTTGAAGGAGGGGGCTGCCCTAATGGGTGGAGGTAGGGAGTTCCATAGTGTTGGAGCGGCTCTTGAGAAGTCTTGGAGGCGTGCATGGGACTGTGTGATGCAGGGGACGGTCAGGCGCAGTTCATTGGAGGAGCGGAGTGAGCGGCTTGGTGTGTATCTCTGAGTAAGATCAGAAATGTAGGTTGGACAGGTTTTGTGGACGGATTTGTAGGTCAGACACAATATCTTGAATCTGATTCTGGTCTGGATAGGAAGCCAGTGGAGGGATTCACAGAGGGGAGCGATGGGAGGAGTGGATAATTCTGGCTGCCGCATTCATGATGGACTGCAGTGGGGCTATTCAGGTCATACGGAGACCAGACAGAAGGGCATTGCAGTAGTCGAGGTGGGAAATTATGAGGGCATGGATGAGGAGTTTGGTGGTGGCAGAGGTCAGGAAAGGATGAATCTTACAGCTGTTACGAAGGTGGAAGTTGCAGGACTTTGTGAGGTTTTGGATGTGGGAAGTGAAGGATAGTGTGGAGTCCAGGGTGACACCCAGACAGCGGGCTTGAGAGGTAGGGCGAATGGTAGTGTGGTTAACAGTGACCTGCACATCTGGGAGGTCCAGGGATGTCCGGGGTGGGAAGATGTTAAATTCCGTTTTGTCTAGATTTAGTTTCAGGAATCTAGCGGACATCCAGGAGGAGATGGCAGATAGGCAGGAGAAGACCTTGTCCATGGTAGTGGTGGATATGTCAGGGGTGTGGAGGTAGATTTGCGTGTCATCTGCTTACAGATGATAGTTAACCTCCTTGTCGGTTATCCCTAGCTGAGCTCGGGGTAACTCGCGCAGGAGGATTGCTCTGCCTGCTGGGCCGATTTTCACAATTTTTTTTTCCTACACGCAGCTAGCACTTTGCTAGCTGCGTGTAGTACGCGATCGCCGCCGATTCCCCGCTACGTGCCGAGCCCCCCCCAGACCCCTGCGCAGCCTGGTCAATCAGTGCCAGGCAGCACTAAGGGGTGGATCGGGATTCCCTCTGACGTCCCGACGTCGGTGACGGCATCCCGCCCTGTCGCCATGGCGACGGGGGAAGCCTTGCAGGAAATCCCGTTCTGAATGAGATTTCCTGCTTGCAAAGATCGCCTGCGGCGATCGAAGTAGGTAGGGGGATGCCACTGGTCAGCGGCTATCATGTAGCTAGAGCTAGGCTAGCTACAAAAATTAAAAATAAAAAAAAGTGCTGCGCCGCCCCCTTGCCAACATAATTGGAACGGCGAGGGGGTTAAAACCCATGGGGGAGATAACCTTGCCAATGGAGGATGTGTATAGGGAGAACAGTAGGGGGCCAAGGACCGAGCCTTGGGGGACTCCCACTGAGAGGTGGTTGGGGGTGGACGAGGACTCATTGAAGGTCGTGAAGGAGTGGTTGGAGAGGTAGGATGAAAGCCAGGTCAGGGCGAGATCGTGAATGCCCATGGACTGGAGGGTCTGGAGGAGTAGGGGATGATCTACTGTGTCAAAAGCTGCTGAAAGGTCAAGGAGGAGGAGAATGGAGTATTTACCTTCAGCTTTAGCTAAGGCAAGGTCATTGACCACTTTGGTGAGAGCCGTTTCGGTTGAGTGGGCAGGCCGAAATCCAGATTGCAGTGGGTCTAGTAGTGAGTTGGCATTGAGGTATTGGGTCAGGCATTTGTGAACCAGACGCTCAAGGAGTTTTAAGGCGAAGGGAAGGAGGGAGATCGGGCCGTAGTTGGAGGGTAGCGAGGGGTCGAGGGAGAGTTTCTTGAGCAGGGGAAGCATTGTCGCCTGCTTGAAGTCTGAGGGGAGGTGCCTGTGGATAGGTAGAGGTTAAACAGGGTAGTGAGGACTGGGGCCAGATCGGTGAAGTGAGGCTGAAGTAGATCAGAAGGGATGGAGTCAAGGGGGGAAGTAGTGGTATGGGAAGTCTGCAGTAGGTGGTTGACTTCCTCAGTGGTAGTAGACGTGAAGGAGGTGAGGGGAGGATAGGGTGGAGGAGTTGGTTGTGAGCGGGTGGGAGGTAAAGATTGGATATTTCCTGACGGATGGAGACTATTTTGTTGTTATTCAATCCACCTTTCTCAAGTTTTCTCCTAGGTGATATTTTGGACCCTATGACGCACTTTTTCTCCCCCTAAAGTGTGTGTGGGGGGGCTCAGTGCGTCTTATGGTCCAAATAATACCAATTTGGACCAGCACTAGAAGTCCCATGTGTCCCCTCACAAGAATGAGCTTCAGTGGTTTGCTACCTCCCTCCAGACCCACTGATTGCTGCTGCCACTCCGTTTAACGAGCCGATGTGCTGTCCCCACATTTCTCCCCCTCCCTCCTGCCAGCCACCACAATCTTCCCCGTTCATTAATGCTTGCCTGGTGCCCCGGCTGCCCCACTGCCAATCCGAGCTTATGAGGCAGGTGTTGAGCCTCGAGACCATGCCTCCGAGGGGAGGGATAGGGCAGAGGAGAAGCCATCAGAGAGACCGGAGCCGATGGTCTCGTGGGTGGGACCAGGCTCCATCATTGCAGCCAATCACTGCTCTGCTGAGTAGCAGTGACCTATCAGGCATCAATGGGTGTCGTTCCTTAAACACTGGCGTGCAGAAATCAAATTTAACGAGCCCATTAACTTCATACCTAATGTGAATCTGCATGTGGGGAAATTGTATGTGATCCTCTTAAAGGTGGCCACTAATGATCCAATCTTACCATTTGTATGTAATATAAGGTAACTGCCTGAAGTATCCATTCAGTATATTCACTTACTTTACCCTTCTACTACTTTAGATTAGGTAAGGTTGGATGAAAAAGATTGGATCATTAGCATCCACCATTAGTGTGACCTTGCTTAGAGGCAAGGACCAATCAAGTTCCACCCAGGTTTAAATTGTTTGGTCCAATGTCAAGCTTCATATATTAGCACAAAAATTTGCATAAACGCAGAAGTATTTGCATATCATTGATCATCCCTACTGGTAAATAAATATATAAAATAAACTTACTTCACCCTAAGAGGTTTGTAAATGCGATGGGCTTTTGGGGTGGGTGGCAAGCATTTAGTTACCAACCTGTATGAGGGCCTCCATCATCTCGGTCCCTGTGCGCAAATGTACAGGTTGAAGTACCTGCAGCAATGTTGTGCATCTTGGGTCAGGAGATGTACATGAATGGGCTACATCTCCCAGCATGCACTGCTGTGGCCAGGGACGCGTGACATCACTGTAATCATTTCAACCTCTGGTTCTGTAGCACAGAGACAGACAATGGACTCCCTTTAAATAGCTGTGGAGGAGTTATGGAGCAGCCCTCGTAGGTAAGTAAATGTCCCCTGCCCACCGCAAAAAGCCCACAGTGCTTATGATCTTCCCTTAGGGGGAGGGTTTGTTTTTTACATTTGTTATATGTGGCGCTCAGGACTCTTTAAGAGATCAGCCAGAGCACAAATCTACCACCCCACAGCTCGGTAAACACGGAGCTCACGTGTGAACGTTCTGAGTCACGCGAGGTTTCTAGAGCTAAAAGCCCTGTTTAGAAAAATGTCACGTGCCCAGAGGTAGCACAGTTAAAGGATTTTACAGCAGGGATATTACTATTGCTTGGTTCAGCATGATCAATACTGCAGAGAGTCAGGTGACAGAGCCTTGCAGCTGTGATGAGATGGCTGATAAACTGCCGATAGCCTGGCGTGTATGCAAACTGCACATAGCTCGGAGGCGGGCTAATCACAAATAGCACGCGTCTGATTGGCTCAATTTCAAGCTACAAATCATTTATATTAAATCTGTATGCAAGCCATAAACAACAGTATCTTATTGACCATCTCTGCTCTGAATGCCTGTACTACAGGAAACGGATAGCAGACTATCGTCTTTAACATACCTACAAAAGACAGAACAGAAAGGCACAAAGTATCAGTGACGGGCAAACAATGGTCCACGGTTGTACCTGACCCGTTTCGTATTCTTATCCAGCCTATCAGGAGGAGTGCTCCCCACCCGGGCAATTGCAGAGTTAAGATCGCAGTGGGTGCAGCAGCATTACTCACCACTCAGAGCCGATCTGTCCCCAGCCGTCGCAGCGAATCCTCTCCAGTATGGCAGCCGAGGACAGTTCAGTGCTGAAAGAATGCTTCAGCACGCTCCGCGGGCCCAACCCTGCATAGAGGGGTACCTACCTAATAGAGGTGCTCATCTGGCTATATTGGGGTGGGAAAAACTTCCTAATACAGGGGGCACATCTGGCTACCAATACTTGGTACGGGGGACATACCCAATACTGGGGGAACATTTAGCTAACTATACTTGGCAGAGGGCCCTACCCAATGCACATCTGGTTATCAATACTTGGCAGTGGGACCTACCCAATACAGTGGGCCACATCTGGCTATCGCAGTGGGGACCTACCCAATACTGGCACATCTAGTCATCAATACTTGGCAGGAGGACCTACTCAATACTGGGTGGCACATCTGGCTATTGCAGGGCGGACCTACCCAATACTGGGGGACACATCTGGCTATGGCAGGGGGGACTTACCAAATAGTGTGGGCCACATCTGGCTATCGCAGCGGGGACCTACCCAATGCTGGGTGGCACATCTTACTATCAACACACCTACACAATACTGAAGGTACACCTGTCTATCAATACCTGGCAGGAGGGACCTAAACAATACTAGGACAACTAGCTATCAATACTTGGCAGGGGACCAACCCAATACTAGGGGCACATCTGGCTATCAATACTTGGCGGGGGCCTACACAAAACTGTGGGCACATTTATCTATTAATACTGGGCAGGAGGTCTACCTATGGGGGGGGGGGGGGGGGGTCGGCTCTTGAGTCAAAAAGTTTGGCCACACCTGATCTACATAGTATTTGCATTTTTGTGCCTGAAGGATGGATGATTATAGATAATTACTAATGGAGCGGTCTGAAATAATGAAGATATAAACCATATTACCTGACTGGAGGTCGTCTTTCTGGTTGCTGTAACAGATCATAGAGCAGCTGTAAAATGAATGCTTATGCTGTAATGGGCGTCATTGCCGATAATAAACCTTCAATAAAAATATGGAACTTGTGTGTTAAGAACCTTTATTACGTGGGTCGTCTCTCTCTCATTGGCTGGTGGCTTCATCGTTTTTTTTTCCTTGTTCCCGGGAGAACGTCAAGAGACCAAAAATGACAGCGTTACATACAAACAAATAGTACCCACACATTTTATTGTAGTCTTCCTGACAATTCATTGAAGAACATACTGTTTACACGTAAAAGGGAACTGTGGCGGGAGGGGTACAAAATGTCTACCTCTGTCCCTGCCGCAAAGTTCAGCCATGCCCCTCCCTCGCTCCTGCGCCCTTTTCTTGCGGAGGTCAGGCTAATAGAGGATGTCGCATACAGAAGACCACATGACCATATCTAAGCTTACCGCATAGATCTATGTAACCACGTGCTTAAATATTAATAAAAATACATTTTTTATGGTTTTTGTGCGACTACAAAAAGAGAAATTACAATACACAGAGGATTTACAATAGGCAGTTTTTTTTTTCTAATTTTTTTTTTCCATTTTTTGTCCTTTAGGCGGGTTTTAAACAATTTCCCTCCCCCAACCCTCCCCCCCGAATGCAGAGGCAAAAAGGCTTAGTAATTAAACGGTCAATCCACCATCACTGATATTTCATATTTGGTAGATCACGGAGAACTAAGAAAGTTGCTGGATTAAATCGGCACTCTAGAGGCTTGGAGCTGCCAAGAGGAGGGTGCCCAAAATGCTTCCCCCTTTAGCTGTAAACAGACTGATCCCGAGTAATGCTGGCTGTCTATAGAGATGGCCACATCTGGCATTGTTTGGCAAGGATGTCAAGTTCAGGTACAACATAGACGTAAATAGTGGTGCAAAAGCAGGAGGCACGTGCTTGTCACAAGAATGCATCTTCCACTGTACAATTTGCTGGCGTGACTACTGAAGTGGATACAATACAAGCTATAAGTAAGGCATCACCAATCTTCTGACTTCCTCTGCCCTTGTATGACTTCTTCAGCCCCAACCTCCTAACCATCCTCACCTACTGCCCTCTTCCTTATCCAAACCTCCCCCTTCTCCTCTCCTTCATGGCTATGCCAAGCAGTCCTACCTATATCGTTGCATCTAACATTAACAAATTTCCCTACCACAAGCCTAGGCCCAACCAGCATCCTCCTTTGGACTTGGGCTGGGTAAGTCTCCAGAGGGTTCCTTAAAATGTACACCTGGCTACTAACTTCTGAGTTTTTTTAATTGTTGTCAATTCAACTTGCTCCCAAAACTGTCCTTCTCTCCTGAATTCCATATAAAAATTTTCCCAAACCGGTTCTAAACTGTGCTGAACCACAAGCTACACCCTTAAACTCAAACCTACCTTGAAACAGACATTAATTAATAATCCTAGCCTAGCCCTTACTACAACGTTCCTTGTCCTGACTAACATAAAAAAAATGTTAGGATAACAATCTCAATAATTTCTTTGGTGCAGCTGTGCATCAAAAAGGTGGAAATAACCACTTCTTCGTTGACAACCTATATGAAAATAGAAAGCCTGTCTACATAGAACAACCTAGTTTGCTACGTGTGGGCAACATCATAGTAAAGATTTCTACACTGAAGTTTTCAGCTCCGCCCACTTCCAGCAGACATGACAAGCTGGTGTCTATTCACGGCTGAAGAACTGAGCGGGAAATGGAAAATTTCAAAGTTCGAACCATAGCAGGGAATTTTTTTTGAGGAATTGAAACTCCACCCTTGGCAGCAGAGACAGTACATGCTTTGGGGGGAGGGGTTGTTTAAGTGAAGTTATCCCAGTATCAGAAGATATGAGAGATCTCTGAAGCCCGAGGAAGATTCGTCCCGTCAACCAAATATCAAGTAACCGTTTTAGATGGAAAGACCCTTTAATTTTCCTTCTAATCTTGGAAGGATGGACCTAAGAAAGGTGTTAGACTTGACACAGTTACTACGAGTGGCACTTTTATCACCATATTGTGTACACGTCACATGATCATTGGAACATGACATTTAAAAAATAGATCTGAAAATCTTAACATTCACGCAACGCTCACACACCTCGAGCTGGTTCGAGAAAAGCCCCTACAGGAACCTGAATCTGTAGTGCTTGATTGTAGTTTATTGTCATCGTTTCGTCTTTAAAAGCAGCTCATAGTCTAGCAGAGAACAAAGTTCACCCGCACTTGAATAAGTAATCTTCCCCACCTTCCCCCCCATTGTCTTTCTTTTTTTTTTTAAACAGTAGCGTCTTCTAATCAAACACTGTGATTGGTTAAAACCTTCTGAAAACGTCAGTTTCTGTGCAAAAAAAGGAGAAAAATAACGTTTCACAAAACTGCAAGCTAGTAAACCGGTTTTTAATATAAATAGTTCACATTTTTTCTTTTTTGACCAATTATTGTTGTGTTTTGTCGGAAGCCTTTGGAAAATGTAGGAGGAGGAGCTATGGAAACGTGCGCTGTGAGTTTGGTTTGATGATCAGTAGTCCTGGTTTGGGCCTCCTGGAGCAGACCAGCTCGCAGGGGAAGGCCTTGTCTCCATTCACCTGTGGAATGTTGGACTGCTGTAGTAGCTGCAAGGTGGAGTCTTGGTGGAGCTGTCCAGATAGGTATCATGGTGCAAGCAGAGTCTCAGAAGAAGTGGTGGATCTGCTGACAACGGGATGGACCGCTCTACTGCCCTTGGTGCCTGGTGAGATTACTGAGCCGGCTGTAAGTCTGGGTCACGTCATCTGTTGGCCGGGAAATAGTTTGGGTCCAGGTAATTGTAACTGGTGCCACGGGGCATGCAGTAATCTCGATCTAGGAATGTCTCTGCTTTATAGACTGGTTCCAGGTGGTGGGATTCTTTGTGTGTTTCTGTTTCATACAAACTGTAAAAAAAAGGAAAACATTTTCTGTTAGTTAAAGTTTAAAAGGATCCCGTGGTAACACAGAGAATTCCATATTGCTATCTACACAATTTGAAGAAGGTCACTAGCGCCATCTCCAAAAAAATCGTACAAGTTTCTTAGCAGCTGGGGCCCTGATCCTCCCTCCACTAATTTTCTGACCACTTTACAGGTTCTTGAACTTTGCAGTCATGGCATGGGGCTTCTGGGAGAGGGGATTCTTGGTGAAAGTATTTCCCCCAATGTCCTGGACTCCCAGTGGAATGTTTTTTTGATACAACCTTATCTACGTACCCTTAGTCTATGACTATTTGTCCTTATGTTATTTTTATTTTGTTCTTCTGCTTATGTTCCTTGGTATTCCTTATTCGTAACCATATCTGGAATATGCTGATCATTTTCAATGTATTTCTACTGAAAAACTTTCAATAACAACAGTTTATAAGGGGTTTTTGTTTTGTTTTTTTTAAATGACACTTGAAAGGATCTTCAGGCAGTCTTGCATCAGGTCAGACAGGCATCTGAACACTACAGTGTTGAAATCTGCTGGGTTCTGCGACCCCCGACGTTGATGGTGTTTTGGGGGCACAACAATTACTTAGGGTAGGTGAGGGTGGGGTTGGTAGAAAAAAAATCCTGGAGGGGAACTCGTAATCTTTAAGTACTTAGCATTGTAGTATCGCTACAGAAACACACAGGATAACTGATGCTTCAATAGAGGGAAGGAGGAAGGAGTAGGCGGTGCCTACAGGGACAGCAATAGTGTTTGCCAAAGGTTTTCCAGCTAGGTGACACCTGTACATGTGCCAGACTTGCACCATAGATGAGCATGAGCTATTGTTTTTAGCAACCATGCTGAAGACGTCAACTCCGCCACATGGTCCGCGCTTTAATTTTGACAGAGATCTACGGTAATTGTTACAGCTAGACCCCAACAGTTGCATTGCGATTGGAGCAGTCAGTCAAGCACTTGGAAAAATTCTTGGGAAACAAGTCAGATAGCGGACTCAATAGGCAGCTTAGAAAACCTTCTGCGGGTCATACTTCATGGAGCTTCCCTTGAAGCCTGCATGAAAGGCGGTTGACTTACCAGTCGGAGCAGGAGTCACAGAAGTCCACAGACATATCCTGAGGACAGTCCTGGCAATGCCACCGAATACCCTGGATAGGTTCTATGCCGCAGTTATCACACTGTAACAAACAAGAGGAAATGGAAGCGATGGAGTAACATGGAGGATACAACCCACACCGGAAGCAGATTAGCCATACAACTCACAACCAATGCAGCAGGAAAAGCACAGAAGGGCCTGTTGATAAAAATCATTAATATTTGAAATGCACAAAGCAAGGCCCCATATTTGTAAAGATGGGATCAGCACATAACTTGTGCCACATAATATCTTCACCTGTGAGCAGCACCCCAGTAGCAGTACATATGAAAGGCTCCACAGAAAACCTTGCAATCTATGCAGAACCCGTACACCAAGGAGGCGGAGCCACTGGGCGACCTGTCGACACTTATCTAAGTTATTTATTCTAAAGAGAGAGCAGAAATACTCTTTGGCCTTCTTATTGGTCAATTAGGTCATGTGATGCTTGATACATTCTGTAACCAAAACAACCCAACTGGCAACGTCCAGGAAGCCTGAGAACAATAGTGGACTTCTTAATGTATGTACACACGTCCTGATTTTCTGCACAACTTGCCATCCGACTTGTTGTTTGAATGACAAGTTGGACGTGTGTATGCTCAGTCGAGCTACTGATAACAGCTGTTTAGTCTGATCCGCTTGGAGGATCAGTTGGACCAACTGTCGTTCAAACGACTGTCAGGTCTGTACGAGTGTACAAATAGACGTTTAAACATACAGTTGTTTGATCAGTCGTTTAATGTAGTCCATTGTTCTATCCAGTCCATTATCAAGTTGGTTAACCGACATGTAAGTAAGGATATCAGCCGCTTTGTTGGTCTGAGTGTACAGGATGTTTGAACGACTTGTTGTTTGCACTTCAAGTTGTTCAAACGACCAGTTTAAATGACAATCAGGCATAAAGTTGGACGTGTGTACACACCTTTAGATATTGCACCCATCATATCTGTACATCTTCTGCAGCTTATTATGGGCAATTTTATCATCTAGAATCTGTGGTAGGCGTGGACTTTCTTAAAATTCCAATAGCAGCTAAACACAAATTAAGTGCATTAAAATACTTGTATAGGGTATATTACACTCCCCGAAGACTCTCCCGAATGGGGCTTAATGTTGAGGACGCATGCTGGAGATGTAAGGCAGAGGGAGCTGGATTCTTCCATATCTTCTGGGAATGTAGGTGGAGTAAGCAGTTCTGGTCACAGGTGCATGACCTGTTAACAGAGGTGATTGGTCCGCAGATCCCTTTCACAGCTGTTGCTATGTTACTCAACCACTTTGGGGATACCACTCTTAGTGACAAAAAATTATTTCTTGCCAAGCTCCTGCTTTTTTACGCTAGGCGAGCAAATGCTCTTGCATGGAAGAGACCAGAAGCGCCCTCTATTGCAGAATTTAAATCTTCTGTAAATCTCGATTTACCGATTTATAAAAATGTATATGAAAACCGTGGTTCTGTTAAAAAATGTTATAAGGTGTGGAAAAAATGGTTAAAAACCTTTTGATATTGATATTTAATTCAGCCATAAGTTTCTCAAGTGCCGATTGGAGATATTCCATATTTATTATGGATACAACGTGGGGTGGAGGGAGAGAGGGTCGATCTGGGGGGACAGTGGGAAGACTGTGTGGGAAGGGGGGTGGGAGATACTTGGGTTATGTAATGTTTTGTATGTTAAATATATTTGAAAAGTTAAATAAAATATCTTTTTAAAGAATCTGTGGTAGGCAGGAGCAGAGGGCTAGGCGGGTGTGCAGAATGAGGTTTTGTCACCCTGCACACATTGCTAAAGAAGCAATAGCAATAAATCATTCCTCTATAAAACTACAAAACAGAGGACACTAATCAATGTTCGAATTGCTGACTTGCTCATATGGTAACCAAGCCTGCTGATTTGTATAAGAAGTTCTCTTTGTAAAAGGCGCCACCTGCCTGACAGTACAGTATACTGCAGCAGCATGTCTGTAGGACAACTGTAACCAACTGCAACACCAACTACAGTAAAACCCCCCATTATCCAGCACCATTGGGGATTGGCTGATGCTGGATAATTTATGGTTACTTGATGTTAAAAATAGGCCTAACTTAAAGAACATCCGAGGTGAAAATAAACTGTAGTCGCTTCCTGTCTGAGTCAGGACTGAGTCAGCCACTTACATACCTGATATTTAACTCTTTCAGACACAGAAAGTAAAAAAGGAACACAGCATAATTATTTGTGTACTAGGCACTGTACATGTCTATCTCATCATGTCACTTCGGGTATCCTTTAAAGTGGATCCGAGATAAAAACTTTTACTCATTGCATAATTGTGTTCCTTTCATATAGTTTATAGGGCATTCCTCAAGCCAAATACTTTTTTGTTTTTGTTTTAACCACTTCACAACTGAGTGGTTTTACCCCTTCAGCATCCAAGCAATTTTCACCTTTCAGCTCTCCTTCCATTCATTTGCCAATACCTTTATCTCTACTTATCACAATGAAATGTGTTAAATGTGGGTTTTTTTTATCACTAATTAGGCTTACTTTGGGTGGTACATTATGCCAAGAATTATTTTATTCTAAATGTTTTTTAATGGAAAACAAGAAAAAAATTGGAAAAAAGTCCTTATTTTTCAGTTTTCGGCCATTATAATTTTTAAATAATGCATGCTACCGTAATTAAAATCCACGTAATTTATTTACCCATTTGTGCCAGTTATTACACCATTCAAATGATGTCCCTATCACAATGTCTGACGCCAATATTTTATTAGGAAATAAAGGTGTATTTTTTTCAGTTTTGCATCCATCACTAATAAAAATCCCATAATTTATAAAGTAACAGTATTATACCCGCTTGACATACATATTAAAAAAGTTCAGTCCCTAAGAAAACTATTTATGTATTTTTTATAATTGTAAATTTATTTTTATTTTATTTTTTTACAAAAAAAATTAATGTTGGTAACTATTGGGGAGTGTGGGAGGTAAGGGGTTAATTTAAAATGTAAAAACAGGTCTTTGCATTTAAAAAAAATGCTTTTAGATGTAGTTTTACTATTTGGCCACAAGATGGCCCCAGTCTTTTTTTTATGCGTCCTGTAAGCGAAATATGTATGCTTACAGGAAGTGTACTGAGGATGGGGAAACCTGTATTTATTAGAATGATCGTGCAGCTTCTCATAGAAGGCGCCGATCATTGCTACGGGGACTTAGATCAATGATTAGGAATTGCTTTCCCATTCATTGATCTTCTGGCAGGCAGATGGCAACATGAACGAGCGCACAAATAAGCGGGAGCGGGTACAGCAGTGGTAGCAGCGGGGGTACGTATATTTACTCCCCTGGGCGTTTAAATAAAGTCTGCAGGGGAGTAGATATACTGTACTGAATCTGTGAAGTGGTACTCTCCCTATAAACTAAACAAGCCTCTCCCACAGCTTTTCAGAGTGGCTTGGCATTTTCAGACAGTAGCAAGGGCTTACAGGAGCTCAGTCTGGGCAGGAAGAAAGGGAGGTGTTAGTAGCCATTGATTTCAGAGGCAGAGGGGAGGAGGAAAGGTGACTGAATTTACACACAGGTCAGCTGATAGCATCTCCAGCCCTTAGCCTGTGACAATGTGACAAACAGAGCATGGCTGCCCTCATTGTATCACAGGAATAAATAATCAAACTTTTGCAGTTAGATATGCTGTGTAAACTATCTAAACTTTAGATAAGATATACAGACAAGTTACTTGTTCTGGTTAGTTCTTCATCTTGGATCCGCTTTAAAGGGGAACTGAAGAGAGAGGTATATGGAGGCTGTCATGTTTATTTCCTTTTAGACAATACCAGTTGCCTGGCAGCCCTGCTAATCCTCTGCCTCTAATACTATTAGCCATAGCCCCTGAACAAGCATGCAGCAGATCAGGTGTTTCAGACTTATAAGTCTGATCTGACAAGACTAGCTGCATGCTTGTTTCTGGTTTTAATCAGATACTACTGCAGAGAAATAGACCAGCAGGGCTGCCAGGCAACTGGTATTCATTAAAAGGAAATAAACATGACAGCCTCCATATACCTCTCTCTTCAGTTCCCCTTTAAAGAGGTAGTGGGATGTGGGTGTCAAAAACACCCTCTAGTGAAAAGATACAGGAGACAAAAGTGGGAGCCCAATGGTGTAGTATGTCAAAAACAATAGAACGTAATAAAAGTAAGACACTACTCACAAAGGTGGGTTGCAGAGGGGCAACCGACCACAGGAAGCAGGTGGAGACAACAAACCCGACTCCACTCGGGGTGGTCCCTAGGGACCTGGATGCGGTCGTTCTCCTTGGTAAAAGAAAGGGGACAGATATCCGCCGTGGTCAAAGCTACGTGTGGTCTGTACCCACCCCTCAGACGGGTGAGGTAAGGGGGTATTATTGCACAATAAGGGTATAAGAGGCACCCTGGTGTAATAAAAGCATCTAAAAGCAGTTTAAAAACAGGAAATAGATTTGAGGTAGCTTACCTTAGTGCCGAAAAAATCTTTGCATTTAACAAAGATTTTTATTAGTAGCACAGGCAACGCGTTTCGCGGGTCAGAGCCCGCTTCCTCAGGCCAATAACAGTGCATACATCAGTAAAAAAATGTATGCATCTAGAAACCATTATAAAAAATGAATAAGTAGGGAATAAATAATAGAATTGCTGCAAATCAATGTATATAAAGATCATAAGGGAATGATAAGAAATGTCATTACAAATAAAATTGCTGCAAGTCTATATGTTGCATTAAAAATAAAATTGTTACACATATAGACTTGCAGCAATTTTATTTTTAATGACATTTCTTATCATTCCCTTAGGATTTTTATATACATTGATTCCTAGCAATTCTATTACTTATTCACTACTTATTCATTTTTTATAATGGTTTCTAAATGCATACATTTGCAGCATTTTTATTTATGCACGCCTCCTGAATACTAATAACTGTATCAGTTGTCAATACTCCCAATTAATTATAATATATATATGGACCACCATTGTAGGTGTGCATAAGTGGATATGAAAGTATATAAATATGCAATTCATGTGATAACGTTATGTTGTATATATGTATATATATTTATATTGTAAGATTCTGGTATGCTAAGGAGCCTTTTTTTTACTGATGTAGGCACTGTTATTGGCCTGAGGAAGCGGCTCTGACCCGCGAAACGCATTGCATGTGCTACTAATAAAAACCTTTTTAAATGCAAAGATTTTTTCTTCACTGAGGTAAGCTACCTCAATTCTATTTCCCGTTTTTAAACTGCTTTTAGATGCTTTTATTACACCAGGGCACCTCTTATACCCTTATTGTGCCGCTTTAAAGAGGAGCTGTCAGCCATACTATCTCAGAAAAAAACATATACATAAGTAGATAAATACTTGCTCTACATACATATATATTGCACTGTCTACATTTTGATTTTAGTGATTTTACTACAGTGAAAAAAGAGAAAATGCGTCTTAGCATTTCTCATTTTAAGTGTGGCTATTTTGAAGCCAATTCTGATGTTATTTCCTCCCTTATTCTCCTCTGCCTCATTTCAGTGTTCTCCCCAGGGCCAATCAGGGGGGCGGGCCGCCCGGCTGTTTTTAAACCCCGCCCGCCTGTTGTCATTGGCCCACCTAGCTAGGAAAAAAAAACAGCCAAAGCAGAAGCGTCCGACCGCGCTACACTACATCATGCCGACAGCTGCAGTCTGCACGCACGCCTTCTGCCCTCCTAGTCAGTCCTCTGGCTGCCCTCATCTCTACCTCCGTCTGTAGCCTGCATAACTATGCAGATAGCCAGCAGTGGGTGTGGCCGCGGGCAGGCTGGAGGGGCTCGCTTATCACGGATTCTGTCTGGCATTCTTTCTCCAGGCTCCGGTGAAACTTTTAGAGCTGCCAGGCTTCCTTACGTTGAAAACAGGCCTGTGTAACAGCTCAGCCAATCGCTGCGCTCTTAGCATGGCTTGGGGAGTGGCTTATGCAGTGCTGTGACACACGTGGAGGCAGCTGGCGGCAAATGATAGATCAAGGAGGGAGCCGGGGCACTGCGCACGGAACAGCCAGGCAGAGAGAAGCAGCTACAAATACAGGTTAGCTTAATGTGAAGTCTGCCTGGCTGGAATGTTAGGAATTTCTTTTCACTTACTGAGTGGTTGCGCTGGCAGTGTGGATTCACACCCCTTCCCCCCTCCCTCCCCCTTACTCACTCCTCAAGATGACCCAGTGTGTGTGGATTGCAGATCTCGGAGTCTCCCAGACAGGACACTGGCCAGCTGCATACCGAGGGGACTCTGCTTGTCCTGTCACAAGGCTTTGTTACATAGCCTGATAGCAGTGTGCAGGTGATCATCTGAGATAACATACGTGGTGGCTGTCACCTGTGTGTTTTTTTTATTAATCCAGCTTTTTGCTGCCTATTTTGGATCAATATCTATGATCATTTATGATAATTGAATTACCCCTGCCATCAGGTAACTGACTATCCACAGAAGAGCTTACAATCTAATTCATGCCTTTATGCCACTTACTCTCCAGGAAGGATCTTACCATCTAGTCCCTGATGTTCTGTCACTAACTATCCACAGAGGATCTTACCATCTAGTCCCTGCTGTTCTGTCACTAACTATCCACAGAGGATCTTACCATCTAATCCCTGCTGTAATGACACTAACTATCCACAAACTATTTTACAATCTAATCGCTGCCGTTGTGTCCCTAATGGTTGGTACACACAATGAGATTTTCTGGCAGATTTACTGCCAGATCGATTATTTCCAGCATGTTCTATCTGATTTCCAATCGATTTTTCATTCAATCCTAGGGAAAATTGGGCATGTTGGAAATAATTGATCTGGCAGTAAATCTGCCAGAACATCGCATGGTGTGTACCAGGCATAACTATCCACAGAGGAGTTTACAATCTGATCCCAGCCATTATGTCACTAACTACAAACAGAGAAGCTTACAATCTAATCCCTGCTGTGATGTCACTAACTATCCATAGAGGACCTTACAATCTAATCCCTGCTGTGATGTCACTAACTATCCACAGAGGAGTTTGCAATCTAAACCCTACCGTAATGTTACTAACTGTACTCAGAAGATCTTACAATCTAATCTTTACCGTCAATCATGTTGCTGGGGGAACCTGAGCACCATCATCTGAAACAATTTCTCCCTAATGCCTGGTACACATGATGCAATTTTCTGACAGATTTACCATCAGATCGACTATTTCCAACACGTCCAATCTGATTTCTGATCAAATTTCTGCTCTGTTTCTCATAGAAGTGAACGGAAAATCTATTGAAAATCAGATTTAACATGTTGCAAATAATCGATCTGACAGTAAATCTGTCAGAAAATTGCATTGTGTGTACCTAGCAGGTACATCGGCTTGTCTCCTCCTCCACCTATGCTGTAAGCAGAGTTGCACTGGTCCGGCATTCCCCTGTCACACCCCACCCGGCTACTTTTTCATGCCACCCGGCTGGAAAAAATTCCTGGGGAGAACACTGCATTTGCCCGCCCTTCACTATAGAAAGTGCATTGTCTCAGCAATGGCACTTTCTACATTTACGGCCTTCAGATAATCTTGAGGTTAGCACCCCTTACTAAAGTGTAAACCAGAACACCAACAAACACCAAGCATAGTGAGAAAAATTCCCAATCAGACCCACATTTCACAGCTAACTTACTTTGAAGCCGACATGCTGCACAAATCCGCTCTCGGTCTCCATCTCGTGCAGTCTCTGCTTCTTCAGTTTCTTCAGCTCCAGCAGCTCCCTGTACTCCGGCAGCTCCCGGTAAGCAGTGGGGATAGACTCGTCATCCTGTGTAATGAGACAGCGTGTCAGTAAGTGACCTCTCCCACATCTGAAGAGGACCGATTACATTGAGCCACTAGCAGTGAACGGTATGTGCCATCTAGATGAAATAAGGTTACGAGGATCCGAACACACATGTATGAGCTATAATTACCGAGACTTCATCATCTTCATCAGCAGCTGTGTCCCGGAAACTTGAGTGGTCGTCGTCCTCTTCCATAAACACAGGGGGCTCATGGGATGTCATGAAGGTGGAGGGCTTAAAGAGATGCTTGTTGAGGATGTGCTGTCGCTTACTGGGGGGCTGCGGACACAAAACGCATGAAGATAATTATTGCCATGATGCACATTTGTCGGCACTAGTCTAGTTTAGGGGACCGAGCAGAAAACCTCATAGGCAAATCCTGCTAACGTGATTGGGGGGAGAGCACCCTCGACACTTTTCAGCCAATCACAACACTTCATGCCGAAGAGGTTGATGTGATTGGAGAATATTTCCCTATGAGGTTTCCTACTGGGTCCCCTAAATTAGAATAAAGGTAGCCATACATGTAGCCTTGATGGGCAGATTCGACCAAGAGACAAATCTCTCTCTGACGGAATCTGATTAGAGAGAGGTCTGCCGGCTGCCCACACACTGCAGGTCGATTCTCAATCAATTTAAGCAGGAAATCTCTCAGGAATCGGCCAAGTTTGCCACTTCGCCACATCTGCTGCTGTTCCCCTAATTTATAAATGTGTGCGAATTTATACATTACCTGTCCTGTGTCGTGGTGCCCGTCCGTCTTCCTGAATCCACCTCTCTTCCATAGTCTCATACACGCCCCTGGCATGGCGTGTGATGTCACACACGCCGGTGTGCTATGCGTCAGGGGCGTGTATGCGGCTATGGAAGAGCAGCAGATTTGGAAGATGGACGGGCACCACGACACATGACAGGTAATGTATAAATGCGCACACATTTATACATTAGGGGAACAGCGCTGGGGATTTTGTCACTTTCATCCCGATATCGCTCGCCATTACTGCCGTGCACCCGATTGACCACGACGACCCGACATCATGCGGCATGTCCAACCGATATATATATGCAACCAATTTGGACCTGAAATTGGAAGCATGGTCAATCAGGCATGGACTTGGCGGCACAGATTTCCATCCGATAATACTGTAAAAATCGAATCGTCAATCGACCGCCAAGTCACCTGATGTATGGCTACCTTAAAGGACAACTGTAGGGAGGCTGCCATGTTTTTTTCTCCTTTTGTGCAATACCAGTTGCCTGGCTGTCCTGCAGCTCCTCTGTCTCAAATACTTTTAGCCATAGACCCTGAACAGGCATGCAGCAGATCAGGTGTTTCCGACATTAATGTTGGAACTGACGAGATTAGCTGTGTGCTAATTTCTGGTGATATTCAGACACTGCTGCATCCACATAGATCAGCAGGGCTGCCAGGCAACTGGTATTGCTTAAGGGGGAATAAATATGGCAGCCTCCATATACCTCTCGCTACAGTTGACCTTTAAAGGATACCCGAGGTGACATGTGACATGATGAGATAGACATGGGTATGTACAGTGCCTAGCACACAAATAACTATGCTGTGTTCCTTTTTTCTTTCTCTGCCTGAAAGTGTTAAATATCAGGTATGTAAGTGGCTGACTCAATCCTGACTCAGACAGGAAGTGACTACAGTGTGACCATCACTGATAAGAAATTCTAACCATAAAACACTTTCCTAGCAGAAAATGGCTTTTGAGAGCAAGAAAGAGGTAAAAAGGGGAATTTCTTATCAGTGAGGGTCACACTGCAGTCACTTCCTGTCTGAGTCAGGACTAAGTCAGCCACTTACATACCTGATATTTAACTCTTTCAGGCAGAGAAAGAAAAAACAGCACAGTTATTTGTGTGCTAGGCACTGTACATACACCTGCGTGAAGCACGGTGGCGTAGTGGCTAGCGCTCTTGCATTGCAGCGCTGGGTCTCTGGTTCGAATCCCAGCCAAGTCAACATCTGCATAGAGTTTGTATGTTCTCCCCGTGTCTGTGTGGGTTTCCTCCGGGCACTCCGGTTTCCTCCCATAACCCCAAAACATACAGATACATTAATTGGCTTGCCCCTAGACTACAATACATACACTACACAATACATACATAGACATATGACTATATAGTAGGGACTAGATTGTGAGCTCCTCTGAGGGACAGTTAGTGACAAGACTAAGTATACTATGTACAGCGCTGCAGAAGATGTCGGCGCTATATAAATACTAAATAATAAAAATAATAATACACGTCTATCTCATCATGTCACATGTCATGTCGGGTATCCTTTAAAGCCAATGGGTACCACTTTAAAAGTCAAAAAGTCAGATACTCACCTAAGGAGAGGGAAGGCTCGGTCCTAATGAGCCTTCCTTCTCCTGTCCTGGTGCCCTCGGTGCTGTGCTGGCTCCTCCGCTCGCGTCCGCCGGCCCAGGGACTTCAGAGGTCTTCGGGAGCACTCGGGCTTCCGAAGACGGGCCGCTCCATACTACGCACGCGCGAGTGCGAAAGCTCCCTTCGGCTGCGGAAGTGGCAGTATTTGACCGAACTGGTCGAATACTGCCACGGGGGATCCTGCGCGGGACTGGGCACCGGGAGAGGAGAGGGAAGGCTCATTAGGACCGAGCCTTCCCTCTTCTTAGGTGAGTATCTGACTTTTTGATTTTTAAAATGGTAAACATTCACTTTAACAAATTAAAATTTGTAAAAATCTAAACAAGAACACAAAAGTAGCAAAAAATGTAAAATAGCAAACAGCCAAGCAAGAAATGAAACCCCACAGCTGACAATCTAAAGAAAAGAAGTAAGTATGACATGTGGTATAGTAATTATTTGGTACACTAATTTTTGGTACAATCTGGTAACATGGGCCTGACATCCCGTGTGATTTGGTGTCACAAGACAAAGCAAGCACCAGGGGACAGCCAATAGGAGAGAGCAGCACAAACAGGGGATTATGGAGATCACATAGGAGACATCCCGATGGAGAGAAATCAACATAAAACAATGAGACCAGCCAATACACATGCAACCACATATTCATTCAGGTAGTAGGGGACAAAGGAACAGGTGCTGCAGTATAAGTCCCACCCCTTCTTACCTTCTTAGAATACATGTAGAGGTTTGGAGTTCTTCCTGGAACTGGGATACCAGCTTTGGTCAGCTTTATAAAGTATTTCTGCACTCGGCTGGCAACCTGCAAAAAGAATTTACAAACGATGAATTCAGCAGAATTCACTGCTATGTTGCTCGGTTGGCTGCTGACTAATCCAACAGGCTGCGGATGTTATGTGATACATGTATTGAATGTTGTTTTATATGTAAATTTGCACCTTAGCACTATAGCACTGGGCACTTTTTGCACCCCTGACAAAGCTCCCATTAAGGGAGAGAAACATGTAGGGTTTTTTTTTTTTTGTTAAGTAGTGCACGTTTGCATAGCAGTGTAGTTTAGGGAATTATCTAGTGTGAAACTAAACTAGGAAACATTTTCCCTACTTTGCTCCCTACCCACTGCATGTTTAGTCACCAGAGGATTTTAGTCGACAACTACAATTTTAAATGTCTATATTAAAAGTCATGTTTTAAATACATGTTACAGCAACAGGGGCAATAAATCTTTATTGGGGCTGCCAGGGCCCCTGACCTTTCACTAGATCAAAGCAACTGCTTCTGTTGCCTGGTGGATACTCCGGCTCTGATTTGATCTCCTGGTCTTGTCTTAAAGAGAATCTGTATCTAAAAGAATGGCCCTGGGGGGGTACTCACCACGGGTGGGGGAAGCCTCCGAATCCTATCGAGGCTTCCCCCGTCCTCCTCTGTCCCACGACGGCAGCGATCGAGCTCCCCAAATGGCAGGGATGTAGATACCTTCCCGGCTCCAGCGCAGGCGCAGTCTGGCACTCGGCTCGGAAGTAGGTGGAAATAGCCAATCCCAGTCGGGTCCTCTGCTGCGCAGACGCAAGTCTCCTGCGCCTATGCAGTAGAGCGGACCTGACAGAGATCAGCTGTTTCCACCTATTTCGGTGCGGAGAGCCGCAACAGCGCCCCCGCTGGAACAGGGAAAGGTAAATATTGCACAGCCTGACAAATTGTCGGCTGTGCGTTCGGTGGGCTGCAGCGAGACCACCGTGGGACACAGGAGGATGGGGGAAGCCTCGATAGGATCCAGAGGCTTCCCCCTACCGAGGTGAGTACCCCCCAGGGGAACTTTTCAATACAGAGTCTCTTCAATTTTGATAGTAAAATGGGGTAAAATTAAAAAAAAAAAATTCTCTGTAAATGTGCTACTTTGAAAGCACATG
This sequence comes from Hyperolius riggenbachi, assembly GCF_040937935.1. Lineage (NCBI taxonomy): Eukaryota > Metazoa > Chordata > Amphibia > Anura > Hyperoliidae > Hyperolius > Hyperolius riggenbachi. The sequence goes on along the minus strand of NC_090651.1, from coordinate 42,965,275 downwards.
ATTCCCACTTGCTGTTTGCAGGACACAAAATACACCCTAAAACATATTCAACAACTGCTCCCGTGCATGGGGGTGCCAAATACTAATGCATCGGGCGCATTGTTAGAGAACTGGGGACCCCAGAATCATGGTCTTCCCTGTGTATTGTGGTTTGCAAATACACAATAGTAACCTAAAGGTCTAAAACTTAACTTTTAATAACCATGTTAAAACCACAGGTTGTTACAAAACATTGCTTGTGATAGTGACATAGCAGTGGATTGAGGTAATAGAAGCAATAGACCCCCTGTTAACGTCACTGGGGTATAACCTCACTTCACACTGCAAGACAGATACATTTACACCACCCAACAGAAAAAAAACCCTACGTTTCACTCCCCTAAAATTGGGGGCTTTGTCAGGGGTACGTTAAGTGCTTGGCTAAAGTGCCCTGTGCTAAAGTGCAAAAGTCTATCTATACATCCCTCCCCATATATCTAATCCCTCCAAAAAGTGTATTGCAGAATGCAGGTGACTGGAAGGAGAGTGGTGCTATCCGCAGCTACGAGTCTATCTATACATCCAACATTACATCATATCACACAACAAAATGACAGCCTTTCAGCTCTTATAGCAACCATTGTGGTTTGCATCGACTTGCACCTCATCCCTGCCAACTCCTTCACAGACAACCAGCTAATGAGCGCCCGCAGAGTGCAGGTAATGCTCATGCTGGAAGATGGTTTGCACACCAATCCCTCCAAAAAGCATAGTGCAGAACGCAGGGGACTGCCAGGCGAGTGGCACTTTCCACAGCTACGAGAGGAGAGGAACGAAGGAATCCCCTTGCCAAGAGCTTTCTCCCTGGTTGAAAGGGACAAAGCCTGTGAGCTGGTACACCCATACAGGCTAACCAGTGCTACACAGAGGTGAGATTCTACGGCCAGCTGGCCACATTTCATAATTCCTACACTATGGACTTGATTCACGAAGACAAATCATCAGAGTTAACATGCCTTATAAGAGTTAACACACCTTAAAAAAGTGTGCATGCCTTATCAGAGTAGCATAGCAAGCGCTACGAACTTATGCCTGCTAATTGGCAACGAAGAGAGCTCCACTCGTCCTGCCCTGAGCCCCTGCGGGTCCAATCGCTTTAACCTCCTGGGGACCGCCTAACGCCGAGGGGCATGGGCGTGGCAGCAGCCCCAGGACCGCCTAACGCCGATTGGCGTCAAGTCCTGGGGCTGCAGTTTCCCAGGGAACGGCCGTACGCATGTGCGATCGTTCGCTGCCACTTCACGGAACGGAGTTCTGTGATTAGCCTGCTAGCCGCCGATCGCGGCAAGCAGGCGGTTTGTACACGAAAGGGGAAAGAAATCCCCTTTGTTTACAACTGTACAGCGCTGTGGTCCCCGGCAGCGTTGCAAGAGATCGGAGATTCCTCGGCTTCTGATTGGCTGGGGAGCGCGGTCCTCTCATAGGCTGATGCCTATGAGAGGCAAAACAGGGCGGATCACCGTTCTGTTCCAATTCTGATGACGGAGAGGCGGAGGGAAGGGGAGGGGGGAGGGAAGGGGAGGGAGGAGGGAGAGAGAGCCTCATAGAGGCTGGGGGAAAAAAATAAACTGCTGCAGCGATCGGACCCCTCCGGCGGCATGTCCCCTTAGGGACAAAAAAAGGAGGCAAGTCCGATCGCTGGGCTCCATAGCTGGGCTGTGCAGGAGGCTGAAAAGATTGCACAGCCCAGTACTGCAAATTATGGCCTGGTCTTTAGGGGGGGTTAGCACTGTGGTCGTCAAGTGGTTAAAGGACATCCCTGCACTTTGAATGGCCCAATAGGCTGCCTGTCACTTGACAGGAAACTTAACAGGCAGCCTATTGGGCCAATCAAAGTGCGGGGATAATGTCCTTTAAAGTGATTGGACCCACAAGGACTCAGGGCAGGACAAGTGGAGCTCTCGTCATTGCCAATTAGCAGGCATAAGTTCGTAGTGCTTGCTATGCTACTCTGATAAGGTGTGTTAACTCTGATAAGGCATGCTATTTGTCTTAGTGAATCAAGCCTCGAGAGTGCTTTCTTCTACTTTGTCTCCACATATCCTAGCTGTCCTGCATGGAAACTGAGAGCTGCACCAACTACACACAGCACAAGATCGCTCCTTCCGGAAGTTCATTCTACTGCACTACAGACTGTAAAGGTGATATTTCCAGCAGAGTGACGTCTACATATAGAGGGTAATGAACACTGACACGATGATGCACCTGTTTGGCCGTCCTGTTGCCCAAGCCATCCGCAATCTTCTGCCACCGTTTGGATTCCACCTCTTCTGGAGGATACTTCAGCAGCAGCTGCTCCAGCTTTTTCTGTTCATTCACAACAAAAATGAGTGATCAGGCATAGGCTTATCACCACTACAGGAAAACTAATAATGCTGCAAACATGCAGAACAGGGAGATGGGAGATAATGAGATACTGTATGAGACAGCTTACCTGCTCTTCCACAGTCCACAGCTGGTTAAAGGTTCCGGGTTTGGTTTCTGTACAGAGTCTTCCTCTCACCTGTGATGAAAGGTGTCAGAATCAGGATTAAGTAAGAACAGTTAAAGAGACACTGAAGCGGAAAAAAAAACCTTATGATATAATGAATTGGTTGTGTAGTTCGGATAATTACTAGAACATTAGTAGCAAAGAAAATATACTCATAGTTTTATTTTCAGTTATATAGTTTTGTTTTTTTATAATGTGGCATCCTTCCCTAATATTTGAAGTTTACACATTACCCAGCATTCTAAATGATTTTACAGAGCAAGCAAGTGAACTTTTGAACTCTCCTCTGCAGAGAAAAATAAAATACAGTGACTGACAGTTAAGATAATAAGCTTCAGAACACAGAGCTTTCTACGATTTTGAAAGTCGTGGTGCTCAATGGCTCTTTTGCATAGATAACATGGTGGAGTTTCTTAACTCTTCATGTACTGGAAACAATATTAGACATATGCCTCTGCTCCTAATGTTTTATTTATTAGCTGTACTACACATTACAAATCATATCATTATTTTTTTTCGCTTCAGTGTCTCTTTAAGTAAGAACAATACCGTTCCTACACTTCGAAAGTCCTCTATATATATATTTAAAAGAAAACCCAAAGACTAAACAAGGCATAAGAGAAGTGTTCTTTCACACTATAATGAGCATTATCATTTAAGGACCACTATCGTGAAAAATGTAACATTTAAAATGCATAAATACAAGGAGTACATTTGTAACAGACTAAAATGCACTTGGAGAACTGCAGGGACGTCCTTACCTGGGACGCGCTGGTCGCAGAGCTGTCCTGACTGTCACTCTGGGGTAACACAGAGTAAGAGGAGGGTTCGCCATCCTTATCTCCAGCTCTTTGGGAGTTGGCATGTAAACCAGCTATTGACAGAAAAACAGAAACTAGCATTAGATTTCACCTGAAAGGAAACCAGAGCTCACATAACTAAAAAGATTTATACATACCTGGGGCTTCCTCCAGCCCCATCCGCTCGTATTGCTCCCACGCTGCCATTCTCCGATGTCTGCAGCTTCGGGAGCTGTGGCCAGCGTAGGACGGCAGCGTAGGAGCAATCCGAGCTGATGGGGCTGGAGGAAGCCTCAGGAACGTATAATTATTTTTAGTTATGTGAGCTCTGGTACGCTTTAACACACTGCATTTCACGTATCTTATCCTACATTTACTTCATTTACAGCTTTCATTCAGCCTGTAATATTTTTTCAAGCATATGACAGTGGATATGCATTAATGAGAACTGCACAATATTTTGTGTATTGCACATCTGAAGTTTTCACAGTAAATATATTGAAAAAGTGTCTTCCTGGCTGCATCCAGTAGCTCCTCATTGCCAGCAGAGTGAAAGCGGATTCACACTGCGAGAGCTTTTTAATCGCTAGTGATTTGAAAAGCTCTTGCTAATGCAATGCTATGAGGGATTTATACATAATCACACTTTTCCAGTGAGAACACACACATAGCATTGCATTAGCAAGAGCTTTTCAAATCACAAAGCGCTTAGAAAAGCTCTTTTAGTGTGTACTAGCCCTGGGTGTTCCATCCCCAGCAGATCGCCTGACCCCACCCACCTCTTCCCACAGCGCTGCACAGTGCCTACTATTTTATTATCAGTACATTTTACTAGACTTCATCTGTTATGCTTATTGGTATTTTGGTAAGCCTGATTCTTGCATAACTTTCAAAGAGGTTTACTTTCAATGTATTCTATATTACAACCTTGGTTGTCTTTAAATACATGAGGGACAGAGGCATACCTGGGTAATTAGGCCAGAGTCAGAACAGAGTAGCACTACTTTCAGTAGCTACTACTAGTAGCTCTATCTTTTTAAACCAACTTTTGGAGTCTTTAAAGGGATGCTTAAGTCATCCCAAAAAATGAGTTTTACTCACCAGGGGCTTCTACCAGCCCCCTGCAGGTGTCCGGTGCCCTCGTAGTCTTGATCAGATGCTCCTGTCCCAGCCGGCAGCCACTTCCGTTTTCGGCGACAGGCCCAACAGGCCAGGAAAAACAGGCCTGGGCGCGCGAGTGATTCATCGCTTTCCTGGCCACAATAGCAGCATAGAGGGCACTATTGCGGCCAGGAAAGTGAAGAATCACTCGCGTTCCCAGGCCTGTCGGCCCTGTCATCGAAAACGGAAGTAGCCGTCGGTGGGGACAGGAGGATCCGAGCCAGCCTACGAGGGTACCGGACACCTGCAGGGGGCTGGTAGAAGCCCCAGGTGAGTAAAACTCATTTTTTTTGGGATGACTTAAGTGTCACTTTAACCTCCTTGGCTGTAGCCCCAAGTCAGGCTCGTGGTGGACAAAAGAAGCTGGGAGTGGCAATCACGAGACTAGTTCAAGGTAGCCGACAGGAGGTATGGGGATGCAGTGCAGAGGGAGTTAGAACTCACCTCCCCCTCTCCGGACGCTCGCAGCCCGTCTTCTTTGGGTTTTCAGAGGCTCTCGATCCCTCGGGTGAGATCGCCGTTTGCCACATGTTGACAGACAGCGATCTGCCCGTATGCTCCCGTGGCGGCTCTGTACTGCGCCAGCGTGCTCTCTCTCGCCTGCTCACATATGCGCAGCACTTCCGAATCCTCCCGCAGCAGGACATTCAAACGGGGGAGCCAGCAGTTAAAGCGGAACTGCAGAGTATTTTAAAACAAACTGTTTCACTTACCTGGGGCTACTGCAAAGCCCCAGCAGCCGTCCTGTCCCACGCCGTCCTCCACAAGCCTCCGTCCTCCCGCCGCCAGCTACTTTCGGTTTTGCCACCGGGCCACTGTGCCTGTGGGGCTCTGGCCATGTATATTCTTCTTTGTGTTCTAGTCCGCAATAATGCTATTGCAGACAGGAACGCTTAAAAAAGGATACGCTTGTGGCCCCTCGACTTTCGAGTCAAGGAACGAAACGGAGAGGCGGCGGGAGAATGGAGGCTCGTGGATGACCGGGAGGGACATGATGGCTGCTGGGGGCTTGCAGTAGCCCCAGGTAAGTGAAACAGTTTGTTTTAAAATACTCTTCAGTTCCGCTTTAAACAAGGGGACTGAGAGAGGAGAGGTAAGGCTCTATAGGACCTCCAACCTTCCCTCTCCTTAGGTAAGTATCTGGTTGTTTTTTGTTTTTTTCAATTCCCATAACAAAGACGTTTCTATATACAGCAAAGTCCCCGGTATCCGACACCGGCGGGGATCGCATGATTCCGGATACTTGTGCTTGCAGTTGCTTGAGCAACCGGCTGAAATAGCACAAACCTCAACCCTGAAATTACTTACCGAGGCTCCAGCAATGTCTGGCAATTTCTGGCAATCTCCCTCTATCTCCCCACGGGCTTGGAAGGGCTTTCCGGCTTCCCCAGTGCATGGAAGCCAGAGTGTCAGCTGACCTGCATCAGGTCATGTGACACTGGTTTCTGTACACAGAGGTCCAGGGAGACTGCCAGGCATCGCTGGAGCCTCGGTAAGTATTTGAAAGACTGCCAGCACCCTCAGAAAGCCCCCAAAAAAGAGGTCCCCGTAAACCCTCAGGCATGCTGAGTCTGGTTGAGTCTGGTTGCCTGAATTCCAGATAACAGGGACTTTGCTGTATTTTTCTGGGTCCTGCGTAACTTCCAATCCCCTTATAGGCAGACCTAAATCCTTCACATGATGCTACTCTACATGTGGAGACCTATAAAAACTGATATTCACTTCAATCTACATGTTATGAATTTATTTTAACACGAATATGATTACATAATTACAGCAAGCAGAACGTCCCACCTAGCATTTCCGGTTTGAAACTTACTGTAGTCTGCCTGTCTCCTTTCCAAAAAGCCAGTAAAAGAAAGCAATACAAGTTTTTAAAAGTAAACCCTAAGTCAGATAAAACAAACACTTACATACTTACCTCAGTACGGTAAAGCCCCTCTGTTCTTACGCTGGGATCCACTAAAGAATACTCAACAGTAAATTTAAACATTAGCAGCTGAGTTCCTCTCTGTGTATAAGTGGGCCACATTGTACAGGTGCATGCAAGGCCAGTGCCTGTTAAAGGGGCACTATAGCGAAAAATTGTAAAAATTTAAAATATGTGCAAACATATACAAATAAGAAGTACACTTCCTCCAGAGTAAAATTAGCCATAAATTACTTTTCTCCTATGTTGCTGTAGGTAGTAGAAATCTGACAGAAGAAAACAGGTTTTGGACTAGTCCATCTCTTAATGGGGGATTCTCAGGGATTTATTTATTTTCAAAAGCACTTCGTGAGTGGCAGTTGCTCTGTCCAACTGCCAAAAAAACTGTAGCGAGCAGGGAAGCTGGTCAGCATCATTGTTTAAATCCTTTTTAGGGAATATCTTTATGAAGAATAAAATCCTTGCTGAGAATCCCCTATGAAGAGATGGACTAGTCCAAAACCTGTCAGATTTCTACTACCTAGTGTAAGTGACAGCAACATAGGAGAAAAGTAATTTATGGTTGATTTTACTCTGGGGAAAAAAACAGGGCTGTGGAGTCGGGAGTCTAAGCAATTTTTGGGTGCCTGGAGTCGGAGTCGGGAGAAAATGCACCGACTCCGACTTCTAATGAATTCAAACTGTGATTAAAATAGACAATATGATAAAATGTCCTATTTCTCAGATAATAGTCATCATAAATAATTTATATATACAGTAATAGCTGTGCTTAGTCCACAAAAATGAAATAAACCAATCAAAAAATAGTTACTTGTGCTGCTTCAATAAAGCAGTCCCCGTATTTTTAAAGTCAGATATACACATCTGATTGTGACTGTATATATGATGTGTACACAGGAATCTCTTATATATACTAAATAACATCTATGCTGTAAGAATAAAGCCTGATGTGTAGCCGTGTCACTAATAGAGATGGTCAATGAGATGGAAATAATTCTGCGCTGATGCTGTTTTATACAAATATATGCAAATATATGCACACCCTTTGCTCGTGAAATCAAATAATTTGATATGTTGTTAAAATTTGGTTTGGTGACTACGAATTAAAGGGTACCTGAGAAGGATGAAAAGAAATGTTTTATACATACCTGGGGCTTCCTCCAGCCCTCTTCAGGCTAATCAGTCCCTCGTTGTCCTCCTCCACCTGGATCTTCTGCTACGAGTCCCGGTAATTCAGCCAGTCAGCGCAGTCCGGCCACATGCCGCTTCCACAGCCAGGAACATTCTGCACCTGCGCAAGAGTGCTGTGCAGGTGTAGTACGCTACCGGCAGCGGAGTGTGTGCATGCGCACTATGCCTGACTCGCTCAAGTACCTGGACCCATAGCAGAAGATCCAGGTGGCAGAGGTGGACAGCGAGGGACTGATTAGCCTGAAGGGGGCTGGAGGAAGCCCCATGTATGTATAAAACTTTAATTTCATCTGTCTCAGGTTTACTTTGTCACACAGTAGTACTATACTCTACATATGCACTCCCCACAGAGCTGCAGGGAATCCACTGAGAATGTTGTGCACATTGAACACAGAAGTGTTATCACCCATAAAGCTGGTTTAGATTGTGCATGAAGAATGTGTAATAGAGGAAGAATCTCCTTATTCCCCTGCAGAGTACCTGCACATCATTCTTACATGTACCCACACTTACATTGCCTAGGGCCTGATAGATGTTCTTTGCTCTTGTCTGTACCTTCTACAAGTACTCTTACCAAGGACTAGTTTTGATCTATGACTAAAAATATTAGAGACAGAAGATCAGCCAGCTAGCCAGGTAACTGATGTTGTTTAAAAGGGAATAAATATGGCAGCCTCCATATCCCTCTCACTTTAGCTGTATTTTAAAATTCCTAAGCGTTGGCAGTTAAGAGATGCATTTCATGTTACATACTTTCAATCAAAAAAAATTTAATATGCGAATTAGATGAGTCGGAGTCAAGGAGTCGGAGGAATCCTAATCTGAGGAGTCGGAGTCGGTGGATTTTTGTACCGACTCCACAGCCCTGAAAAAAACATACTTCTTATTTGTCTGTTTGCACATATTTTAATCACTTAGGTCTATCTGGACGGATATATCCATCCAGATAGCCTGCCCTGCTGCAGCTGCGCCGGGCGCGCTCCCGCGCATGCTCCAGCCTCCCCGGAGATCAATGAATGGAAACACAGTTCCCATTCATTGATCTATATCTCCCTATGAAAAACCGACAGCTTCTCTGAAAAGCCGCAATTTTTCTAAGTTTCCTGTCATCCTTTCAGTTCCTGTAAGCGAGAGCTCTCGCTTACAGGATGAAAAACCCAAAAATGACTGTGGCCATCTTGTGGCTAAATAGTAAAACTACATCTACATACATTTTTATTTATTTTTTAAATATACACAATCAATTACAGTACATTTAAAATTACCTGTTTACTTCCCCACTCCAAAAAAAAACAAATAAAAAAATGACAATTAAAAAAAACAAATAGTTACATAAGGGTCTGAACTTTATTAATATGCATGTCAAGAGAGTATATTACTATAATTTTTAAAATTATAAGCTTGTAAATAGTGATGGACGCAAATTGAAAAAATGCACCTTTATTACCAAATAAAATATTGATGCCATACATTGTGATAGGGACATAATTTAAATGGTGTAATAACTGGGACAAATGGGCAAATAAAATATTTGGGTTTTAATTATGGTAGCATGTATTATTTTAACCACTTGCCGACCGCCCACTGCACAGAGGCGGCCGGCAAGTGGATCCCGCAAGGACCGCCGCATGTACAATTGGCGGCGGTCCTTGTACGGGCATGGGCGGAGCGATCGCGTCATTCGTGACGCGATCAGCCACCGGCGACTGGCGGCGACTGGCTCCGCCCCGTCGTGCTTTAACCCGCCGGCCGTTCGGAAGCGCCGGCGGGTTACTAGCACTCGGATCGCCGCATACAAAGTGTTGGCTGATGGTGTAATGGTTAAGGGCTCTGCCTCTGACACAGGAGACCAGGGTTGGAATCTCGGCTCTGCCTGTTCAGTAAGCCAGCACTAATTTAGTAGGAGACCTTTGGCAAGTCTCCCTAACACTGCTACTGCCTATAGAGCGCGCCCTAGTGGCTGCTGCTCTGCTCTGGCGCTTTGAGTCCGCAAGGAGAAAAGCGCAATATAAATGTTATTTGTCTTGTCTTGTCTTTGTCAAAGTGTATTATACAGGCTGCCTCCTGCCCTGGTGGTCCCAGTGTCCAAGGGACCACCAGGGCAGGCTGCAGCCACCCTAGTCTGCACCCAAGCACACTGATTTCCCCCCCCCCCCCTGCACCCTGATCGCCCACAGCACCCCTCAGACCCCCCCCCCTGCCCACCCCCCAGACCACTGTTTGCACCCAATCACCCCCCTAATCACCCATCAATCACTCCCTGTCACTATCTGTAAACGCTATTTTTTTTTATGCCCTAAACTGCCCCCTGCTCCCTCCTGATCACCCCCCACCCCTCAGATTCTCCCCAGACCCCCCCCCCCCTGTGTACTGTATGCATCTATCCCCCTGATCACCTGTCAATCACCCATCAATCGCCCCCTGTCACTGCCACCCATCAATCAGCCCCTAACCTGCTCCTTGCGGGCAATCTGATCACCCACCCACACCAATAGATTGCCCGCAGATCCGACGTCAGATCACCTCCCAAGTGCAGTGTTTACATCTGTTCTCTACCCTAAACACCCACTAATTACCCATCAATCACCCCCTGTCACTGCTACCCATCAGATTAGAGCCCTATCTGCCCCTAGGGCACTCAATCACCCGCCCACACCCTCAGAACGCCCTCAGACCCCAGCCCTGATCACCTCGCCAGTGCATTGCGTGCATCTATTCCCCCCTCTAATCACACCTTGAGACACCCATCAATCACCTCCTGTCACCCCCTAGCACACCTACCCATCAGATCAGGCCCTAATTTGCCCCGTGTGGGCTCCTGATCACTCGGCCAAACCCTCAGATCCCCTTCAGACCCACTTCCGATCACTTCCCCAGGGCATTGATTGCATCTATTTTCCCCTCTAACCACCCCCTGAGACACCCATCAATCACCTCCTGTCACCCCCCTAGCACTCCTATCCATCAGATCAGGCCCAATACAACCTGTCATCTAAAAGGCCACCCTGCTTATGACCGGTTCCACAAAATTGGCCCCCTCATAGACCACCTGTCATCAAAATTTGCAGATGCTCATACCCCTGAACAGTCATTTTGAGACATTTGGTTTCCAGACTACTCACGGTTTTTGGCCCGTAAAAGGCTAGGGCGATATAGGAACCCCACAAGTGACCCCATTTTAGAAAAAAGACACCCCAAGGTATTCTGTTAGGTGTATGACGAGTTCATAGAAGATTTTATTTTTTGTCAAAAGTTAGCAGAAATTGATTTTTAATGTTTTTTTTTTTCCACAAAGTGTCATTTTTCACTAACTTGTGACAAAAAATAAAATCTTCTATGAACTCGCCATACACCTAACGGAATACCTTGGGGTGTCTTCTTTCTAAAATGGGGTCACTTGTGGGGTTCCTATACTGCCCTGGCATTTTAGGGGCCCTAAACCGTGAGGAGTAGTCTAGAAAACAAATGCCTCAAAATGACCTGTGAATAGGACGTTGGGCCCCTTAGCGCACCTAGGCTGCAAAAGTGTGTCACACATGTGATATCGCCGTACTCAGGAGAAGTAGTATAATGTGTTTTGGGGTGTATTTTTACACATACCCATGCTGGGTGGGAGAAATCTCTCTGTAAATGGACAATTGTGTGTAAAAAAAATCAAACAATTGTCATTTACAGAGATATTTCTCCCACCCAGCATGGGTATGTGTAAAAATACACCACAAAACACATTATACTACTTCTCCTGAGTACGGCGGTACCACATGTGTGGCACTTTTTTACACCCTAAGTACGCTAAGGGGCCCAAAGTCCAATGAGTACCTTTAGGATTTCACAGGTCATTTTGCGACATTTGGTTTCAAGACTACTCCTCACGGTTTAGGGCCCCTAAAATGCCAGGGCAGTATAGGAACCCCACAAATGATCCCAAAAGATAACAAATTTGCGGAAAATGACACTTTGTGAAAAAAAAACAATTAAAATCAATTTCCGCTAACTTGTGACAAAAAATAAAATCTTCTATGAACTCACCATACTCCTAACGGAATACCTTGGGGTGTCTTCTTTCTAACATAGGGTCATTAGTGGCGTTCCTATACTGCCCTGGCATTTTAGGGGCCCTAAACCGTGAGGAGTAGTCTTGAAACAAAAATGACCTGTGAAATCCTAAAGGTACTCATTGGACTTTGGGCCCCTTAGCGCAGTTAGGGTGCAAAAAAGTGCCACACATGTGGTATCGCCGTACTCAGGAGAAGTAGTATAATGGTGTTTTGGGGTGTATTTTTACACATACCCATGCTGAGTGGGAGAAATATCTCTGTAAAAGGGCAATTGTGTGTAAAAAAAAAATCAAACAATTGTCATTTACAGACATATTTCTCCCACCCAGCATGGGTATGTGTACATCTCAAAACACATATACCACATGTGTGGCACTTTTTTGCAGCCTAACTGAGCTAAGGGGCTCAAAGTCCAATTAGCACCTTTAGGCTTTACAGGGGTGCTTACAAATTAGCACCCCCCCAAAATGCGAGGACAGTAAACACACCCCACAAATGACCCCATTTTGGAAAGTAGACACTTCAAGGTATTCAGAGAGGGGCATGGTGAGTCCGTGGCAGATTTCATTTTTTTTTTGGTCACAAGTTAGCAGAAATGGAAACTTTTTTTCTTTTTTTTTCTTGTCACAAACTGTCATTTTCCGCTACCTTGTGACAAAAAATAATATCTTCTATGAACTCACTATGCCTCTGAGTGAATAATTTGGGATGTCTTCTTTCCAAAATGGGGTCATTTGGGGGGTATTTATACTATCCTGGAGTTTTAGCACCTCATGAAACATGACAGGTGGTCAGAAAAGTCAGAGATGCTTGAAAATGGGAAAATTCACTTTTTGCACCATAGTTTGTAAACGCTATAACTTTTATCCAAACCAATAAATATAGGCTGAATGGGTTTTTTTTTTATCAAAAACATGTTTGTCCACATTTTTCGTGCTGCATGTATACAGACATTTTACTTTATTTGAAAAATGTCAGCACAGAAAGTTAAAAAAATCATTTTTTTGACAAAATTCATGTCTTTTTTGATGAATATAATAAAAAGTAAAAATCGCAGCAGCAATCAAATAGCACCAAAAGAAAGCTTTATTAGTGACAAGAAAAGGAGCCAAAATTCATTTAGGTGGTAGGTTGTATGAGCAATAAATAGTGAAAGCTGCAGTGGTCTGAATGGAAAAAAAGGGTCTGGTCCTTAAGGGGGGTAAAGCCCGCGGTCCTCAAGTGGTTAAAGCTATAATGGCTGAAAACTGAGAAATAATGATTTAATTTTCAATTTTTTTGTTAATATTCCCGTTAAAATGCATTTAGAAAAAAATAATTCTTAGCAAAATGTACCACCCAAAGAAAACCTAATTGGTGGCGGAAAAAACAAGATATAGATCAATTAATTGTGAAAAGTAGTGATAAAGTTATTAGCGAATGAATGGGAGGTGAAAGTTGCTTGGATGCATAAGGTGAAACGACATTGAAGGCTGAAGTGGTTAAATTTTAAAAATTTTCGCCATAATGCCCCTTTAAGTTACAGATCCAGTTGTGCACGGCTGTGTGCTATTGCGCAGGTGTGAGCCCACTGGCACCTGTGTAGTACAGCCTTCCTCATACACAGAAGGACCTGCGACCACGAAAAGGAAGCGAGTTCTGTCCGGCAGAGGAGGGGGGCGAGAAGAATCGGGCCCTCTGGAGCATCCCCAAAGGCTTCCCCCTACTGATGTCAGTATGAAACTATTTTTTTTGTTTACTTTTCAGGTTTACTAATCCTCGCAATATACAAAGCTGACTTTTTTTTCCTCCTCCAGGCCACTAACCTTTGTCAAAAATGAGTTTGACTCTTCTGGAGTTCCGCTTGCGGTTTCTGAACTCTCTCTCGAAGTTCCCCAGAGCGGAGGTATACTGGTCCCAAGAGATCTCCGGCAGCTGCACAATCCTCTGCGGGCGCGGAATCCCCAAATCCATCTAGCGAGAGAAGAAAGTAATGGTTACAAAGGAAACTGGGAGACTCAAGATGCTCCTGCCGACTAAAACACATGCGCTTATAACTGAACCTCCCCAAAAATAATTTTAAAAGAATGATGTTGAGAAGTTCCCATGGAAACTACTTGCTTAAACGTAAAGGGGCGCTTAAGTAACTTGACATGATGAGATAGACATGTATATGTACAGTGGCAAGCATACAAATATCTATGCGGTGTTCCTTAATTTCCTTTATTTTCCTGCCTTAAAGGTATGCAAGTATTGACAGTTTCTCCCGAGTCGAGACCCTATCAGTCTACAGCATAATCTTCACTGATAAGGAATTAAAATCATAAAGCCTTTATCTGGCCAATAGTTCAAATAGTTTAGCTCTCTGAGACAAAGAAAGATGGTGTCATTAATCAGAAACAAAACAATAAGTCTGCTTTTTTAAAAAAAAAATTTAAACATAACATAAAACTGTGGGATTTCTAAAAAAAAAAAATATATCAGTGCACTATCATTCAGAGCTCAATCTCCCTGAGCCCACACAAGTTGCAGCTCTCCTGAACTGAGTGCCATTACACACACTGATGTCAGGAACCAGAGACAGAAGGAGAGGAGGGGAAACTGCCACTTCCTTCCCACCCATATTCGACAACGGAGATTACGGCTGAGCAGAGCGGGGACCACAGAGGGAAGGTGTGGATGGTGCTGTGACATATGTCACAGCGCCGCACAAAACAAAAATCAGAATTAAAAGCAAGTTAAAAACTTTCCGGTTCAGGGGTTCTTTAAAGGGGAACTGAATTGAGAGTGATATGAAAGCTGCCAGAATTTTTTCATTTTAAACAATAACAGTTCCCTGGCAGCCTTGCTGGTCTATTTGGCTACAATAGTGTCCGAATCACACCAGAAACAAGCATGCAGCTAATCTTGTCACATCTGACAATAATGTCAGAAACACTTTATCTGCTGCATGCTTGTTCAGGGGATATGGCTAAAAGCATTACAGGCAGAGGATCAGCAGGATAGCCAGGCAACTTGTATTGCTTAAAGGGATACTGTAGGGGGTCGGGGGAAAATGAGTTGAAGTTACCGGGGGCTTCTAATAGTCCCCCACAGACATCCTGTGCCCGCACAGCCACTCACCGATGCTCTGGCTCCGCCTCCGGTTCACTTCTGGAATTTCAGACTGTAAAGTCGGAAAAATACTGCCCCTGCATTGACGTGTCCTCGCTCCCGCTGATGTCACCAGGTGCGTACTGCGCAGGTACAGACCATACTGGGCCTGCGCAGTACGCTCCTGGTGACATCAGCGGGAGCGAGGACACGGCAACGCAGGCGCAGTGGTTTTCTGACTTTAAAGTCTGAAATTCCAGAAGTGAACCGGAGGTGGGGCCGGAGCATCGGTGAGTGGCTGCGCGGGCACAGGATGTCTGCGGGGGATCATTAGAAGCCCCGGGAAAGTTCAACTCATTTTCCCCCGACCCCCGACAGTATTCCTTTAAAACAAAATAAATATGTCAGTCTCCACCTCTCTATCACTTCAGTTGCCTTTTAAAGAGACACTGAAGCGGAAAAAAAAATTATGATATAATGAATTTGTTGTGTACTACGGATAATTACTATAACATTAGTAGCAAATAAAATATTGTCACTTTTATTTTCAGTTATATAGTGTTTTTTAAAACATTGCATCATTCTCTAATATTTGCAGATTACACACTACGCAGCATTCTAAATGATTTTACAGAGCTGGCTAGTGAACATTTGAGAGAAAAAGAAAATACAGTGACAGACACTTGAGATAATAAGCTTCAGAAGACAGAGCTCTCTGCCACTTTGAAAGTCATGGAGCTCAATGGCTCTTTTGCATAGATAACAACTGGAGATTCTTAACTCTTTCTGTACTGGAAACAATACTAGACTTATCTCTCTGCGGTTACAATTGGCGGCTTGGGGTTGACACAACGTTAGTCCTTAGTGGCAGAGGTTTTGTTGCTGGTTGGCAACCTTTCTTGTGACCCCATAAAAATTAGTAGCATGGCCACTTAAAGGGAACCTGAAGTGAGGGATATGGAGGCTGACATATTTGTTTATTTTCAAGCAATACAAGTTGCCTGGCTATCCTGCTAATCATGTCTCTAATACTTTTAGCCACAAATCCCGAATATGCATGCAGCGGATGCGGTTTTTCTGACTAAAATCTGACAAGATCTGCCTGCTTGTTTCAGGTGTGTGATTCAGACACTACTGCAGCCAGAGATCAGCAGGACAGCCAGGCAACTGGTATTGTTTAAAAGGAAATAAAGGGTTTAGTTACAACCTTTTTAAATAGGACTCTGACTGGATTTGAACCTATAACGTTAGTGATTACGGACATAGATAATGGCAGTTTGTGCTGTCCGTTTTATTGTCACGCCTGCCAGCAGTAAAGATGCTGACCCACAGGCTCACGGTGAAGCCGGATGTAGGCACGGACTCGCCTATCAGTACTGGGACCTCTGTCCCTCTTGATCAGCACCGAAGCTTCTTTTCAGGCAAAGAAGTGATTGCCAATATGCAGTGGTTGCTAAGCATTAGTAGGTACAAAATTGCAGTGAGTGCCCAGATGCACTGGATGGTAAGATGCAGAGGTCCAGTTGTGCTAAGTTGCTGTGGGTGCTCAGGTGCCAAAGTACAGGCGTTGTCGAGCTGCAGTGGGTACCAAGGTCGTGTTTATGCCAGGTTACAGTGGATGTCAAGTCGTATTGGGTGTTGATTTGCAGTTAGTACTAAGCAGTATTGGGTGTTGCTTCCTCTCCACGGCCAAAGGGACCCTTTTATTGAATATTTAAAAGTGGGTGTGTCTGAGCGCCCCCCCCAAGCATGTGCCTGCAGGGTGAACATCAATTATTTCTGATCTATTTTCTATTTTTCAACTTCTCACTTTGCAATGTATTGATTTATTCCCCACTCCCAATACTATCTTTCAGTAAAGTTCCTCTTTAAGGAAATAGGAAAATGTCAGAAATGAGACGCGCTCCATACTCACAAGCCTGCTCTGTACTGTACCTTCTTTTGAAGATCCTCCACAAACCCAATAGGATCAGTTAGCGCCTCCTTCTGCTGTGTGGTTAAGCGCTCCACATCTAGCACAGCCTGAGCCCGCTGAGCCTCCAGCACCGAGATGGTCTGCAAGAGTCGCTGATAACTGCAGGGACAAGACAGGAGAGAATTTAGACACAACAGCGACCTCTAGAGGGTGCGAGGAGTTCAGCCTTCCCCAGTCCACAGCAAGGGCTACTAAACCAGCAACTGCACATCCATAGCCAGCCTCCGTAGAAGCGCAAACTCGCGCGAAACGACCGTCAGGTTACAGCACCCACCGCACCAATCACGCAGCCCTCATCCTCAATGGTATGCTAACTTATGCAGTATTTGGATGTTTTATACATTGACGCATTGACTGTTATATACTGTATATATTTGATACTCAATAAATCAGCGTTAGAAGCAGTGCCAGCTCCTTTTGCCTTCTATACATGCTCCAGTACTATGCTTTGCACCAGAGCACGCTAGAAGCTGATTTCAAGGGGAAGAACTCACTGGCGCCACCTATGCATCACTCGTGGTCAACATCAAAAGTAGTGCCAACCTGCACTCTGCTACTCTCTATGTTTTGAGCCATACATTTGGAGACACACTGGTCTGGGGGTCCAACGGTTGTAGGAAAATCGAACGCTGTTACTGCCGCGTGCCCAATCAAGCCCTTGCCACAGAGATTTTATAGCATGCCCAATTTATCTCTTGACCTAATTCTGCCAGAAACCGATCAAATGATCGATTGGGTGGCCATGCTTCGGCATTAATATCTGCTAGATTCAATCAGTATAATCGAATTGGCCGGATATCGATGCCACAAAACTAGCAATGTATGTACGCCCTTAATTAATTCAGGCCCAAATATCAGGAACAAACGCAATAAAAGAGAACCGATAACCAGTGGTGCCTGGGAGACATCTCGAGCTCACTCCAACCTGAATTATCGCAAATTCTTTCTGTTTTAGGAAAGCAAACTTTTGTTTTTCTTAACATCTTAGTAAGGGGGCTTTTAGGACCATTGTAGTCCCTTACACACCCCAATGAGTTCTGGGTCACCATGAGCTTGCTGGTTAGTCTGTGCCTCTCGGATTTACAAGCCCTACTCCATAGAGCCAAATTAATCCATGCCATGCACTGATGAGGATCAAACAATCCGAAACAGTCTGTATGCATGTTGGATTATTTTGGCTCTGTACATATTAACAAGCTGACACATCATTGCATTCCAGCGGCTCTGGAGGTGTGTTTAACTTCTAAGGGTACAATGGTTAATTTGCATATATTCAGCAGTGGTGCCTGGGAGACATCTCGAGCTCACTCCAACCTGAATTATCGCAAATTCTTTCTGTTTTAGGAAAGCAAACTTTTGTTTTTCGATAACCAATGAAATACATTTATATAAAGATTAAATAAAGGTTAAAAGGGATAGATAAAAACAGTCTAAATAAAGTGAGGAAATAGTCTTTTAACCCTTTAGCAGCCAATTTATTTGGAGGTTTGCAATTGCTAAAGGCCAATTTATTTTAGCACTTTTTATTTATTTATTTTATGCTTCTAATTAGTACTGTTGCAATGTGTATTTATGACCACTTGACACTAGGGGGCAGTGTGAGACAGTAACAGAGGACTTCTGCTTTTTAGTTTCTATAATTTCTGCTAGTAGAGAGAGATCAAAGCATTCCAAGAATTTACATCCCAATGAGTTCTGTCGACTGAGGTCAAAAGCAGAGCACTTATCTTGATAACTTTACTGAAGTTGCTAATGGGTTAAAGCTGTCCAGTCAAAAATGTAAATAAGAAATTCATAAGGGGCGAAATAATTTTATATATCTGTCTTTCAACTCAATAGAAAAACCACTCCCTGCTTAAAGAGAACCCGAGGTGTTTTTTCGGACACAGAGGCACGTTCTCTGCCTCGTGACATGCCTCTGTGTCCCCACACCGCCGCTCCCCCCCCCCCCCCCACCGTGCTATAGCCCCCCGAGATTAGCGACAATTCGCTATCTCAGAGGTAAACATGGGAGACAGATTCCCTGTTCAAAACGCCTGCCAGGGGCATTCCTGCAGGGTTTTCCTGGCCACGCCTCCTGATGCTCCCCCCGCCTCCCAGCAGAATGAATCTCTCATTCCAGAGTCGTGACCCAGAGGTCACAAGAGTGAAAGTGAGGCAGTGCGGTCCACAGGAGCGTCGGGGAGCGAAGGTTTTGGAGGCTACCTGATCCTCTCAGCCCACCTTAGGCTCTCTTTAAAGGGAGGAGAACGCCAGCGCATACCACTAAGGCTGCATCTGAAATGACCACCAGCTCAGTGTGCAGCACCTAAATAAGTGTGAAGAAAATCTATTTAGGTGCTACACACTGAGCTGGTGGTCATTTCAGATTTAGTGGTATGCGCTGGCGTTCTCCTTGCTGTTCAACAAAATGTAAGTTACACATTTTTTTTTGCTTAGCTGCTCCCAAGGTTTTAAATTTAGGTTAGGTCACTTGCCCGGAGGTTTGCCTCACCGCGGCGCAAGTGTCTAGTATAATATACTTTGCATGCAAACCATATTGGAAGCTAAAGTTCCTCCTAGTTTAATAAATGTTAGCACTTGTCTTGGATGCAGGGCATGCATTTTTCAGACTGACAGAGGCGGTGTATGCCTGTGCAATTAACCATTCAATTTGCAACATGCGTTTAGGGACGCGCAGCCTTTTCCCTCCATCTTCTCTTTAAAGGGAACCTAAACTGAGGACATGATTTTTTCCCTTTTAAAAATACCAGTTGCCCGACTCTCCTGCTGATCCTGTGTCTAATACTTTTAGCCACAGCCCCTCAACAAGCATGCAGATCATCAGGTGCTCTGACTGAAGTCAGACCGGATTAGCTGCATGCTTCTTTCAGGTGTGTAATTCAGCCAATACTGCAGCCAAAGAAATCAGCAGGACTACCAGGCAACTGGTATTGTTTAAAAGAAAACAGTCATATCCCTCTCAGTTTAGGTTCCCTTTAAAAGGATACAACTGAGCTATAAAAAAAATCAAATCTACTTACCCGGGGCTTCCTCCAGCCCTTAGCAGCTGATCTGTCCCACGCCGCAGCTTCACTCTCTGCCGCTGGATCTCGACGCCTCGCCAGGCCGTCCTCTACCGCGCCTGCGCTGCTGTCAATCAAATCCACGCTGTCCGAAGCATACTGCGCCTGGATGATTGACAGAAGCGCTTGCGCAGGCGCAGTAGAGGACGACTTTGTGAGGTCGTCCTTAGCACCGGGAGACAACGGCTGATGGTGGAGCTGCGGAGTTGGACAGATCAGCTGCTAGGGACTGGAAGAAGCCCCAGGTATGTATATTTCATTTTTTTTTTATAGCTTGGACCTTCCCTTTAAGCACCATACATTGTTGGAATGAAAGCCTACTTTGTTAGTGCACAGGCACAGTCTGACCGTTTACCAAGCATCCTAAAACTGAGCCAGCCAACCACGGGTTAATAACAGCTCAATTTAGCAAGCCATCAACGACTACATTCCTAGCAACCGACCGACAGCCTGGGTTGATTTACCACTCTTCCCCATTCCAATGTGATCTGATTTTGGCAGAAATGTGACCAAGAATATATCATGCTGCTACTCAGAATTAAGTTGTACTGTCCAGAACCTCTCCATACTGCCACCGATCCTACAGTCCCCCCCCATACTTTTTTGGGCAAAAATGTACTGCTGTAACTGATAACGCAGGCGTTTTGTAAGTCTCACTCGCTTCATCACAAACACCAAATGGTCTCCGAAGAAGCAAGTGAGACTCGCAAAACGGCTGTCAGGCCGCCTATACCTCTTATGTGTCTGTTAGTCTGTCAGTATTGAGGATGGAATAAATTGGTGATTTAGCATTGCAATGCTACTCGTGCTCGGAACCTGTTTTCTACACTACTGGAATTGATTAGACAAGCTGGGGTCAACAGACCCAAGGTAGATTTGATAAAAAGTATAGATCCCAGCAAAGTTACATTTAGGGTGTTAGCAACCAAAGACACTTTTTTTTACTTGAGGTAAGAGGGATATGTTGGCTAATGCTGGGCATACACGGATTCAATTATGCACCGGGTGGAGCCGCTGGCTCGATGCCGGCGCATCCCTGCTCGTCCGCGCGGATCGATCCCTGTGGGCATCCCTTATCAGCCGCTTGATTCCCCGCTACTGTCCGCCCGCGGGGATTGAGCAGGGAATCTATCCGGCAGGTCATCGGACCTGTCGGATATGATCAATCGAGCCAACAGCGGCTCGATTGATAAGGAGAAAACTTACCATGTATGCCAGGCATTACATAAATATTTCCTTTAAACAAAGCACATTGCCTGGCTGTCCTGCTGATCCTCTGTCTTAATACTTTAAAGAAAACCTGAACTGAAAATTAAAAGTCAAAATAAGCATACACAAGTCATACTTGCCTTCCATGTAGTCTACTCCTCAGTGTCTTTCTCCTGTCCCACGTCCCGTTTGTTCACTGTGATCAAGGGAATTTTCCGTCCTCCATTTTGAAAATGGCCATTACCCATAACAGCTTTCTGGTCAGCACACAGTTAAACTGTAACATCGCCCACTTGAGCCATAGGGAAACATGGACATTACCTGGTACATCAGTTTTCCTCTCAGCTATAACTGAAAGCAACTGATATTTTACTGACAGCAACTGATATATGTCAGATCTGACAAAATATTGTCAGAACTGGAAGGGATAATTGTCAGAAGAAAATGTTGAGCTTCTGAGAGGAACTGATGGCAAGGTAACTATGTAATGTTCATTTGAAGTTACCTCGTGTTTATTTTAAATATTTTTACTCAGTACAGGTTCTCTTTAAGCCATAGACCCTGAACAAGCATATGCAGATCAGATGTCTGTGACAAATCTGATCAAAGATTAGCTGCATGCTTGTTTTAGGTGTGTGCTTTAAAGTGCGTACACATGCACTACCGCCGGCAACGACGGGTCTGCCGGACCCTCCCGCTGGGCGGACGT
This sequence comes from Hyperolius riggenbachi, assembly GCF_040937935.1. NCBI lineage: Eukaryota > Metazoa > Chordata > Amphibia > Anura > Hyperoliidae > Hyperolius > Hyperolius riggenbachi. The sequence continues at coordinate 42,943,575 of NC_090651.1, read as the reverse complement.
TCAGCCGACAGTAGTGCGTGTGTATGCGCTGTCGGCGGACTGATAAGGCTGTTTCTGAACGATCTGCTGAGCGAATCGTTCAGAAACAGCCTCATCAGTCCGCCGACAGCGCGTACACACGCAAATACTGTCGGCTAAAGACCGCCCAGCGGGAGGGTCCAGCGGACCCGTCGTTTCCTTTTGTAGTGCGTGTGTACGCACCTCATGACCCTACTGACCAGAAAAATCTGCAGGACTGCCAGGCAGCTGGTATTGTTTAAAAGGAAATAAATATGGCAGCTTCTATTGGTCTCGCATATCAGGTTCCTTTTAAAGGGTTCTGGTTGATTTATGCAGCACAAAAATGATGACTTTATACAGGCAGCCATTAAATTCAGTAGAATGAAAAAAGCCTGAGACTTCAGAACACCCAGATAGCTCATGGTGACCAAGAATCACTAGGAAAGTATAAAGGGACTAAAAGAGACTGAAAAGCCCTCCTACTAAAAAGCAACGCTCAGTGTAATTTGCCTTCTCAAAGCAGGAGGTATTTGAGATAATTCAGCTTGTGCATGTTCAGCAGTGATGCATCGTGGGAAACCCTAGTTGCTTGCTTTTGCCTATGTGATCCGGCTGGCAAACAGATCACAAAATGGTTGATCTCCATTACTAAATAACAGGTTGTACAGGAAAGAATATATTTATCATGTCAGTGCAACAAATGTAAGTGCAAACTGGCATTAGGCTTACTGTTTTCATCTGACCCTCCATAGGTGGCGCTGTTGGCAAATAATTTACACAGCCGTTTGATGCATTCTCTATGTGCTGTACTAATGAATTTACTAATGTTCTACTGTAGTCATGGCAGCAATAGGAGTAACAGAACTGGGTACCTGCTATGATAACAGCTGACAGACACTACTCCTTGAAAAATTCCTTTAACTTGTCCTGTTTGAGGCAGGATGTGCATAAATCTAACTCCAATGGGGACCCTAATAGCAGTAAAAATTTTACAGAAATTTTAACCCTTTCCCACTCTATTCACAAGAAAAAGTGAAAGGGAACCTGAAGCGAAAGTTATGTGGAGGTTGCAGGTAGTATTTGGATGCTGCCATATTCATTTCCTTTTAAACAATACCAGTTGCCTGGCAGCCCTGCTGATCTCTTTGGCTGTGGTAGTTTTACAATCGCTCGCCTGAAACAAGCATGTGGCTAATCTTGTCAGTTTTTTGGCAAAAAACCTCTGCATGCTTGTTCATGGTCTATGGCTAAAAGTATCAGCAGCACAGCCATACAATTTGCACTGTTCAAAAGTAAATAAATATGCTCAGTAAGGCCTAGTGCACACCAAAACCGCCTGCAGATCCACAAAACGCTAGCGGTTTTGGGTGCGGATGACAGAGTTTTGTCCCAGTGCACACCAGGCGGATCTTGATGCGATCCGCCGGGTGTTCACCGGCCGCATCCGCATCAGCATCCGCGTGGCTAATGTATCTCTATGGGCTTGTGCACACCGGCGGTTTGAGGTTTTAAGCAAACCGCAAACGTGCAGCAAGAGGCACGTTTGCGGCTTGGTAAAAACCTCAATCCGCCGGTGTGCACCAGTCCATAGAGATACATTAGCCACGCGGATTTTCAGGCGGATTCGGCCGGCGGATCCGCTCGGTGTGCACTGGGCCTAAGAGGGATATAAAAACTGCCAAAGTACATATTTCAAGTAGAAAACCGTGTGTTTGTGCTTCGAGGCCCTTTACATGCACATTTGGCTGCCAACTAATAGGGCAAGGTCATTTTTAATAACAATACATTATAAAATGACTTGTGTACCACTGATGCATCATAGCGGGTTTTTTTTTTTGGTTTTTTTTAACATTTACAAATGAAAATTAGTGGACATACTGACTTCTTAACTGCTACCTGGCCTTTCGGATTGAAATCTATGCCATGTTTGTGTCCTGTTTTTCCTGCCACGGCGTAGATTTCAATGAGCTCCGCTATGCGCGGTCTCATCGCTCTCACCAATCACATTTCTGTACCTCCTCGCTCTTATGTCACGACCGATAGCAGAGCTTCTGTAATTTGGATTGGCTCCTGACCCCGTGATTACTGTGAGCCAATCACAGTAATCACTTGGTAAAATAGGAAAAAACAAAAAAAAAGCTCTGGTCCTTAAAGCGGGATTGTCACCATAAAAATCTAATTTCAATAGCAACTGGTCTGAGTGTATTAAGTGATAAAGATGCTAATCCTGCATTCAAAACTTTTTCTGCTGTTATGATTTGGAGTAATCACATACTTAAAGGGAACCTAAACTGAGAAGGATATGGATTTTTCCTTTTAAAATAATACCAGTTGCCTGACTCTCCTGCTGATCCTGTGTCTCTAATACTTTTAGCCATCGCCCCTGAACAAGCATGCAGATCAGGTGCTGTGACTTAAGTCAGACTGGATTAGCTGCATGCTTGTTTCAGGTGTGTGATTCAGCCTCTACTGCAGCCACAGAGATCAGCAGGACTGTCAAGCAACTAGTATTGTTTAAAAGTAAATATCCATATCGCTCTCTGTTTAGGTTCCCTTTAAGGAGCACTGGCCCTTTAGTAGTCAGTGCCAAACAGTTGCATGCTGGGGGTTCTTTTTATCTATAATCTATTCCTCCTCTTCCATTTATTTCCCTGCCTAGCTGCCTATCTAAAACACGATCCCCTGCTCATTTGTGTTTACAAGCAAGGCTTAGGTGACTCAGTCATTGGAGGAGAAAAGAACAAAAAGTAAAGGGCAGAAATGACATCAGGATTTAGCCTAAACTGTGGGCAAATAACATGGTTTCCAACAGGAACAGATTTTTTTTTTCATTTACTATATAACATTCACTGAAATCAAAACATAGACAGTACAATACATGTGTTATGCAAGTAGATCAAGTATGTATCTACTTATGTGGTTTTTTCCCCCCTGGCGTAGTATGGCTAATCCTCCTGCTTAAAGGGGATAGATCCGTCTTGTACGTAAGTGGTTAAGGTGAGTACCAACACACATTCTTCCCCTCAATCTATCTCAGAGGCTTCCCATTTCGTATTTCTGATCACGGACGCGGCCAAACTGTGCTCATGCGAGTACTGCTGCGCTTGCACAGTAACCCATGCCACTGCACAGGTGCAGTCGTACCTGCATCGATGCAGCACAGCCTACACTCCTGCATAAAGAGGAGTCCGGTCATGATCATCATTAGGAGGGTCCTAGGCAATGGAGGTAGGGCTAGGAGTACCTTCAGAGTATCCAGAGGCTTCCCTCTACCTAGGTAAGTATCTTTTTTTTTTAGCTGATGTTCGCTTTGAGTTTACGTTAATGCTTCCATCAACCTTCCTGGCGGTAAGCCCGAGCTGAGCTCAGCTATGCCGCGCAGGAGGATTTCTCAGGCCCTGCTGGGCCGACTTGCATCATTTTTTTTTGCAAAGTGCTAGCTGCGTGTGCATTTTGATTGCCGCCGCTCCGCGCAAGATCGCCGCGCCGTCCCCCCCCCCCCCCCCCCCCCCCCCCCGCGCGCGCTGCCTGGCCAATTAATGCCAGGCAGCACTGAGGGGTGGATCGGGACTCCCTTAGACGTCACGACGTCCATGACGTCGGTGACGTCATGGCGACGGGGAAGCCTTTCAGGAAATCCCATTCTTTGAACGGGATTTCCTGATCAAAGATCGCCAGAGGCGATCGAAGCAGGCGGGGGGTTGCCGCTGTACAGCGGCTATCATGTAGCGAGCCCTAGGCTCGCTACATGATTTAAAAAAAAAAAAAATTAAAAAATAGTGCTGCGCTGCCCCCTGGCGGTTCCTAATAGACCGCCAGGAGGGTTAACTCCTATGGAACTTCCAAACAGCTCTGAGATGCTTCTAAATGTTTCACTATGCAGCATTCTCAATGCCTCTCCAATGAACAGAACCTCACTGTGTAAAGAAGCCTTTATAGGCCTTTTCACAAGCTACCCAGTGACTTTATCAAAGGACTATATAGACTGGGGAGGGCGTGGGGAGGGTTAAATGCTTTATAACACAATGACCTGGAAGGAAAACGGGCATGAAGACAATGCAAATGCTGTGCTGCAGTAATGACCATAAAGAGTTATTTTTTCTCAGCACGTGGCAGTGATGAGTGGAGTCACATGATCTGCTTTATGCTGGGAAGCACTCCCACTCAGCCGGCAGCAAGGAGCTACAGGATGCAGCCAGCCAGATCCATCCCATGTATATATATCGGAAAAAGTATAGAAGTGTTTTGTGCATTGCTAATTACTGCTAACTTGCTATTACAAAAAAAAAAAAATATGAGGCTAAACTTGCGCTTTAAACTACAAAAACTTTCAATTATTGTAGTCAGAAATAATCCGGCAGTTCAGAAACAATCGCTGCACATGTTGTTAGGAATCCAATGCTGCGAATCACTAATGAGATTATCAGTGATGTCGGGGGACAAGTGTACACACACTAGACTTCCACCCGAGAATCGTGTGTGTGGGAGGGGCTGTAAGATGGCGTGGGTGTGTGCAGAGGGGGCTTCCTGTGAGATGGCGCCTGTGTGTGGGAGGGGCTTCCTGTTAGATGGCACATGTGTGTGTGGGAGGGGCTTTCTGTGAGATGGCGTGTGTGGGAGAGGCCTTCTGTGAGATGGCTGGCTAATGGAGCAACCAGAAAGCTCTGCAGCAAACTTTACCTTCTCTTTCCCTAGATTTTAGGATCCTCATCTCTGGAACTACTCACTGGCTGACATTTTCCTGTATGGGAACCTCATTGCATTGTGGGAAATAACAGCTATTTACAGCTGGGTCCAACTGCCAAAAAAAGCAAGCAGCATCTCCTTCACCTGACATCACCTTCCAGCAGTAAAAATGTCACCATGTGGTAAATGTCAGAATGTAAATCAGGGAAAGGAAAGATTGTACAATGGGCAAACACTGACTAAATCATTTATACATAATTATTGTAAAAATGAAGCACTTATTACATTATTTTCACTGGAGTTACTCTTTAATGTAAGGTGTATTACTGTATAAAGAAGTGTATAAGTAGATGTATGCATTCTGTAAGGCCGGGATTTTTTTTTCTGGTTAACAGAGTTTTACTGTATTTACTGGATAACGGGGGTTTTACTGTATTACTCTGTATTTTTCCCTCATGCCAACAATTCCCATTCTCCAAGCTTGTAATCTAGGCTATGGTCCCCCCATTACTGCAGCACTATAAGATATTATAAGAGTTACCGGCAGCGATACACAGATGCTGCACTCTTCTCTCAGCGGCTGATCACACTGCGGCAGGGAAAGCCGGCAGTGCTGAGATCCTCAGCTGGATTAGTGATAATTGTGCTCTTCTCTGGAGAACAAAGGAATCATCTGTCAGTGCGGAGATATCCGTACATCCCGACAGAAGTTCAGAGGTCCCAGCGGCTCTCCTGAACAGTGTATTTAGCCCGCCTGTGATCAATACTTTCAGAAGGGAGATACATGCCAAGGAAAGGACGGATTTGCTCCACTTCTCTGGCGTGAGAATAGAATTCCACGGGCAGCTGCTGCTAAAATGCTTTATAACGGAAACATCAACTTCTTTACTGCAGGATACATATAAAGGGTTAGGCCCCATTTACACCTAATCAGTTGCTCTCAGTTATAACTGAAAGGACAACTGATTTTCAAAGTAATGCCCATGTTTCCCAATGGCTCAGTTCACACTATACACATTTTAACTGAAAGCTTTTCCACAATGTACTGCTATGGAAAAGAAAAAAAAAAAAAACACGTACCAACTGATTAAGAGTAAATGGGGCCTTAGGCTGTGTACACGTTTCGCATAACTGTTGCTCGAAATGGTATTTTATGGGCAAGCAACTGCAATATTGCAATGCACTTTAGCTTTGCGATTTTGTTTGGGGGGTGGGGGGGGGGGATTGCAACTGGTAAAAACAATCTGAATGCAGTGCAATTGCGATTTTATACAGTATGCAACGCTGCAGTGAGAATACATCCATTGAAATCCATTGTCATGGCACTTGGCTGATTGGCAAGGATCAGCAAAGCACTGACTAAACCGCCAAAAAACTCTCCAATATGAATTTAATGCACCCCTAGTCTTAGTTCAGTCCCTAATTGAGGTAGCCAATGAGCCTCCCCCCCCCCCCCCAGCTTAGGTAGCCACCTGTACCCCCAGTATTAGGCAGCCTCCTCCCCAGTTTAGGTAGCAGATGTGCCCCTGGTATTGGGCAGCCAACCATGCCCCCAGTATTAGGAAGCCCCTCCCCAGTTTAGGTAGCAGATGTGCCCCCAGTATTAGGCAGCCCACTCCCCAGTATAGGAAACCAACTGTGCCCCCATTATTAAGCAGCACTCTCCCCAGTATAGGTAGCAGATGTGTCCCCGGTATTTGGCAGCAAACTGTGCCCCCAGTATTAGGCAGCCCTCCCCACTTCAGGTAGCAGATGTGCCTCCTGTATTAGGCAGCCCCTCGCCAGTTTAGGAAGCCAGCTGTGCTCCAAGTATTAGGCAGCCCTTTCCCCAGTATAGGTAATTAGGTGTGCTCCCATTATTAAGCAGCCCCCTCCCGTTTAGGTAGGCGATGTGCCCCCAGCATTAGGCAGCCCCCTCCCTAGTATAGGTAGAAGATGTGCCCCCATTATTAGGCAGGCCACCCCCCAGTTTAGGTAGCCAGATGTGCCCCCATTATTAGGCAGGACCCTCCCCAGTTTAGGTAGCCAGCTGTGCCCCCAGCATTAGGCAGGCCCCTGCCCAGTTTAGGTAGCCAGCTGTGCCCCCAGCATTAGGCAACCCACTCCCTAGTACAGGTAGCAGATGTCCCCCAGCATTAGGCAGGCCCCTCCCTAGTTTAAGTAGGCAACTGTGCCCCCATTATTAGGCATGTCCCTACCCAGTTTAGGTAGCCAACTGTGCCCCCATTATTTGTCAGGTCCCTCCCCAGTTTAGGAAGCCAGCTGTGCCCCCAGTATTAGTCATGCCCCTCCCTAGTTTAGGTACCCAATTGTGCACCCAGTATTAGTCAGGCCCCTCCCTAGTTTAGGTAGCCAGCTGTGCCCCCATTATTAGTCAGGTCCCTCCTCAGTTTAGGTAGCCAGCTGTGCCCCCAGTATTAGGTAGGCCGCCTCCCTAGTTTAGGAAGCCAGCTGACCCCAGTATAGGCAGCAGATGTGTGGAGTATAAATGAATGCCTACTCACCTGCCTCTTGGCTTCCAGCGCCAATCTCCCGTCAACCGAGCATCCAGTGTCTGTGGCCACAGCGAGTCGATCTTTATGTGACCAGCTGGCACGTAATGGCCGTCGGTCACATGATGCTACTGTAGCCATGGAAACAGGACGCTGGATGCACAGCTGAAAGGAGATTGGTGCTGGAAACGGAGAGCCAGGTGAGTAACCTGTCATTTACGCTCTGCACACAGCTCTGCATAGAGAGGGGACGAGGCACTGTGAATCCAGCCCTTCAACGGAGGGCCAGATCAAAAAGACAAATGGGCCAGGTACGGACGTTGAAGCCCCTTAGATGCTGCTCCTCTCTATCAATCCTTCCTATTGAATGCCTATCACAGAAATGATAGAAGTATGTTAATATAGGATCCTCTTTCCTGAAGTTTCTATGTTAAATGCAAAGCAGTCACAAGGGAATGAGGCGGGTCTTTCTTGTTGTTTATAGCTAAATGCCTGTACACATGCTAGTTTAAAGTCGCCCCATAATGACTGCCACTGCTGATAATCAAGCATGTGTACAGCAACCCCCTAACTACTGCCTGGCCCACTGTGTGTCTGTACAGTGTAGGCCAGTGTTTCTCAAACCTGTCCTCATGACTGCCAACGGTGCATGTTCTGCAGGCAGCCTCCCCTATGCACAGGTGGGGTAATTAGTGGCTCAGCTAGGTGGATTCCATGTAGCTGAGACACTAATTATCCCACCTGTGCATGGACGAGGTTGCATGCAAAACATGCACCATTGGGGAGTCACAAGGACAGGTTTGAGAAACACTGGTCTAAGCCCAGGCAACATCAATCTAGCATGTGTACAGGCCTTAAAGCACAACTGAACTGAGAGAGATATGGTGGCGGCCATATTTATTTCCTTTTAAACAATACCAGTTGCCTGGCAGCCCTGCTGATCTCTTTGGCTGCAGAAGAGTCTGAATCACACACCTAAAACAAGCATGTGGCTAATCCAATCAGACTTCAGTCAGGAACACCTGATCTGCTGCATGCTTGTTCAGGGTCTAAGGCTAAAAGTGTTAAAGGCAGAGGATGAGCAGGATGCCAGGTAACTGGTTTTGTTTAAAAGAAAATAAGGCAGCTTCCATACCACTCTCAGGTCAGGTGTGCTTTAAGCACAGGTTGGGGCAAAGGATAATTCTACCTGACCAATCATCTACAACTGTTAATTCCTATGTAGTAGCCGATTGGCTACTAGCTACATGGGGTGCCCACGTCACCGCTAATAGACACAGGCATCTCTGAGGCACCTGCCAATCCCTGTGGCCAAATGACGTGATCCGGTAGTGCAACCAACATGTCCAATCAGACGTTCAATCGATTAACTGCATAGTCTCGTTCGAAAGGGGATCAAACTGATTTGGTGGAGCAACAGATGACTAGCCGTTTCGAACAAAGTAATTGAATCAGCCAAAAATAGAACTAAAAAGTCTATCAGAGTAAGGCCTGCTAAATTCGCTGGAGCATAGATATGGCGGTCTCCCCACCCACTCCCCAGTGCTAGTGTGAACCTACACCAAGACAGACTTATGAGAAGCATCTGAAATGGACACAGGGCTTCAATTGTGAGTAGAGGTTCCTCTGCAGGCCTAAGATTAAGCAATGTGGACTTTGTTTGGGGGGTTTCTAGGGTCTTTGCAGCATTTTAAATACTCATTGAGCCTCCAGTGACATTTTGCAGCTTTCCTCTTGCTCCTAACAGCTTCCTGGCGTCAGTGCGCGGCTTTTGTCGTGTCATGTGACTCGATGCAGGCCAGGTGACATGCTGGCTTCCGTGCACAGGGGAAGCCGGAAAGCGGCTAGGTGCCAGCTAGGAGCAAGAAGAAGGCTGCCAGACGTCACTGGAGGCTCGGTGAGTGTTTGGGGGGAGTTCTGTGCTTTTTAGGATGGTTGCAAACGGCAAGTACATATATCCGGCACCAGGCTATCCCCGCTGGTGCCAGATACCAGGGACTCCTGCTCTATCACAAGGGAATCCAGTGAGGTGAAACGGTTCATCAGGCTTCCAATACTCTGGTGAAGAATTTGGATAAAAACACCAAACTCAACCCTACTCCAAATACATTGCTTTATTCCATATAGCAGTTGTACAGAATAGCAAGACCAGCACGTTTCGGTCTGTGTGCCCTTCGTCAGGTGCCTCTTGACAAAGGGCACACAGCCTGAGACGTTGTGGCTGTTACATGAAATGAAGCAAATTATTTGGAGTATTTTCCTACTGTAGGGTTGAGTTCGGTGTTTGGATCCACATTCTTCACCACGAGGCTCCAAGGCCATTTGTGAGCACGTAACAATCTTTTGACTCAAACAATGAAAACACGGAAGTGAATTTCAGAAATCAAGGTTACCATGGTTACACATACTCTTTGTTGTGTTTTAAAGCCACATGATCGGACTCAAAGAAGTACACGTCGGGCTCCTCCTCTTCCTCTTCTGCAGGCTGCCCGCTGCCGCTCTCTTTGGCAGGTGGAACCGATGAGGATGGACAAGAAGCCGGCTTTTCCTGCGAATACTTCATAGAAGGACAGTTTTGTTTTTTATCAGTCAGAGCGGCTTCTTCGAGGTTTGTCACGGAGCCGTTAACGGAGGTGGAAAAAATACTACCCCCTCTAGCAGCCTCCTCAGCCTGTCCGTTCTCTCCGCACGGAGAGTCGTTCACAGACGGGCTATCTTTGACCGATGCAGACTTCCGCGGGGACGTTCTTAAAGTGTACCTATGTTCTTGGGTGTCTGAAAAGCACAGCTCGAACGAGGGCATATCCGACAAGGAGAAGTCATCCTCGCATAAGGGTTTGTCCTCATCGGGGTTGGGTACATTGTTTGGGGACAGAGCAGCTTGTTCCTTGGTAACATCATCACCTACAACGTCAAGTTCCTCCTCGGAATCCCGCACGATCAACAGTGTTTCGGTACAGGAGCCACCTGCCATTTCATTGGTCTGATTAATGTGATCAATAGGCAGGCAGTTACTTAACAATTCATGGTCCTTATTGTCTGCCTGCTCCTCGGAGTGTGTGCAAGGCACATTATGGTCAGGGAGATTGTCCTTCTCCTTGTTCCCGGGAATGGAGCAAGGAGCTAAAGTACTCCCATTCTCGGATACAGTTAATTCCCCAAGGGGGCCGAACGTACTAGTATTACTCGGTTTAATACTCCCATCCGGGGAACAATTGTTACATTTTACAGCAGCAGTCTCGTTGTTGTCAATACCATTAACGATCTGATGGTTAAAACCACCCCCGTCAGCTGAGGACTTTTTCAGGAGTTCCTCGGACTCCGTATCAGTTTTGACTTGCCTTTGGTTACTATCATCCAGTAAAACACATCTATTAGCTCGTTTAGAACGGGAAGTATCTGTTTCATTGTCGGACTCAGAGTTCCTCCTTTCTGAGGACTCTTTGTGAAATGTACTGGGCACTTCCTCCTCCGGGCTGCCGGGATCCTCGGAACGGAGGTAGCGCCTGATTTTCTTCAACACGGGAGACAAAGGTCCAGACGATTTCTTATCAGCGTTTTCCACACTGTCTTTCTCAACAACGTCCTTTTCTGAAACTGAAAGGCCTCTCTTTCTCGGGCTGACCCAAGATTCACGAGGACCTGGTTGTTTGAGCTCACTGCCCTTAGCAACGATTCCTTTCTGGATCTGGGCTGACTCTGGCCTCTTCTTTGGGGATCTGGATCTCAGGAGTGCTGGTGGGACAACCTCGTCAGGGTGAGCGATGCTGCGATTCCTGAGGGTGCGACCACAGAAGCTCTCATCTAATCCGTTGAAGCCTACAGTAGATCTTGTGACGCGAGTCGAACGGGAAGCAGCCATGCTATGAATCACCCAAATCGTGAGATCGACATGATCCTCTCATTAGGAACCCTGAAAAGAAAACAGATGTACAGGTGCTAAGTCATTTTATCACGCAAGATATATCAAGCACAAATGGGCATAGGTTAAATATTCATTAGATGACTACTGGGTTTACGAGATTAGGGAAAGCAGTTTGTAGCACGAAGAAAGGATAAGCTTGAGAGTCATCTAAGAATTAGTAAGTATCGAGAGGGAGGGCGTTAGGCCCGGTTCACACTTGCGTTGGAGTGCCCACTCCGTTTCCGTTCTGCTGCTTCCGTTCCCTTTTCCCCACAACCCCCCCCCCCCCCCAGACTCCCAGTTTAGCTCGACGAATTGCTAGGGTTATTGCCATGCATTATTTCACACTGTATACCTCAATTCTCAGCTCCCAATTACCCAGCACCTCCATGATTCTCCCACCAATATCCTATTGTAGTCTGTAGTCAGTCACTCAATTAGTGAAAGCGTGAAAAAAACCTAACAAGGCCTCTTGCATTCTGCAGCCAAGTACCCAAAGTAGATTTTGCCCCTCATAACAGTCCGTTTCTTGACTAGTGTGAAGAAATGTTTTCTCATTGCCCCCAATGCAATGCTTCAGCTTCAGTTTCCATTCCAGCAGGCTCAGTGGGCCTGAAAGATTGGTGCTGCAGGAAACTTGCGTTCCGTTCAGCGGATCGTGCAGAACGAATCCATTTGAACAGGGGGATGCTTACGGATCCATAGGTTAACATTGGATCCCTTGGCCTCTGTCAAGATCTGTTACGATTTGCTAACGGAATGTTTTTTTAATGCCAGTTTGAACCGGGGCTCAGAGGAAAAATAAAACGCAAAGTGGAGAGAGGGCGACAGAAAGAGAGAGAGAGAGACACACACACACACACACGGAACACAGATGAGAGATGGAACAGCTAGTAAGGAAGAGAAAGAACAACCAGGGCTGTGGAGTTGGAATCGCAGCAATTTTTGGGTACCTGGACCTAGAGTCCGAGTCGGAGGTTGATGATTTTTGTACCCACTTCATAACCCTACAAGGTCTGTGAAGTCGGAGCAATTTTGGGTACCCGGAGTCGATGGTTTCATAAACGGAGGAGTTGGATGATTTTTATACAGTCTCCACGGCCCTGAGAGCAACAGAAGGGGCAGATTGTGTGCAGAACAGAGAGAGAGGTGATGGAAGGGCTGAGGGAGGTGGTATTTTTTGCCTGCCTTTTGGGGACACCACATGCATTCGTATGCAAAAATACATTTGCGAAAACAGAAAACACACGTGGTGTCTAAGGCCGGTAGCACACCTAATAGTAGCGGTGCAATGTGGGCTGAAATCAGCCTTCATATGACTCTGCGCTACAGTGCGGTTATAGAGTCATATGTATAGCATGGACCCCCGGCTAGTGACGTACCGTACTCCCTGGGCAGGAAGTACGTCGCTAGGATTCCCGTTGGTCCGCGCATGCACGCCAGCTCCCATCGTGCACACTTGCTGCGTCGCCCATTGACTTGCATTGCTGCATAATCCGTGCGGTAGGCCTGAATTATGTGGTAATGCGCTGCAGACTTTGCGTTGGCATTACAGCAAGTAGGATACTTCCGGCGCACCGATGCACGTGAGTGCCAAGTACTCATGCAGGAAAAGGAAATACCTGGACCTATTAACCAATATTTTATTAGCATACAAACATTTCCAATGTGCTTTTAAAGTGTTTTAAACTACTTATAACAGTCTATACAACCTGTAATTACAAAATATGCAATACTGCTTTTCTATTACATATTTTTGTTAATGAAAACAACTTTATATTTCTGAAATGCTGCAAGCTAAATCATTTGTAAGAAACTGTCTGCAGTTGGCTGCAGATTGAAACGGAAGAGACATTTTTAATGACAGTAAATTGCAAGATATGTATACTGCACCGATAAACGTTTATAGCGAAGGTTTCGCAAGAGTAAAATTTCACTCCATAAAATAGGTTTAGCTTCAAGATCTGTCACATGACTTCCTCAATAATACCTTCAGGCTTTTCAAAGGAAGTGGTATTAGTGAAAAACAGCAAAAAAGGATGTGGCTGGTTCCAATAGTAATGAAATCCTACCTGGTACCCGTGTAAATCAGGCAAAAAGTGAATCTGGTTGCTATGAGCCGACAAGATTTTTTTTTTTTTTTTTTTTTTTAAATCCCTGGGAATGTAACAACCCCATAAACACCGGGTTACCACCAGATTGCAGGTGTATGTTCTTAAAGGACCACCATCATGAAAAATTTCAAATACATACATATACAATGTACATTTAAATTCTATCAGACTAAAATGCACTATAAATTATTTTTTCCTATGCTGCTGTCACTCAATGTAGGTAGTAAAAACCTGGATGGAGAGGAGAGAGGCTGCCACGAGGAGCGGAAAAATCGGGACGCCGGTACCGCTAGCAGAGGAGACTCACTGTTGGGCTGTGATGCCCGAGATGCCTGATATCCTCCTACATACGTGAGTGCAGTGAACACTGCGCAGGCCATAACTTTATCAAAACTGTTTTACGCTATGTATCTTTTTATACTATTTTTTACATGTGGAACTAATTATTAAACGCGGAGTATCCGACTGTGGAAAAAGGCATTGTGGAAACTGTTATTGGAGTTGGCCGCTCTAAGGCTAAGCGTTAGACCCACCTGGAATGTGAGGTGGTGTCAATCTGGTGAGCTGCTAATGTGAAGGGGTGCAGAGATCACGAGTGAAGCACTTTTGAGCACGCATGCACTTTTGGGGGATTTGGAATCTGTGATGCAGTAATGCACTATGTGCGGTTGTCTATTTCTGTTTAAATTGTAGAAAGGAAGAGGAGCGCTGTCACACCAATATAGACTGTATCCAAGGACCTGTGATAGCGAATACTCGATCAAAGTATCTGCTACTGACCACACCGAATTTGTACTGTGACATTTTCATCTATTGAAGTGTAGCTTTTCCGGGCAGGCGCAGTTTGTGTTTATTATAGTTATAATAATGAAACGCTAAAACATGGATGGCGATATAATCTTGTTTGCAAACTCTCTTTGGTATGAATGTAATCAATTTGGATAAATTTACAGATATTATGTGGTTGCGTATGTATATGCACATTTGCTGTACTGTTCCTTTTTTTTTTTTTTTTTTTTTAAATCTATAAAATTTTACTGTTAAAATAAACTTACCCAGCAGCCGTCTTCTTAAATCCGTCCCATGCTGCGTTCCAGGCCGGGTCACGTGACTACCACTGCTTCCTCCTTCCAGGTTGAAGGAGGAAGCGTAGTATTCACCTGTCGCGGCCTGGAACGCAGCGCGGGACGGATTAAAGATGGCTGCTGGGTAAGTTTAACCCTCCCTCACCCACCCGCTCTAATTATCAGAATGAATTCCGAATTAAATCCATTCGGAATTCATCTGGAGAGCATCCCTGTATCCAATATTCTACACAAAGAAACTCCCAAGAGCAAAAAATAGCCCAGGGGGGGTGGGGGAGAGGGAGTGGTTTCCTACTCACACCATTTTGGCAGCTAGACTGAGCAACTGCAGTTCAGTAAGTGCTTTTCTAAATTAGGAAATAACTTCTCCTATGAGCAGTTGGACAAGTCCAATTGTCCACATTGTCACTACCTACTGTAAGTGAAAGCAACATCAAAAAACAAAAAGGTTTATGGTGCATTGTACGCTGGGAGAAAATGTACATTTATAGGAATGGGTTTTGATTTTGATAATTTGCCAACTTTATCACTACTCATCACAACAAAATGATCTATATCTTGTTATTTTCTAAATGCATCTTAATGGGAGTAATATGAAAAAAAAAAATAAAAAAAATTTGTAGTATGTATGCTTACGAGAAGTGAAGCATGGGCGTGTAACTTTTTTTTTTTTTACAATGACCGTAGCTTTTCATTGAAGTCGGCGATCATTACAACGGGGACTTAGTTCAATGAATGGGAACGCAGTTCCCATTCACTGATCTCCGGGCTAACGGGCGGCAGCAAGTACGCGCACACAAGCAAGCAGGAGTGTGTGTATCTACGTCCCAGGCACTGAGGTGAAGTCTGATGGGGCCTCTCTATCTATAATGGGGGCACCTTTGCTTGTCTACCTATAATGGAGCACCTACCTAGCTAACCTATACAGGGAGCACCTATGCCTGTCTATACTGGGGGCACCAACCTAGCTAACCTATACTGAGTGCCCCTATGCCTGTCTACCTATACTGGGGACACCTACATAGCTAACATATTGGGGGCACCACTGCCTGTCTACATATACTGAGGGCACCTACCTAGCTAACATATTGGGGGCTTCTATGCCTGGCTATCTATACTAGAGGCACCTATTATTTGCTACCTATACTGGTGGCACCTATACCTGGCTTCCTATACAGGGGTCATCTAAACTATCTACCTATACTGAGGGCGTTTTTTTTTTTTTTTTTGACCCACCACGACTATAGCATGTGGTGCAATTGTTAGGTGTTGTACGATTATTCCAAATATGGGGGCCTCGTCTATTTGAGTTCGGGATGGAACCCACTAGAGCGATTTTTTCAGCGTTTAGGGAGCGCTTTAAATTGCTAGCGCTTTCCCTAAATATTCTGCCAATGTAAATAAAGGTAACAAATTCCACAGTAGCGATTGCGATGAGTAAAATCGCAATCGCAGGACATGCTGTATTTTGGGAGCATTTGCGTTGCAAAGTAAAGTATTGAAGCGCTGGCATATCGCTCATGAATCACTACACACACACACACTCCTCTCATTCAAAGCAACTCCCCCTCTGTGATGTTGCCCTTTTCCTCATAGCCCATATGCCTAAGGGTATACAGAAGCAAAAAAAGTACCTCTCTGGGGATAATCAATGGGATACAAATATTTCTAAGTTCATGCAGGATTATGTAAATTTTTATGCAAATATATGCAGCTTGAACATGGACCAATCAAATCCCACCCAGGTTTAAATTGATTGGTCCATTTTCAAGCTGCATTTATGTGCATAAAAATGTACATACTTCTGCATGAACTCAGAAAAATTTGCATCTCCTTGATCATCCCTACCCCTCTCCCTGTTATGAGTTATGTACCTGGGCCCAGAAACTTCAACTCTGTGTCACCAAGATCCACTAACAAACCCTCTACTTCTACCTACCTTCTCCCACAATATGTACCCCCCCTCACACAGTACCTCCCTGCACACTGTACCTCGTCCCACAAAAAGGTACCTCCCTCACACTGTACCTCCTCCCACAGAAGGTACCTCCCTCACACTGTACCTCCTCCCACAGAAGGTACCTCCCCGCATTCTGTACCTCCTTCCACCGTATGCACCTCCCTCAGACTGCAGTACTTCCTCTCACTCATGGTATGTGCCTCCATACACTGAAACTCCTCCTGCAGTATGTACCTCCCCCTCATGCTGTACCTACCTTCACACAAATACCCTCCCTCTACAGTATGTACCTCCTGTCACAAATTCCCACCCCCACAGTATGTACCACATTTTACATAATCCCTACCCATCAGTCTGCACCACTGCTCACAGCATGTACCTCCCCTCCCTCTGAGACCTTAAAACATCTACACCAGTATGTATATCGTCCCACCATAGTGTGTCCTCTCTGCTCACAAACCCATCCCCTACAGCATGCACCTCCCTTTACACAACCCCTACCCCACCTTTGTGTACCTCCACCCATCAGCATGTAAATTCCTTAGCACACTTCTTCCCACCAGTATGTATACCCCGTCTAAGCAAATTACATCTACCCCTCACAAATGTCCTCTCTCCCCCAGTATGTACCTCCCCTCCTACCCCAACTACGTGCATCCCCCACACACAGACTACACCTCATCTAACATAGCCCCTCCCACAAGTACGTACCTTCCAGCCAATCTGCAGCCTCCACAAAATACACCTCATCTAACATAGCCCCTCCCACCAGTATGCACCTCCCCACAGATAGTCCCTACCCCACCTATGTGCAAGCCCACAAAATATACTTCATGTAACATAGCTCTTCCCCACAGATAGTCCCCACCCTGCCCCTATGCAACCACCACAGAATACACTTCATCTAATAAAGCCCCACCTACCAGTATGTACCTCCTCACACAGTCCCTACTCCACCCAGAGAATACCCCTTATCCAACATAGCCCCTCCCACCAGTATGTATCTTCCCACAGATAATCCCTACTCCACACATGTGCAACCCCCACAGAACACACCTCATCCAACATAGCCCCTCCCCCCAGTATGTACAGTACAGACCAAAAGTTTGGACACACCTTCTCATTCAAGAGTTGTCTTTATTTTCATGACTGTGAACATTGTAGATTCACACTGAAGGCATCCAAACTATGAGTTAACCCATGTGGAAGTATAGTACATAACCAAAAAGTGTGAAACAACTGAAGAACCTAGAATATGACATATTTTCAAAGTAGCCACCTTTTGCTTTGATTACTGCTTTGCACACTCTTGGCATTCTCTTGATGAGCTTCAAGAGGTAGTCACCTGAAATGGTCTTCCAGTTCCCAGAGATGCTTAGCACTTGTTGGCCCTTTTGCCTTTACTCTGCGGTCCAGCTCACCCCAAACCATCTCGATTGGGTTAAAGGTCTGGTGACTGTGGAGGTCATCTGGCGCAGCACCGCATCACTCTCCTTCCTGGTCAAATAGCCCTTACACAGCCTGGAGATGTGTTTGGGGTCATTGTCCTGTTGAAAAATAAATGATGGTCCAACTTAACGCAAACCGGATGGAATAGCATGCCACTGCAAGATGCTGTGGTAGCCATGCTGGTTCAGTATGCCTTCAACTTTGAATAAATCCCCAACCGTGTCACCAGCAAAGCACCCCCACACCATCACACCTCCTCCTCAATGCTTCACGGTGGTACCCAGGCATGTAGAGTCCATCAGTTCACCTTTTCTGCGTCGCACAAAGACAAGTTGGAACCAAAGATCTCAAATTTGGACTCATCAAACCAAAGCACAGATTTCCACTGGTCTAATGTCCATTCCTTGTGTTCTTTAGCCCAAACAAGTGTCTTCTGCTTGTTGCCTTTCCTTAGCAGTGGTTTCCTAGCAGATATTCTACCATGAAGGCCTGATTCAGTCTCCTCTTAACAGTTGTTCTAGAGATGTGTCTGCTGCTAAAACTCTGTGTGGCATTGACCTGGTCTCTAATCTGAGCTGCTGTTAACCTGCGTTTCTGAGGCTGGTGACTCGGATGAACTTATCCTCCGCTGCAGAGGCGATTCTTGGTCTTCCGTTCCTGGGGCGGTCTGCATGTGAGCCAGTTTCTTTGTAGCGTTTGATGGTTTTTGAGACTGCACTTGGGGACACTTTCAAAGTTTTCCCAATTTTTCGGACTGACCTTCATTTCTTAAAGTAATGATGGCCACTCTTTTTTCTTTACTTAGCTGCTTTTTACTTGCCATAATGCAAATTCTAACAGTCTATTCAGTAGGACTATCAGCTGTGTATCCACCTGACTTCTCCACAACGCAACTGATGGTCCCAACCCCATTTATAAGCCAAAAAAAAAACACTTATTAAACCTGACAGGGCACACCTGTGAAGTGAAAACCACTTAAGGTGACTACCTCTTGAAGCTCAAGAGAATGCCAAGAGTGTGCAAAGCAGTAATCAAAGCAAAAGGTGGCTACTTTGAAGAACCTAGAATATGACATATTTTCAGTTTTTATGCTGGGGATACACGGTACGTTTCTGTACCGTGTATCGACCAGCTGATCCGGCCAGCTGATAATATTCAGCTCGCCTGATCATGCCGCTCGACCCGCGCCCGCTCGATTCCCGCCGGCGGACAATGGCAGGGAATCAAGCTGCTGATAAGGACCGCCGGCGGGGACGAGCGGCAATCGATCCGTGCGGACGAGCGGGGACGCGACTGGGGTCGATCCGGCGGCTAATTGAGCCACCGGTCGACCCGTCTATGCCCACCATCACACTTTTTGGTTATGTACTATACTTCCACGTGTTCATTCATAGTTTGGATGCCTTCAGTGTGAATCTACAATGTTCATAGTCATGAAAATAAAGAAAACTCTTTAATTATTATTATTATCTAGTATTTATACAGCGCCAACATATTACGCAGCGCTGTACAGTGTATATATATATCTTGTCACTAAATGAGTGGGTGTGTCCAAACTTTTGGTCTGTACTGTACCTCCCCTCAGATAGTCCCTACCCCAGCCATGTGCACCACCCACAGAATACACCTCATCCAACATAGCCCCTCCCACAACATAGCTCCTCCCACCACTACGTACCTTTCCTCAGATAGTCCACACTCCACCCATGTGCATCCCCACAGAATACACCTCATCTAACATAGCCCCTCCCACTAGTAAGTACCTCCCCAGTGCTCTTTTAGCCGGGTGCTCCGCCCAGCTAGTTTTGGTGAGCACCCGGCTGTCATCAGCTCACCTCCTCCTATGTGGTAAGCAGAGTTGTGCACAGAAGCACCGGCCCTGCATTCTCTCATCTCGCCCCACCCGGCTACTTTTTCATGCCACCCGGCTACTTTTTCATGCCATCTGGCTTGAAAACATTTCTGGGGAGAGCACTGCTCCCCACACAGTCCCTACACCACCCATAAAATAACCCTTATCTAACAGCCCCTCCCACCAGTATGCACCTCCCCCGGATAGTCCCTACTCCACCCATGTGCAACGCCCACAGAGCATACCTCATCCAACATAGCCCCTCCCCATAGTATGTACCTCACCACTAATAGCCCTTACTCCATCCAGGTGCACCACCCACAGAATACCACTCCCACCAGTATGTACCACCCCTCAGAGTCCCTACTCCACCCATGTGCACTCCCACAGAATACACCTCATCCAACATAGCCCCTCATCCAACATAGCCCCTCCCACAACATAGCCCCTCCTACCAGTATGTACCTCCCCTCAGAGAGTCCCTACTCCACCCATGTGCACTCCCACAGAATACAACTCATCCAACATAGCCCCTCCCACAAGTATGTACCTCCCATCAGACAGTCCCTCCCTCCAGTGAGGGTGCACTCTACAGAATCAACTTAGCCCCACCCAGCACTTTATGTCCTTCCCCCACACAGCCCCTCCTACCAGCATGTACCTCCCCTCACATTCAGCCTCTCCCTCCACAGTATGCATTTCTCTTCCCAAATAACTACTCCCCAAATGTATGATCACCACTCACACAGCCCCTCCCCGATTTAAATACTTCCTCTGCACAAAAAACTCTTCCCCTAGATGTTGCACCTCCCCCACGCATGGAACAGTACTGTCCACTGTTTCCTGCCACTGACACAAGATCCAACCACATTACAAAGCTAGAGCCCCTCCCACAGCACGCTGAGACCACGCCCCCGTCCGCTGCTCCCACACACGCGCACAAGGCAGGTCCCGTCCCTCGTGTCACCCGCTCCCCCGCCCACCTCCGCTTCACTCCTCCCCCTCCTCTCCACGGTCCCGCTCTCACCTCGCCTCACTACCCGGACATGTCTCCCTTTCACAATCCCGCGAGATACAGGAGCTCTCGCGAGAGCCGCTGGCAGCGCGCGCACATAGCAACAAGCGGTCCCACCAACTAAAAGGGGGCGTGTCCCCACACACCTCCCCTCCAGCACGCCGAACCTGCAGAGTCCCTTCCAGCCAACCACATTCACTGGTGGGCGGAGCCGCATCTGCTCGGGACTCCGACACGTGAGCTGGCGGGGGAATATCAACAATGCGGCTGCCCGTGCCCCGCCCCTCCTCACACGTCACTACAGCGCTACTGCTATAGCTGCACGCTTCCCACACACACAGCTCTGCTCACGGCACGAGCACGGGCCATATATCCTATTCACTATTCTCCAAGCACATCATCTAACTTATCAGAACGCAGCAACTGAGAATGTACTAAACTAGCTAAAAAGTCATTTCTTACTTGTTGGGAACTTTAAAAGTTAGTGATTGTTAAGCTTTTTTGAAAATATCCCCTTGGAGAAAATTTAATAGGATATGGCCCGTTCACTGCCACTGTTCTTACCACCATTCAAAGACGTGCTACTACTGACATTACCTCCTCCTCACATACCTCTGTACACTGCCACCACAGAGGAGCTCATCCATACACTGCCACCACAGAGGACCACCTCTGTACACTGCCACCACAGTGCGCCGCCTCCGTACACTGCCACCACAGAGGACTGCATCAGCACACTGCCACCACCACAGAGGACCGCCTCCGTACTCTGCCACCACAGAGGACCGCCTCTGTACACTGCCACCACAGAGGACCGCCTCTGTACACTGCCACCACAGACCACAACGGACCGCCCCTGTACACTGCCACCACAGAGGACCGCCTCTGTAGACTGCCCCCACAGACCACAACGGACCGCCTACGTACACTGCCGCCACAGAGGACCGCCTCGTACAATGCCGCCACAGAGGACTGCCACCACAGGGACCACCTCCGTACACTGCCACCACAGGGACCGCCTCCGTCCACTGCCACCACTGAGTGCTGCCTTCGTACACTGCCACCACCTCCTTATACCACCAACACCTAGCACCACTTCCATACACTGCAACCACAGAGAACCACCACCTTCGTACACAGCTACCACCACCTCTGCATGCTGCAATTATTTAGTACCGCCACTGTAAACTGCCACCATCAAAACTGCCAGCACTGCACATCACCCCATACACTGCCAACACGACCCACATTTCTATATTCTGCCAGCTCTGCCCTTATTGACTGCACCCAGCATTGTAAACTTATATCGCACTGCAACCTGCTCCTATGCACTGCCAACACTACCTACCTATATTGTGCTAGCACAAACCCCCTTCCCCACTGCAAACCACTTCTTCACATTGCAATCTATGAACACCACCATATACACTGGCACCACAGGGTACCACTCACCCCATGGACTACACATCAATCTTATACTGTGACAAAATAGTACTCCCCTACACACCACCAGTGCTACCCTTTGGCCCTGTTTACAGTTAAAGGGATACTTAAGTAAAAAAAAAAAAAATGATTTTTACTCACCTGGGGCATCCCTCAGCCCCCTGAAGCTGTATGGTGCCCTCGCAGCCTCGCTCCGATCCTCCTGTCCCCCCCGGCGGCTACTTCCGGTTTCGGTGACAGCCGCCGACAGGCAGCATAGATGGTGATATAGTGGCTGGGAACGCGAAGAATCACTCGTGTTCCCAGCCTGTCGGCGGCTGTCACCGAAACCGGAAGTAGCCGCTGGCGGGGACAGGAGGATCGGAGCGAGGCTGCGAGAGCACCATACAGCTTCAGGGGACTGAGGGATGCCCCAGGTGAGTAAAACTTTTTTTTTTTTTGACTTAAAGGGAACCTGTACTGGGTAAAGTTATTTAAAATAAACACATGAGGTAACTTCAAATGAACATTAAATAGTTACCTTGCCATCAGTTCATCTCAGAAGCTCACCATTTTCTTCTGACAATGACCCCTTCCAGTTCTGACAACATTTTGTCAGAACAGAAATATATCAGTTGCTGTCAGTTATAGCTGAGTGGACAACTGATGTGCCCGGTAATTTCTATGTTTTCCTATGGCTCAAGTAGGCAATGTTACAGTTTAACAGTGTGCTGACCAGAAAGCTGTTAGGGGGTAATGGCCATTTTCAAAATGGAGTATGGAGAAATCCCTTGATCACAGTGGACAAACAGGACGCGTGAGAGGAGAAAGAGATTGAGGAGTAGACTACACGGGAAGTATGACTTGTGTATGCTTATTTTGTCTTTTAATTTTCAGTTTAGGTTTTCTTTAAAGGGATACTGTAGGGGGGTCGGGGGGAAATGAGTTGAAGTTACCCGGGGCTTCTAATGGCCCCCCACAGACATCCTGTGCCCGCGGAGCCACTCACCGATGCTCTGGCCCCGCCTCCAGTTCACTTCTGGAATTTCTGACTTTAAAGTCAGAAAACCACTGCGCCTGCATTGCCGTGTCCTCGCTCCCGCTGATGGCACCAGGAGCATACTGCGCAGACCAAAGACCATACTGGGCTTGTGCAATACTCTCCTGGTGACATCAGCGGGAGCGAGAATGCAGCTGCGCAGGCGCAGTGGTTTTCAGACTTTAAAGTCTGAAATTCCAGAAGTGAACTGGAGGCGGGGCCGGAGCATCGGTGAGTAACTCCGTGGGTACAGGATGTCTGCGGGGGGCCATTAGAAGCCCTGGGTAAGTTCAACTCATTTTCCCCCGACCTCCCTACAGTATCCCTTTAAGTATCCCTTTTAATCAGTTGGTGCGCGTTTTTTTTTTCTTCTCCATAGCAGTGCATTGTGAAAAAGATTTCAGTTAAAATGTGGTAAGTGTTAACTGTGCCATAGGAAAACAGTTGTCCTTTCAGTTATAACTGAGAGCAACTGATTAATAAACGGGGCCTTACCCAGCACTAAGCACAGCCCTAGCTGAGGAAGAGAAGCTGTTGAACATTTTCCCTCAGCTAGTGGAACTGTGTGAGAAACAGGTCACATAGAGAGGAGCTGTGAATGTGATGCATTGCCCCCTATACACTGCCATTAGCACTCAGCAGTGTGCACCACCCCTATTCACTCCAAGCACTGCTGTGTACACTGCTAGCTCTGCCTCTATTGTTAGCTACATGTGCCACCATATACTCTGTCAGTATTGTGCACCTCCCATGTTCACTTTCAGCACTGCCTTCCATCCTGCCAGCATCACACCTATACAATGCCAGCACCACATTATTCACTGCCAGTCCTATCCTACCTGTAACACTACCAGTCAAAGCTGTGGAGGCGGTACAAAAATCATCCCATTCCTCAGTTCATGATTCCACCGACGCAGACTCCTCTTATTTGCATATAACAATATTGTTGATTGAAAGTATGTGACACGAAAGGTATTTCATCACTGCAAAAGCTTAGGAATTTTAAAGCTATATTAAAATGCCATCTGTTTTTGGCAACAAAAACAAAGCTCCTGGCCAGGAAGCTGACACTCTGCATTGTCGGCCATCCTGGCCTGTCATTGTCAACGTGAATTTCCCTGGCAAAGTAGTCTGTATAATAAGATTCATTTGAACCCCATATCAGCTGGGTTCTGGAATGTAGGCCTGTTACATTGCAGAAAGAAGCCGCTGCCTTTTCTATATCTGATATAGAAAAGGTCAGGGCCATCTTCTGTAAGGGGACAGAGCTATGCAATGGAACCCAGCTGATACGGGCTTCCAGTGAATCTTGACAATGTGTTCAGGAATTCTAACTTTTAAAGAGAAACTCCGACCAAGAATTGAACTTTATCCCAATCAGTAGCCGATACCCTCTTTTACATGAGAACTCTATTCCTTTTCACAAACAGACCATCAGGGGGCTCTGTATGACTGATATTGTGGTGAAACCCCTCCCACAAGAACCTCTGAGTACCGAGGTACTTCTGGCAGTTTCCTGTCTGTGAACCTTGTTGCATTGTGGGAAATAGCTGTTTACAGCTGTTTCCAACTGCCAAAAAAACATGCAGCAGCTACATCACCTGCCAACAGTAAAAAATGTCGCCATGTGAATCAGGGATTTTAAAGCTTTTACAATGGGCAAACACTGACTAAATAATTTATACATAATTATTGTAAAAATGAAGCACTTTTTTTTATTACATTATTTTCACTGGAGTTCCTATAGAACCCGAGGTGTGTTTAAAGAATGTTATCTGCATACAGAGGCTGGATCTGCCTATACAGCCCAGCCTCTGTTGCTATCCCAAACCCCACTAAGGTCCCCCTGCACTCTGCAATCCCTCATAAATCACAGCCGTGCTCTGAGGCTGTGTTTACATCTGTAGTGTCAGTCTCAGCTGCTCCCCCGCCTCCTGCATAGCTCCGGTCCCTGCCCCCGTCCCTTCCCTCCAATCAGCAGGGAGGGAAGGGATGCAGGCGGGGACTGGAGTTCTGCAGGAGGCGGGGAGAGCAGCAGACTGACACTATAGAGATAAACACAGCCAGCTCTGACAAGCTGTTTGTCAGCAGCGTGGCTGTAATTTATGAGGGATTGCAGAGTGCAGGGGGACCTTAGGGGGGTTTGGGATAGCAACAGAGGCTGGGCTGTATAGGCAGATCCAGCCTCTGTATGCAGATAATATTCTTCAAACCCACCTCGGGTTCTCTTTAAGCATTAGTGTACACCAGATATGCACTTTAAACTTAGGATATAGCTGTGGAGTAGCTGTTAATGGACAACTGAAGTGAGAGGTATGTGGAGGCTGCCATATTATTTTTCCTTTTAATCAATACCAGTTGCATGGCTATCCTTCTGATCCTCTGCCTCTTCAGGTAGCCATACATCTAGCGATTCTGATTCAATCGACTTTATTGGGGAATCGACTTCAGTATGGTTGATCAAAAGTCAATCAACTGGTGACCCACACACTACAAGCGATATCCTATGCAATTCACCTTCACTAATCGATCTGACCAATGTTGTGTCTCCATGCTCTGAATGCAAAAATCGATTCAGAGTAGATCGAATGATAGGTAAACAGTAGCATATTCCTGTACGAACGACCAATATGTTGCATTCTGTTCGATCGACCAAGCTGGTCGATTCGACATGATACCAGACACTTTTCATCGGTTGGGAGTACTGGAACACACTTGATTCTCTCTTGATTTGATAAAATGATCGAATTGAATTGTCCATCGTACAGCAAAAATCGCTTGATGTATGGCCACCTTAATACTTTTAGCCATAGACCCTGAACAAGTCAGTGAATCAGCAGATCAGGTGTTTCTGACATTATTGTCAGATCTTTAGCTGCATGATTTTTTTCTGGTGTTATTCAGCCAAATAGTTCAGCAGGGCTGCCGGGCAACTGGTATGGTTTACCACTTCCTACTGTCAGGTCCATAACTATTGGGACATCGAAACAATTCTAACAATTTTGGCTCTATAGACAACCACAATGGATTTGAAATGAAGCAAACATGATGTGCTTAAACTGCAGACTGTCAGCTTTAATTTGAGTGTATTTACATCCAAATCAGGTGAACGGTAAAGGAATTACAACAGTTTTCATACGTGCCTCCCACTTGTTAAGGGAGCAAAAGTAATGGGACAATTGGCTTCTCAGCCGTTCCATGGTCAGGTGTGTAATTATCAAAATTACAATGAGCAGATAAAAGGTCCAGAGTTAATTTCCAGTGTGCTATTTGCATTTGGAATCAGTTGCTGTCAATTCTCAAGAAGAGATCCAAAGAGCTGTCACTATCAGTGAAGCAAGCCATTATTAGGCTGAGAAAAACAAAACAAACCCATCAGAGAAATAGCAAAAACATTAGGCACGGCCAAAACAACTGTTTGTAACATTTTTAAAAAGAAGAAACGCGCCGGTGAGCTCGGCAACACCAAAAGACCTAGAAGACCATGGAAAACAACTGTGGTGGATGACTAAAGATTTTTTTTTTCTTGGTGAAGAAAACACCCTTCACAACAGTTGGCCAGGTCAAGAACACTCTCCACGAGGTAGGTGTATGTGAGTCAAAGTCAACAATCAAGAGAAGACTTCACCAGAGTGAATACAGAGGGTTCACCACAAGATGTAAACCATTGGTGATTCTCAAAAACAGGAAGTCCAGATTAGAGTTTGCCAAACGTCAACTAAAAAAGGCTTCACAGTTCTGGAGGAACATCCTATGGACAGATGAGACCAAGATCAACTTGTAATAGAGTGATGGGAAGAGAAGAGTATGGAGAAGGAAAGTAACTGCATACATGCACTACATGATACATACATAGACATATGAGTATGGTAGGGATTAGATTGTGAGCCCCTCTGAGGGACAGTTAGGTGACAAGACAATATACTCTGTACAGCACTGCGGAAGAT
This sequence comes from Hyperolius riggenbachi, assembly GCF_040937935.1. NCBI lineage: Eukaryota > Metazoa > Chordata > Amphibia > Anura > Hyperoliidae > Hyperolius > Hyperolius riggenbachi. Next base: position 42,916,610 of record NC_090651.1, on the reverse strand, counting down.
GGCGCTGTAATAATAATAATAATTCAGTCTGTGTAGGGCCAGGTTGAGGACGCACTCATTGTTGATCCTAACGGGTAATTTTACAATTACAATTCTAATCAGAATCACGATTTTGTGGGCAATCTTGATTTCATTACGTAAAATTAAGTTCAAGGAATCCACTATCGTGTGGGCTCAAGAAAACACAATTTCACACAAATGCAATTAAGTCTATGGGAAAGAGAAAGCTATATATTTGCGGAATTTCGCAATGGTTTGAAATTTTGCACTACAATTTCACAGGCTCACTTCAAGTTTTGCTGAGAAATTTAAAGAGGATCTGTGACATCAAAAGATCCCCTGGGGGGTACTCACCTCGGGTGGGGGAAGCCTCCGGCTCCTAATGAGGCTTCCCACGCCGTCCTCCGTCCCTCAGGGGTCTCGCTGCAGCCCTCCGAGAATAATGACGTCAATATTTACCTTCCTGGCTCCTGCGCAGGCGCTCTGAGGGCTTTCGGCTCCGAACTACACGGAAATACCCGATCGCCGTCGGGTCTGCTCTACTGCGCAGGCGCAAGTTTCCGGCGCCTGCGCAGTAGAGCGGACCCGACTGAGATCGGGTATTTCCGTGTAGTTCGGAGCCGAGAGCAGCAACAGCGCCCCCGCTGGAGCCTGCAAAGGTAAATATTGAACTGACAGTCGGCTCTGTCGCCGGCTGTTCGGAGGGCTGCAGCGAGACCCCCGTGGGACAGAGGACGGCGTGGGAAGCCTCATTAGGATCCGGAGGCTTTCCCCACCCGAGGTGAGTACCCCCCGGGGAGGTTTTTGACGTTACAGAGTCTCTTTAAGCTCATCGATATACACAATTATTATACACACACCAAGATCCACCACCACTGTAATGGACACGGCTACTACAGACACCAAGTGAATTAAAGAGAACCTGAAATTAGAGGAATACAGAGGCGGCCATCTTCATTCTCTAACAATGCCAGTTGCCTGACTTTTGTGCTTATGCTCAACCTCTACTGCCTCTAACACTTTAACCTCCGTGGCGGGAAACCTCAAGTCAGGCTCAGGGTGGAAAAATAAAAGCCAGGAGCGGTATTCTCGCGCCTGACTCACGGTAGCTGCCGGGTGATACGGGGAGATAGTGCAGTGACAGTTAGAACTCACCTACCCGGGATCCAGACGCTGGCAGACATTCTTCTCCCAATCCTCAGAGGCTCTGGATCCCTCAGTTGAGATTACCATTTGTTGTCATGACGACAGACAGTGATCTCTCTATGGGGTTACAGTGCCACCTAAAGGACAGAGCGAGAATTGCAGTGCTGGATCCCAGGGAGGTAAGAGCAGGGTAGCTGCAGATCCCACTGTGGTAATATTTTTTCCTGGTTTTAGGGTCTGAATGCAGGCGAAAAAATTCTAGCTTCTAGACCCTAAAATCCGGAAATAATCATACTGCCAGGAAGGTTAAAGTCTCATACACACACTCATACATGCTAGATGAAACTTGGCCTAGGCAGCCAATAATGACGGCCTCTGACGAAAATCTAACGTTTTTATGATCAACCTGGCGTACTGATTCAACCGAGGACCAGCAGAAAGCACTGTTCTCCCTCTTTTGCCATGTGATGTCACAATTGCCCCCCCCCCCCCCCCACATGGGAGCAGGGCACATTACTAGCTTGCAGTTTAGCGATGCATGTGCACAGTCTCAGCCCTGCAATCTCGCCCAAGTGATCAGGTACCAATCCCCGCCAGACAATATGTCTTGTACGTGTGTACACTGGCCCAAAATTAGCAATGACAATACTGGCTGCATGCTTGTTGCAGGTGTGTGGCTCAAACAACTAAAGCCAAAAACCCTTAGATTTCCTGCTTTGCATACTGAGAGCTGTGATGACATGGGAGGGGCTGCTGCTGCTGAGAAAGAATCTCTGAAACAGACACGTGTGGCAATATGATCTGTGCTCTCAGCATAGATACTGATGATGACTGAAGTTTCATTCCTATGAGAGAGACTTCCTACAGGCAGCAGCACATCATACCAAAATGAAAGCACACAGATGAAAGGCTGCAGCCTTTCTCATATAGCCTAGATAGCAGCCTAGTCTCATATAGCCTAGACAGCACATCCAGAACAACTCATAACCCGGAAGCAGAAGGGATTTGAGCCGGCGGCCATATTTGATTTTTCCTGGAGCAATAATGGATAAATAACACTAAAAAAGGCACACCAGAGCGGCGAAATTATCAGGTAGAGCATTTATTCTTTACAAACTATCGACTGATATGTTTATTTTGTGTGAAACGTTCATCTCTGGTTCCCTTTAAAGGAGTTATTAGGCTAAATTAACAGGGAGGGAGCTGCGGCGAGGGACATGCTGGGAGCTTGGGGCTGGAGGAAGCCCCGGGTAAGTAGCACTTATTTTGTTAATTTAGCCTGATAACTCCTTTAAAGGACATCCGAGGTGAAAAAAAAAATTCTGAGATAAACAATTGTATCTATCCTCCTCCTCCTAAAAAAATGACTTTTTTAGCTATCCCGCAGTTTTATTTTATATTTAAATCTAATTTTTAAGTTTTTTTTTACTGTTTCATGGCCCGTACTCAATGACACATTCATTGAAGTATGCCAGAGCTAAAATCTATGAATTATTGCCCCTTTTTATCTCTTTTTTTGTTCTCAGAAGCCATTTTCTACCAGGAAAGTGTCTTATGGCTGTAATTCCTTATCAATGAGGGTAACAATATAGTCCGACCTGGTCAAAAACTGTCACTTGCATACCTGATTTTTAACTCTTTCAGGCAGAGAAAGTAAAAAAGGAAAGCAGCATAGTTATTTGTGTGCTCGGCACTGTACATACACATGTCTATCTCATCATGTCACATGTCACCTCGGGTGTCCTCTAAGCATGGAATAAAACATCAGTTTTACTCACCTGGGGCTTCTACCAGCCCCCTGCAGCCATCCGGTGCCCTCGCAGTCACTTGTGGATCCTCCTGTCCCGGGTCACCAGCTAGGCCTGGCAATGCATCTTCTTCTTCACATTCCTGTCCACAATAACGGATCCCTACATAGCACAGTGTTACTGCATAGGTGGTGTAGACTATGTCTGTGCGGTGCAGGAGGAGCGTACAATGCCTGTACGGTGCAGGAGGAACAGTCCGTGCCTGTACGGTGCAGGAGGAGTAGTCCGTGCCTGTGCGGTGCAGGAGGAGTAGTCCGCGCCTGTGCGGTGCAGGAGGAGTGTACTATGCTTGTACGGTGCAGGAGGAGCGGTCCGTGCCTGCGCGGTGCAGGAGGAGCGGTCCGTGCCTGCGCGGTGCAGGAGGAGCGGTCCGTGCCTGCGCGGTGCAGGAGGAGCGGTCCGTGCCTGCGCGGTGCAGGAGGAGCGGTCCGTGCCTGCGCGGTGCAGGAGGAGCGGTCCGTGCCTGCGCGGTGCAGGAGGAGCGGTCCGTGCCTGCGCGGTGCAGGAGGAGCGGTCCGTGCCTGCGCGGTGCAGGAGGAGCGGTCCGTGCCTGCGCGGTGCAGGAGGAGCGGTCCGTGCCTGCGCGGTGCAGGAGGAGCGGTCCGTGCCTGCGCGGTGCAGGAGGAGCGGTCCGTGCCTGCGCGGTGCAGGAGGAGCGGTCCGTGCCTGCGCGGTGCAGGAGGAGCGGTCCGTGCCTGCGCGGTGCAGGAGGAGCGGTCCGTGCCTGCGCGGTGCAGGAGGAGCGGTCCGTGCCTGCGCGGTGCAGGAGGAGCGGTCCGTGCCTGCGCGGTGCAGGAGGAGCGGTCCGTGCCTGCGCGGTGCAGGAGGAGCGGTCCGTGCCTGTGCGGTGCAGGAGGAGCGGTCCGTGCCTGTACGGTGCAGGAGGAGCGGTCCGTGCCTGTACGGTGCAGGAGGAGCGGTCCGTGCCTTTACGGTGCAGGAGGAGCGGTCCGTGCCTGTACGGTGCAGGAGGAGCGGACTGTGCCTGTATGCTGCAGGAGTGGATAATGCCTGTACAGTGCAGGAGGAGCAGCCCGTGCCAGTACAGTGCAGGAGGAACAGCCCGTGCCTGTACAGTGGAGGTGCAGTACGTGCCTGTACAGTGGAGGTGCAGTAAGTGCCTGTACAGTGGAGGTGCAGTAAGTGCCTGTACAGTGCAGGGGGTGCATGCTATGCCTGTAAATTGCAGGAGGAGCAGACCATGCCTGTACAGTGCAGGAGGTGCAGGCTTTGCCTGCACAGTGCAGGAGGAGCAGTCCATGCCTGTACAGTGCAGTAGCAGTAGTCCATGTCTGTACAGTGCAGGAGGAGCAGTCCATGTCTGTACAGTGCAGGAGGAGCAGTCCATGCCTGTACGGTGCAGGAGGAGCAGTCCATGCCTGCACGGTGCAGGAGGAGCAGTCCATGCCTGCACGGTGCAGGAGGAGCAGTCCATGCCTGCACGGTGCAGGAGGAGCAGTCCATGCCTGCACGTTGCAGGAGGAGCAGACTATGCCTGCGCAGTGCAGAAGGAGCAGTCTATGCCTGTACGGTGAAGTACATGCCTGTACAGTATAGGAGGTGCAGTCAATGCCTGTACAGTGCAGGAGGTGCAGTCCGTGCCTGCGCAGTGCAGGAGGTGCAGTCCGTGCCTGCGCAGTGCAGGAGGTGCAGTCCGTGCCTGCGCAGTGCAGGAGGTGCAGTCCGTGCCTGCGCAGTGCAGGAGGTGCAGTCCGTGCCTGCGCAGTGCAGGAGGTGCAGTCCGTGCCTGCGCAGTGCAGGAGGTGCAGTCCGTGCCTGCGCAGTGCAGGAGGTGCAGTCCGTGCCTGCGCAGTGCAGGAGGTGCAGTCCGTGCCTGCGCAGTGCAGGAGGTGCAGTCCGTGCCTGCGAAGTGCAGGAGGTGCAGTCTGTGCCTGCGCAGTGCAGGAGGTGCAGTCTATGCCTGCGCAGTGCAGGAGGTGCAGTCTATGCCTGCGCAGTGCAGGAGGTGCAGTCTATGCCTGTACAGTGAAGTACATGTCTGTACGGTGCAGCCCATGCATATACAGTGCAGCAGGAGCAGTCTATGCCTGTATAGTAACACATATGCCTGTAGAATGAGGAGGTGCAGCCCATGCATGCACAGTGAAAGGCGTACACCACCCTACACAGTGCAGAGCACACAGTGCAGTGATGGCGGACTCAGTACAGTCGGGGGAGGAGCAGTGTGAGGACAGGAAGTGCCGGTTCCCCCGGGAATCTCACCTCTCCGGCAGCCGCGATCCGCCAGATCCTCCTCGGGCAGTCAGGCCGCTGCACACTGGCCGGAAGCCCCCTCCACGCCGACACCACTTCCGGCTCTGAACAGCGACACCTGCCGGATAGCTGCGGACAGCAACCACCGAATGCCTGAGAGTGGCTGCCCAGCGTCCCTCTCCCGACCCCAGCATGGCTGGATGCTGCACCATTATTACTGATCTCTGCATTGTCATGCGTCCCATAGACAGCAAACATCACTGTATGCTGCGTGCCAGCGGCTGATGTACTCCAAACTCGGTGTGATGTATGGAGCCATCTCCAATATACACTGGCCTGAGAGTACTGCATGGCCCAGCATCGGATATATACATACATGCATCATCCTCCATGTGTTACACCAGCCTCTACACCAGCCTCAATGTATTATACAGCCTCTGCACCAGCCTCAATGTATTATACAGCCTCTGCACCAGCCTCAATGTACAGCAGCCTCTGATATACACCAGCCCAAATGTATTATACAGCCTTTACACCAGCCTCAATGTATCATACAGCCTCTGCACCAGCATTCTCAATGTATTATACAGCCTCTGCACCAGCCTCAAAGTATTATACAGCCTCCACACCAGCCTCAATGTATTATACAGTCTCTACACCAGCCTCAAAGTATTATACAGCCTCTACACCAGCCTCAAAGTATTATACAGCCTCAAAGTACTATACAGCCTCTACACCATCCTCAATGTATTATACAGCCTCTACACCAGGCTTTCTCATCCAGAGTTCCTTCAGTACTCTGCAGGGGTTCCTTGGCATTTTCCCCCATCGTGAGGGAAGTATAATAGAGCACATTATAATAGGGATTGCTGTAAAAAGAAAATTTGGGGTCATAATAATAATGAGCACATTAACCACTTAAAGAGGAACTGTAACATAAAAATATCCCCTGGGGGGTACTCACCTCGGGTGGGGGAAGCCTCCGGATCCTAATGAGGCTTCCCACGCCGTCCTCCATCCGTCAGGGGTCTCGCTGCAGCCCTCCGTGGAGTCCGGGCAGCGGTGACGTCATTATTTACCTTCCTGGCTCCTGCGCAGGCGCTCTGACGGCTGTCGGCTCCGAACTACACGGAAATACCCGATCGCCGTCGGGTCCGCTCTACTGCGCAGGCGCAAGTTTCCTGCGCCTGCGCAGTAGAGCGGACCCGAATGAGATCGGGTATTTCCGTGTAGTTCGGAATGGAAAGCCGCCACAGCGCCCCCGCTGGAGCCAGCAAAGGTAAATATTGAAATGACAGTCGGCACAGTCGCCGGCTGTTCGGAGGGCTGCGGAGAGACCCCCGTGGGACAGAGGACGGCGTGGGAAGCCTCATTAGGATCCGGAGGCTTCCCCCACCCGAGGTGAGTACCCCCCAGGGGATGTTTTGAATGTTACAGAGTCTCTTTAAGGACCAGACAATTTTTTCCCATTCAGACCACTGCAGCTTTAATAGTTTATTGCTCGGTCATACAACCTACTATCTAAATGAATTTTACCTCCTTTTCTTGTCACTAATACAGCTTTCTTTTGGTGCTATTAGATTGCTGCTGTGATTTTTAGTTTTTATTACATTCATCAAAAAAGACATGAATTTTGTCAAAAAATGATTTTTTTAACTTTCTGTGCTGACATTTTTCAAATAAAGTAAAATGAATATATACATTTTTGTGTAAATTTAATGTGCTACATGTCTTTGATCAATAAATAGACACTTATTGGATTTTTTTTTGTTTGGGTAAAAGTTATAGTGTTTACAAACTATGGTGCAAAAAGTGAATTTTCCCATTTTGAAGCATCTCCGACTTTTCTGACCACCTGTCATATTTCATGAGGTGCTAGAATTCCAGGATAGTATAAATACCCCCCAAATGACCCCATTTTGGAAAGAAGATATCCCAAAGTATTCACTAAGAGGCATGGTGAGTTCATAGAAGATTTTATTTTTTGTCACAAGTTAGCGGAAAATGACACTTTGTGACAAAAATTAAAATACAAAAAAGTTTCTATTTCTGCTAAGTTGTGACAAAAAAAATGAAATCTGCCACGGACTCACCATGCCCCTCTCTGAATACTTTGGCGTGTCTACTTTCCAAAATGGGGTCATTTGTGGGGTGTGTTTACTGTCCTGGCATTTTGGGGGTGCTAAATTGTAAGCACCCCTGTAAAGCCTAAAGGTGCTCATAGGACTTTGGGCCCCTTAGCGCACCTAGGCTGCAAAAAAAAGTGTCACATGTGGTACCGCCGTACTCAGAAGAAGTAGTATAATGTGTTTTGGGGGTGTATTTTTACACATACCCATGCTGGGTGGGAGAAATATCTCTGTAAAAGATTTTTAGATTTTTTTACCCACAATTGTCCATTTACAGAGATATTTCTCTCACCCAGCATGGGGTATGTGTAAAAATACACCTCATACTCCTGCTACGGGGCCAAAAGTCCAATGAGTACCTTTAGGATTTCACAGGTCATTTTGATGCATTTGGTTTCAAGACTACTCCTCACGGTTTAGGGCCCCTAAAATGCCAGGGCAGTATAGGAACCCCACAAATGATCCCATTTTAGAAAGACGACACCCCAAGGTATTCCGGTAGGAGTATGGTGAGTTCATAGAAGAATTTAATTTTTGTCACAAGTTAGTGGAGATTGATTTTTTTTATTGTTGTTTTTTTTCACAAAGTGTCATTTTCAACAAATTTGTGACAAAAAATAAAATCTTCTATGAACTCCCCATACTCCTAACCAGCCCCGTTTCTTGCCCCGTGCGGAGCGTGCCGCCGCCCGGGGCGCTGTTGGGAGGGGGGCGCTATAATGGAGGGGGGAGCCGGAGCCGCGGGGAGGGCAGCCCGACCTCTCCCTCCCTCTCCTCTCCCGGGCGCCCTCCGTGCTCCCCCCTCAGATGCAGAGTCCGTGAGCAGCAGGGAAGCGCTGTTTACAACTCACCGGCTGCCTGGCTCCAAGCGCTGCTCTCTCGCCGCTGGTCTCCTCTCTCTGTATACATACTGATACACGCTGCTTCCGGCTACAGGAAGCAGCGTGTATCAGTACGTATACAGAGAGAGAGAGGAGACCAGCGGCGAGAGAGCAGCGCTTGGAGCCAGGCAGCCGGTGAGTTGTAAACAGCGCTTCCCTGCTGCTCACGGACTCTGCATCTGAGGGGGGAGCACGGAGGGCGCCCGGGAGAGGAGAGGGAGGGAGAGGTCGGGCTGCCCTCCCTGCGGCTCCCCCCTCCATTATTGGGGGCATCTACCTATCTAACCTATTCTGGGGGCACCTACCTAATCTAACCTACGCTGGGGGGCAGCTGCTAATCTAACCTACGCTGGGGGGCACCTACCTATCTAACCTACACTGGGGGGCACCTACCTAATCTAACCTACACTGGGGGGCAGCTACCTATCTAACCTATACTGGGGGCAGCTACCTAATCTAACCTACGCTGGGGGGCAGCTACCTATCTAACCTATACTGGGGGCAGCTACCTAATCTAACCTACGCTGGGGGGCAGCTACCTATCTAACCTACACTGGGGGGCACCTACCTAATCTAACCTACGCTGGGGGGCAGCTACCTATCTAACCTACACTGGGGGGCAGCTACCTATCTAACCTACACTGGGGGGCAGCTACCTAATATAACCAACACTGGGGGGGCAGCTACCTATCTAACCTACACTGGGGGGCAGCTACCTAATCTAACCTATTCTGGGGGGCACCTGTCTAATCTAGCCTATACTAGGGGGCACCTACCTAATCTAACCTATACTGAGAGGCACCTACCTATCTAACCTAGGGGGGGGGGCGCAATTTTTACACCCTCGCCCTGGGTGCATTTTAGCCTAGAAACTGCACTGCTCCTAACAGAATACCTTGGGGTGTCTTCTTTCTAAGATGGGGTCACTTGTGGGGTTCCTATACTGCCCTGGCATTTTAGGGGCCCTAAAAAGTGAGGACTGGAGTAGTCTGGAAACAAAATGCCTCAAAATGACTGTTCAGGGGTATAAGCATCTGCAAATTTTGATGACAGGTGGTCTATGAGGGGCCGAATTTTGTGGAACCGGTCATAAGCAGGGTGGCCTCTTGGATGACAGGTTGTATTGTCACTAAAGTGCAGGAAGCGCAGGATGTTCTCAAATCGTGACCTGGACATGGCAGCAGAGAACATGGGCATGTGATGTATTGGGTGCGTAGACCAATAAGACCACAATACATTCTTTTTGACTAGACCCATGTTAAAGGATACCACAACTGACATGTGGCATAATGAGATAGACATGGGTATGTACAGTGCCTAGCACACAATTAACTATGCTGTGTTCCTTTTTTTCTTTCTCTGCCTGAAAGAGGTAAATATCAGGTATGTAAGTGGCTGACTCAGACAGGAAGTGACTACAGTGTGACCTTCACTGATAAGAAACTCCCCCTTTTTTATCTCTTTCTTGCTCTCAGAAGCCATTTTCTGCTAGGAAAGTGTTTTATAGTTGAAATTTCTTATCAGTTAAGGTCACACTGTAGTCACTTCCTGTCTGAGTCAGGACTGAGTCAGCCACTTACATACCTGATATTTACCTCTTTCAGGCAGAGAAAGAAAAAAGGAACACAGCATAGTTATTTGTGTGCTAGGCACTGTACATACACATGTCTATCTCATTATGCCACATGTCAGTTGTGGTATCCTTTAAGGAGAAGGCCCCAAAAAATGTTACGTTCGGAAAAGGCTGGGCATGGTAGCTTCTTGGATTGGCGGTTGCGCATTGTGTGGCATAACGGTTGGTCTCAGCCACTAATTAAGTCGTAGAGATCCTCGGTGCAGAACAGATGAAAAAAGTCTAAGGCTGATCCTAGATTATCTGTCTCCACCTGGACTCCAGACTGGGCGGTGAAAGAGAGCAGTACGTGTGCGACGGAACCAGGGGATTGCCAGTTGGGATTTGCCTGCACCTTTGGGAGACTATGGGTAGTACTGGCCCATTTTGCTGGTGGCTGCGACTCTGGCCTTAATGTACGTGCCACCGAAGCAGTTTCTACTACCATGCTGGTACTCGCCACTTCAACAGGGTCTACGGTAGTACTGGTGCTAGGTCCAGGAGATGCTATGCTGCTGGTGCATGCCTCAACTCGGATCAGCGCTAGAACCACTCTGCTGCCCTTAAGTCTGATCCTGCAGTCCAGTGACATGGGGTGTGGTACGCCTGGCTCTAGCCGTGACCTCAACCTCGTCATTGCTATCGGTCAGAGAGCCATTGCTGTTCACCGGTTCGTATTCTAACCCGAATGATTTGTGGATGAGGCTTCCTAATCGCACTCACCCCACTGGGCCAGAATCTCGGCGGCCTCTTCAGCGGAATACCCCTTTTTGCCATGGTGGACTGCTAAATTTAGGGGGTATTCCTCTGAGACTACTCAGGAAAAAGATCACCTACTTAGCAAAATGGAGTACTTGTAAAGTAGAAAGCTGTGGTCACTGAGTTTTGCTACAAAAAAAATTGTCACTGCGGTGGGGTGCGTGAGGGTTTGGCATGGTGATCAGAAGCCCGCAGGGGGCAGATTAGGGCCTGATCTGTTGGGTAGGTGTGCTAGGGGGTGACAGGAGGTGATTGATGGGTGTCTCAGGAGGTGATTAGAGGGGAGAATAGATGCAATCAATGCACTGGGAGGTGAACAGAAGGGGGTCTGAGGGGGATCTGAGGGTTTGGCGGAGTGCTCAGGAGCCCACACGGGGCAAATTAGGGCCTGATCTGATGGGTAGGTGTGATAGGGGATGACAGGTGGTGACAGTAGGTGATTGATGGGTGTGATTAGAGGGGGGAATAGATGCAATCAATGGACTGGGGAGGTGATTAGGGGGGTCTGATGGCGATCTGAGGGTGTGGGCGGGTGACTGGGTGCCCGCAAGGGCCAGATGAGGATCTGATGGGTAGCAGTGACAGGGAGTGATTGATGGGTGATCAGTGGGTGATTAGAGGGGAGAATAGATGCAATCAATGCACTGGGGAGGTGATCAGGGGGGGACTGAGGGCAATCTGAGGGTGTGGGCGGGTAATTGGGTGTCCGCAAGGGGAAGATTAGGGCCTGATCTGATGGGTAGCAGTGACAGGGGGTGATTAGAGGGGAGAACAGATGTAAACAATGCACGTGGGAGGTGATCTGAGGACGGGTCTTCAGGCAATCTGAGGGTGCGGGCGATTGATCAGGTGCCCGCAAGGGGCAGGTTAGGGTCTGATCTGATGGTTGGCAGTGACAGGGGGTGATTGATGGGTGATTGGCAGGTGATTGACAGGTGATCAGTGGGTGATTACAGGGGATAAAAGATGTATACAGTACACAGGGGGGGGGGTCTGGGGAGGATCTGAGGGTGTGTGGGGGGGGGGGTGATCAGGAGCCCCCAGGGGGCAGTTTAGGACCTAATCTAAAGGGTAGCATTGACAGATAGTGACAGGAGGTGATTGATGGGTGATTAGGGGGGTGATTGGGTGCAAACAGTGATCTGAGGGGGTGATCGGGGGGTCTGAGGGGTGCTGTGGGCAATCAGGGGGGCAGGGGGAAAGAATTAGTGTGTGTGTGCTTTTACATACACAGCTGCCTCCTCCCCTGGTGGTCGCTCCCCTGGTATGACCACCAGGGGAGGAGGCAGCCTGTATAATACACTTTGTTAGCTTAACAAAGTGTATTATACACTTTCTATGCAGTAAATCGGGTATTTACAACCCGCCGGCGCTGCTAATTGGCCGGCGGGTGGGCGGAGCCTAATGCTGGCGGATGTGCTCACATCTAAGCTTGCAATCCCCGGCTAATTAGTCCCCCAGGTGCCGCCGCCGATTGGCGTTACGCGGTCCTGGGGGAGCCACCTTGCCGCCGCCCATAGGTAGTGGACGGTCGACAAGTGGTTAATAAAAAGCCATGCTGTGTTTCTGGGATGCATGTGGTGGGCAGATGGCAAATTGACTGTTCCTGACACCAGAAGCAGTGAGCCCTGTAATTTGCAGTCTGAGGCAGTGCCCTCCCCACCCCCCCCCCCCCCCCCCCCACCTGATTGGTCGTTTGCTACTTATCAACCTGAGGAGTTGGGGAGAAGCTATGGTATGCAGGACGCAGGGACACTAAATGCAGGGATGGGGACAAAGCACACAGGGACACCACACACAGGCATGTGACATGGGGACACCAGACACAGGGGAACACTGCACACATGGATGGGACACAGGGAGACACTGCACACATGGATGGGACACCACACACAGGGATAGGGCACAGGGGGACACCGCACACATGGATGGGACACCGCACACAGGGATAGGGCACAGGGGGACAACGCACACATGGATGGGACACCGCACACAGGGATAGGGCACAGAGGGACACAACACACACATGGATGGGACACAGGGAGACACTGCACACATGGATGGGATACAGGAAGACACTGCACACATGGATGAGACACAGGGGGACAGTGCACACATGGATGGGACACCGCACACGGATAGGGCACAGGGGGACACTGCACACATGGATGGGACACACCGCACACAAGGATGAGACAACACACACAGGGATAGGGCATAGGGGGATACTGCACACAAGAATGGGACAAAGGGGGACACCACACACAGGGATGAGACACCGCACACAGGGACGGGCACATGAACAGGGACACAGGGGAACACCAGAGCACATGGGGAAAGAGGATGACACGGGGGACAACAGAGGACAAAGGGGCAGAGGAGGACACATGAGGCTCAAGAGAAACATAATTGGGGGGAGGTCCATAAGATGTCCCTGCACTATGGACGCACCAGGTTTAGTATATATATTTTTCCCGTTTTCTGTCCTCTAAGTCTAGGTGCGTCTTATAGTCCGAAAAATACGGTACTTTGTCTGTACAGTGCTGCGGAAGATGTCAGCGCTATATAAATATTAATACCTATAAGGGGGAGGGACACATACATCTGATTATATATGACAACACCAGGAGGATCTTGCTCTAACTATACTTGGGGGGGGGACCTCTGACTATACTGAATGGGCATCTGGCTACATGAAATATAGTCATATGGGTTGGGTGGGGGTTGGAGGTCTCGCCGGCGGCGATAATTACCATTCCCCCTCCAGGCCGCCATGGATAGTGGGAAGTGATGTAATGCGGCTTCCAGGTATTTCTGGCGGCCAAATTACAGTGTTTTAAGAGTAACTTTAGATCCATCTTTTAGTGAGAACAGCTATAGCCGTGGCTATACGGCCTATGGTGGCGCTGGCTGCGCCCACATTTCCTGCACTCGAAGTCTGGCTACCTATACTGGGGGGACATCTGGCTACCTATACTGGGGGGACATCTCAGTGTATCATATTGTCAAGTCTCTTGTGTACACCATGCGGTCTAAAATCCACCAGCCTCAGCATATAATACATTCCAGTCCCTGATACTCGCCAACCTCAGTATCTGATATGATACTGTTTATAATTTATACCTACCGCAGCACATCATTCAGTTCGGAATATACAGTCAGGGCCAAATGTTTTAACAATGTCAAAAAACATTTTTTGCCAACATTGCTGCTTCAGCGTTTGTAGATTTTTATTTTTTTTACCTTTCTATGGTATACTGAAAAACAATTATAAACATTCCATACGTTTAAAAGACTTTTATTGACAAATACATCAACTGTATCAGGGACAAATTTACCATAAGGCACTGCAGGCACGTGCCTACAGGCGCCTGATAATGGAAAGGTGGCTCACTCCCCTCCCTCAGTGCCTTCCTCCCTCCTTCCCTATGCAGTCTCGATGAGAGTGTAAATGAGAGGTTATTCACCCAGCTCTCGGCATTCCACTGACCAGATCTCCCCTCAGTCAGGGGCACCTCTAGCTACTTAATACTGAGATTCCTCTAGCTACTTAATACTTGGGGGCACCTCTAGCCACTTAATATTGAGGGTGCTTCGATAAGGCACTGTAGGCATGGGCCTACAGGCGCCTGATGATGGAAAGGCGGGCGGCTCACTCCCCTCCCTGAGTGCCTCCTGCCCTATGCAGAGTCCTGATGAGAGTGTAAAGATGAGAGATTACTCACCCAGCTCTCGGAATTCCACTGATGAGATCTCCCTTCAGTCAGGGGCACCTCTAGCTACTTAATACTGAGGGTACCTCTGGCTACCTAATACTAAAGGACAACTGTAGCTACCTATGATGGGCATAGGAAGTAAGGGTGAAGTGAAAGCTGGGACAGCCAGCACACTTACGGTGCGGTTTGGAGGGGGTTTGTGCCTATAGGCTCCTGTGAGGTAAATCCAGGCCTGCCTGTAGCTACCTATGATGGGCAAGGGAAGTAAGGGAGAAGTGACAGCTGGGACAGCCAGCCAGCCAACACACTTGCCATGCGGTTCGGCAGGGTTTGTAGGTTCATAGAGGGTGAAGTCTAGGGTGCCAGGACATCTGTGCCTATAGGCTCCTGTGAGGTAAATCTGGGCCTGAACTGTATTCAGGCCGTCAGTGTAAGATGTGATCTTTTTGATCAGATTCTTGTAACGTAGAATCCCCCTATTTGCTTTAGAGAACCATGGTGTAGTTGGAGACTCTATATATAGAGTTTTTCTTTAAGAGACATTCTAGCTAGAGAGAAACAGTTCTGAGGTTTTAGTAGAACATTTTGCTTGTAGGGAAGGCCATGGAGCAGATAAAGATGCTCCATGTACAGATATCCAGGCTGGCAGGACATAAACAAACTTGCCTGGTTCCAAAACACATGAATTCTTGGAATCGGGGTATAAGGCACCGGAAGATGCTGTTTTGGTTTGAAGTTCCAGTCCACACGCCGTTAGGCCTATGCATGTCACATGCTCCTGTACGGCCAATAGCCAGCTTGGGAAGTGATGTGTAGTTGGCCCGCACCCACAGGGTGACATGAAAGGTAAGCCTTGGTAAGCTGGTATATAAAAGCTTACCTAGTTTCCGGAGTTTACTTCCTTTTACTTAACTACTTCTTCTTCAGCTTTCCTTTATGCTGTAGTTCCTTGAAGGGTAAAGTAGATTTTGCTAAATGCCAAAACTTGAGTTAGTCAATAGGAGTGACTTATGAATACAACGCCAAGACATTAAATGATCTACATATTCTTGCATTGTTGAGATATTGAAGATTGCTAATTTATGCACCTGTATTCCCCTATTTGCCAAATAAAGATTCCTTAAAGGAACGCTATCAATACCCATGTGTTCTAAAATGACAATGTACAAATAATGGTAAATAGCTGTGTAAAAATGTTTCTACTTTTCATGTTAAATATCAGAGGCAAAAGCTTTAATTCATTGTGTGTAAGATTTAACTCTATTGGGAAAAATATTTGCCAAAGAGGTGTCTGCTTCAATGCACAGCCAGTGTTGTTTTTTTTTGCATATCAGACTATGGAGTATTATTCTCTGAGTGCAAAAAAAAAAGTATGAAAAGCTGTGGAGTCACCGACAATTACAAATGTTTACAACAAGTTATATTCCTCTGCTCTTCTACAGACAGCTCAGAAACACAGGCAGAGTTACACATAGAGTTAACATATGCACTATGAGGGAATTCCCCCTCCCCTCATTGTTCACTCTCCGGTCAGATTAGACCAGACTGCCATCAGTGCAGAGTGAAAGGACTTTGTAACAGTAAACAAAAGAGATAAGCAAATTAAATGTATACATCATTTTTTACCAGCACTTCAGGAACTGTCTCAAACCCAGGCTAAAAAAAATGTTAATCGATAATGTTCCTTTAAAGCTGCACAGTCCAAAAGAAAAATTACCACACACTGAGACCTGGGTTCAATTCCCAGCCACGGTATGTAAGCTGGCTTTTGAAATAGTACAATTCCGTGGATTAAGCAAGCTAATGTTTCTCTTGAATTGATCATAATGGTACATGCTAGGCTGGCTTCAGCATGTAGTGTTGTTGGTGGTATAGTGGTTAAGGGAGTTACCTACCACACACTGAGACCTGGGTTCAATTCCCAGCCACGGTATGTAAGCTGGCTTTTGAAATAGTTCAATTCCGTGGATTAAGCAAGCTAATTTTTCTCTTTGATATATCATAATGGTACATGCTAGGCTGGCTTCAGCATGTAGTGTTGTTGGTGGTATAGTAATTAAGTGAGTTACCTACCACACACTGAGAACTGGGTTCAATTCCCAGCCATGGTATGTAAGCTGGCTTTTGAAATAGTACCATTCCCTGGAAGATTAAACCCTCCGGGAGGAGGGAGAAGGTAAGGAGGGAAGGGAGAAATTAGTTAGGTGAGGAAATACATTTGAATTCCGTTTTATAGCAATTCCGTTCCGACCATGGGAATCAGAATTGACCAAATTCCGGCCGGAATCACGGAATTTACAATTCCGTGGAATCCAGCAACCATCCCTATTTGTAAGTAAAAGAGAGCTAATTATCTTTACCAGAGGGGTTCTTAGAATGAGCTGGATATCACATAGCTATGCGATCAACGCTTCCAGTAATGCTGCCCTATTTTTTTGGGTTTGGAGGACTTGTGAATGTTACACAGATGCTATTACTTTGGCACAAAAGCAGGTAGGATAACTATATAGGCCATAAGAATACGATATGAAAGACTGTAATTTCACTTTAGTTATGGTAGGATAGGCTACTACCTTTTTTACAGAAGTGCTGCTTGTCTATCACCACTGTAGGCAGAAGAGATTAGGGACTCGTTGAGCAGTAATTTATTTAGAATTTTTGTAGGTAGTGTCTGTCTGTTTCAGGCAGGAACTTGGTCAGCAATATATCTTTACATTAAAGGATACCCGAAGTGACATGTAACATCATGAGATAGACATGTGTATGTACAGTGCCTAGCATAAAAAATAACTATGCTGTGTTCCTTTATTTCTTTCTCTGCCTGAAAGAGTTAAATATCAGGTATGTAAGTGACTGACTCAGTCCTGACTCAGACAGGAAGTGACTGCCGTCTGACCCTCACTGATAAGAAATTCCAATTATAAAACATTTTCCTAGCAGAAAATAGCCCCTGAGAAGAAGAAAGAGGTAAAAAGGGGAATCAGTGAAAGGAATTAAGGAAGTCTTATCAGTGAGGTCACACTGAGTCAGCCTCTTACATACCTGATATTTAACTCTTTCAGGCAGAGAAAGAAAAAAAGGAACACAGCATAGTTATGTGTGTGCTAGGCACTGTACATACACATGTCTATCTCATCATGTCACATGTAGTGTGTAGCATTGTAGTGAATCCATCCATCCCTTGTCCTTGAGGCTCACATTTTAATGGTTTGCAATTTGAGGCAGTAACTACTGAGAGCAAGTTGTTCCCAGAAGGTGTTCTCTACACTTCTTCAAGTCAGATGTAAAAGGAGGTCTTTGTGCCGCTGATGTACGTGAGGGCTGTGTTAGACAGTGTGGTGGAGTACAAACTTTGTTCTTAAAAGGAACCGAAACTGAGAAGGATATGGATTTTTCCTTTTAAATAATACTAGTTGCCTGACTTTCCTGCTGATCCTGTCTCTAATAGTTTTAGCCACAGCCCCTGAACAAGCATGCAGATCAAGTGCTGTGACTGAAGTCAGACTGGATTAGCTGCAAGCTTGTTTCAGGACTGGTACCCACTACAAAACGCTATCGCTAATCGCAATCGCTAGCGTTTTTTAATGAGCGGTTTGTAAGCGATTTCATGAGCGATTGCTGGCGATTTTGGTAGTGTTTTTAAAAAGTGTCAGCTTTTTGCCAGCAATTGTGTAGCGATTAGCAGTTTTAATTCTGACTGGTCCTTTCAATAAATGTAAAAATTTTTTACAGAGTGCAGTAATGTAAAAAATGCTAGCAAAATCTCTCTGTGTAGGTTTGGATGAGAAATTATCCCAGCATTTATATACTTTACATTGCAGAAACACTAATCGCTAACGGTCAAAAATGCTGCATGTCCTGCATTTTGTGATTTGGTAATCGCAATCGCTCCAGTGGAATCTGCCCCATCCATTAACATTAGCTGAGCGTTTAGGGAAATCGCTAGCATTTTGAATCGTTTCCTAAACGCTCACAAAATCGCTCTAGAGCCCTCAGGTGTGTGATTCAGCCACTATTGCAGCTAAAGAGATCAGCAAGACTGCCAGGCAACTGGTATTGTTTAAAAGGAAACATCCATATCCCTCTAAGTTTAGGTTTCCTAAAGGACACACTAGGTGAAAAATTCAATGTCTTTACTCAGGTGGGGTTTCTTCCAGCCCCTAGAAGTCTTCTGAGTCCCTCCCCACAGCTCCAGATTTCCATTCCGTAAGTTTTACCGACCCATCGGGGGGTCGGCGCTTCTGTGCATGGCTGGGTGCACGCGCAAACATGCCCACGTCATTGGACGCATACTGCACCTATGTAGTAGTCTGCGCAGGCGCAGTGTGCACCTGGTGATGTGGAGGCGTGTTTGCGCGCATGCACAGAAGCGCTGACTGGCCATTGGGTTGGCGAGACTTACAGGCGGCTAGCAGGACACCATGGAGCACCGGAGCTGCAGCGAGGGACCCAGAAGACTTCTAGGGGCTGGAAGAAGTCCCAGGTAAGTAAAGACAGATTGAATTTTTAAGTCTGACTGCAGGGCCGGATTTACCATAAAGCACTGTAGGCACGGGCCTACAGGCGCCTGGTGATGGAAAGGCGGATCACTCCCCTCCTAGAGCGCCTCCCTCCTACCTTACCTATGCAGAGTCCTGGTGAGAGTGAGGTTACTCAGCCTGCTCTTGGCATTCCACTGACAAGATATCCCTTCAGATGGTGGCATCTCTAGCTACTGTACCTAAAACTTGGGAGCTCCTCTAGTTACTTAATACTGAGGAAAGCTCTTAGTATTAGGTAGCCAGAGCTATCCTCAGTATTAACCACTTCACCACTGAGGGGTTTTACCCCCTGACCACCAGAGCAATTTTCACCTTTCAGCGCTCCTTCCATTCATTCGTCTATAACTTTATTATTACTTATCCCAATGAAATGAACTATATCTTGTTTTTTCCGCCACCAATTAGGCTTTCTTTAGGTGGGACATTATGCCAAGAATTATTTTATTCTAAATGTGTTTTAATGGGGAAATAGGAAAAAATGTGGGAAAAAAATATTATTTTTTCAGTTTTCGGCCATTATAGTTTTTAAATAAAGCATGCTACTGTAATTAAAACCCATGAAATGTATTAACCCATATGTCCCGGTTATAAAACCATTTAAATTATGTCCCTATCACAATGTTTGGCGACAATATTTTATTTGGAAATAAAGGTGCATTTTTTTCAGTTTTGCATCCATCCCTAATTACAAGCCCGCAGTTTATAAAGTAACAGTGTTATACCCTCTTGACATAAATATTTAAAAAGTTCAGTCCCTAAGGTAACTATTTATGGTTTTTTTTTATTGTATTTTTTTTTTTTTTTAATTACAAAAAAAAAAAAAAAAATTGGGGAGTGTGGGAGGTAATGAGTTAATTTATTGTGTAAATGTAATGTTTGTATGTGTAAAATGCTTTTAGGGTGTAGTTTACTATTTGGCCACAAGATGGCCACAGAGTGTTTGTTTACATGCTGTCACAAGAGCCCCACTGGCCGTGAACACGCAAAACCGTCCGATCCGATTCTAGCACACAGATTGAGAGCTATGGACGCAATCTGCGTAGAATTGGCGGAGTTTGAGCGTCACGACGCAGTAGGGAGCCTGTGAGGTTACGAAAATACACTTTTACTCCAACCCAGGGGTAGATTTGCCACCATCTCTGTTTTCTATCAGCCCAGAGATAACTGCTAACTGGCTATAGACCTGTGAAACAAACAACCGGTTAAAACTGTGCAATTCCTATCTATCTATCAAAACAGTAGCGTCCCTTCGGAAGTTTAGGTCTCGTCTGTGTATACTGAATAGAAGGTTTTACTGAGAGGTAAAGACCTTTTAAAAAGCCTTTATTTGTTACAATATAAATAATTAATATATACAGACAATCGTGAACAATTAAACGATGAGAGACAGTGATAACACAGTACATAAAAGAAAAAGGGATAAAAAGAACGAATACTTATGATTCTGTGGAAAGTCCGTTCGGGAAAAGACAAAGTTCCTTTGTTGCAGTTAGTTCGCAATATGGCCGAACCACATGGCCGTTGCTCCGCCTGCAAGATGGCCACTGCTATTTCCCCAAGCAGTGGCAGTCTTTTCGGTATGATGGAAAGTGGGGGAATTGGCTGGGGGTCCTCATGCAATCAGTTTTGAGCACTGACATTTCTGGGCGGAGTCTCAAGCTCAGCCCAGGGGCGTGTCAGGCAGTGAGTTCTCAGGGGAGGAACTTCCAGCCATCCACAAAATATGTCCAATTTCATACCCCGCCGGGGTTTTGTCGCACATGCAAACCGATTTCATATTCAGATTGGGCTGAGAATACACGTTCATAGGACATCAAACTTGCAATATTTGGGGCGCACGGGGACCCCATTATTCATATCTCAGCCCCTGCTCGGGTTACCTGGCTATGTCTAGTATCACCATATTCTCCAGAATTAGGGAAACAAAATTATGTAATTTTCATATTCCTCCCATGGATGGTATTTGCAAAATGTGACAAAGTTATCAACACCATGCATTCCATACTC
The DNA here is from genome assembly GCF_040937935.1 of Hyperolius riggenbachi. Taxonomy (NCBI): domain Eukaryota; kingdom Metazoa; phylum Chordata; class Amphibia; order Anura; family Hyperoliidae; genus Hyperolius; species Hyperolius riggenbachi. The sequence goes on along the minus strand of NC_090651.1, from coordinate 42,895,797 downwards.
AGTTTAGTCGGTGCCGTCAAGACTGGGAGGAATGTAGGTGTCAATAGACCTCATGCTGTGCTAGCTTCCCCTGTTGAATAGACTCTGTTGGTATTTCAGCTCTGCCCAATTAGCACATTAGTGTCACCAGAGCTTTTCCGGGAGCCTTAACAGGATTTCTTGCTAAACCAGGTTGCTTTAGCCATATGCTAACGCAGGCCCATTCAGCCCTCATGGCAAAAGGGGGGGGGAAGGCAGGAAGGAAAAACTTCTATTTTAAAAATAAAGAATGTCAGTTTTCCGATCACGGTTGCGATCGGACAATCGGCCGCGAATCCTCGGACGACTGGGCGTCGCCCGGCGTCACACCTCCCCCTTCCCGAGCTCTGCTCAGGGAGGTGTCAACAGGACGCCTTCCGTAGCAGCTATTGGCGCTGTTGGGTCGGGTTCCCCCTGACACCGCGACAGCCCATCAGCGTTTTGGTGTCGGCTGCCTGCTTTGTGTTGGATCGTAAAGTCGTACTGCTGCAATGACAGGCTCCACCGTAGGAGCTTGCTGTTGGTTCCAGCAGTACGGTTTAGCCAACTCAGGGGATTGTGATCAGTGACGATCGTGAAGGAGCGGCTGTACAGATACGACTGCAGTTTCTGTAGGGCCCACACGATCGCCAGGCACTCCTTTTCAGTTGTGGAGTAGGCTACCTCTCGGGGCAGGAGCTTCCGGCTCAGGTAGAGGATAGGGTGTTCATCCCCCTTTCCATCCACCTGGCTGAGGACTGCGCCGAGACCGTAGTCAGAGGCATCGGTTTGCACCACAAACCGACGACTGAAGTCTGGGGCCTGAAGCACAGGGGCGCTTGCGAGGGCCTGCTTCAAGGCCTGGAAGGCATTCTCGCAAGCGGGGGTCCAGCTAACAACCTTGGGGTGCTTCTTGCTAGTGGCATCGGTCAGGGGCTTCGCCAGTGTACTATAGGCGGGAACAAATTTCCTATAGTAGCCGGCGGTCCCCAGGAACGCCTGGACCTGCTTTTTCGTGATAGGTCGAGGCCATGCCAGGATGGCGTCCACCTTTCCCGTGTCAGGTTTCAGGGTGTTCCCCCCCACCCGGTGACCTAAGTACTGCACCTCGGTCATGCCAATCTGACACTTACTCGGTTTAACCGTCAGATTGGCCATGGCCAGCCTCTCTAGTACCTGGGACAGGTGTTTGAGGTGTTCTTCCCAGGTGGGGCTGAACACCGCAATGTCATCCAGATACGCTACAGCGAACCCTTGCATTCCCTCTAGCAGGTCGTTCACGGCCCGCTGAAACGTGGCGGGGGCGTTCTTCATCCCAAAGGGCATCATCGTGAACTCGAAGAGGCCGAAAGGGGTGATGAAGGCCGACTTTTGCCTCGCGTCAGGTGCAAGTGGTATCTGCCAATACCCCCGGCTCAGATCCATGATTGATAGGTACCTGGCTGATGCCAGTGTATCTAGCAGCTCATCAATGCGAGGCATGGGGTAGGCGTCTGTAGTGGTGATGGCGTTCAGTTTCCGGTAGTCTACGCAGAACCGAGTTGTCTGGTCCTTCTTGGGGACCAGGACAACAGGGGCTGCCCAGGCACTACTGGACTTTTGAACCACCCCTAACTCCAGCATCTTCCTCACCTCCTTCTGCATGTCCGCCTGTACCTCGGGAGAGACACGGTAAGCGGATTGCCTGATGGGGGGATGGGTACCTGTATCTACCCCATGCACCGCCATACTGGTCCGCCCCGGGATACCGGAGAAGGTGTGCTGGTACTGGCCCAGCACCTTCTGTAACTGCTCTTGCTGGGCTGAGGCGAGCTGTGGATTGACGTTTAGGTCGCCGTCCACATCTCGTACGTCAGCCAGCAGGTCTAACAGGGGGTCGGCCTCTCCCTGCTCTAACCGGCTGCACACTGGCAGCGCATACTGGGTCCTGTCATGGTGGGCCTTCAGCATGTTTACATGAAAGCTCTTCTGCTTCCTGCCCCCCATGTTCACTAGATACGTCAGAGGGTTTAACCGCTGCACTACAGTAAAAGGCCCCTCCCAGGCTGCTTGCAGCTTGTTCTGCCTCACGGGAAGAAGGGCATATACCTTGTCACCCACATCAAATGACCGCTCTCCAGCAGTGCGGTCGTACCATGCTTTTTGTTTGGCCTGAGCCTGGGCCAGGTTGTTGGTCACTACTGCGGACAGGGACTCCATTTTGTCCCTGAACTTGAGGACGTAATCGACCACGGAGACATCAGTGGGGTCGCCCTTGCCCTCCCATGTCTCCCGCATCAATTGTAAGGGTCCTCGGACATTCCTCCCATACAGGAGTTCAAACGGGGAAAACCCGGTTGACTCCTGCGGCACCTCCCTGTACGCAAACAACAGATGAGGCAGGTATCGTTCCCAGTCCCCACCTTGCGACTCAACAAACGTGGTCAGCATTTGCTTCAGCGTCCCGTTGAACCGTTCACACAGTCCATTGGTCTGCGGGTGGTAGGGACTGGAGACAATGTGCGTCATGTGTATCTTTTTGCACAGGGCCTCCATGAGTTCGGACATAAACTGGGATCCCTGATCGGAGAGCATCTCCGCAGGGAACCCGACTCGGGAGAAAATGTTAAGTAGCGCGTCTGCTACCTTGTCCGCCCTCAGGGAGGAAAGCGCCATGGCCTCAGGATAGCGGGTGGCGTAATCCACCACCGTCAGGATGTACCTTTTGCCACTGCTGCTGGGAGTGGGCAATGGTCCAATTATGTCGACTGCCACTCTGTGAAAGGGCTCACCTATGATTGGCAGTGGACACAAGGGAGCCTTGCGGGGGTTCCCAGCCCGTTTTACCTTTTGGCAAACAGTACATGAGCGGCAATAGTTGGTCACATCGATCCGCATCCTGGGCCAGTAGAAATGACCCTGGATACGGTCAAGTGTCTTGTGGATTCCCAAGTGCCCTGCCAGGGGAATGTCATGTGCGGACTTCAGCACATGCCCCCGGAAGGCACTGGGTACCACAAGCAACTTGGTACCCACACTTGTTTCACCTTCGGTGGGCTGTACAGGCTCGCTGTACAGCTTACCACCTTCCCAATATACCTTGAAGGTATCTTCATTCGTGAGGGGCTCCGAAGCCTGCCTTCTGAGTGCCTCGAGGCTAGGGTCAGTCTGGAGTGCTTGCACAAATGCAGCACTCTCGCTCTCAGCCAGCTGGCCCGTGGCATATGCAGTTAGTGGCTGAAGGCTACCATCCCTGTGGTCAGAGGAGGGGGAGGAGGCCGGAACCTCTTCCACCTGCTCTGAGCCCAGGTTCTGAGCAGCGCGGCTGCGTGTTACTGCCAGTACAGGTACACCTTCAGACTGGCACATACTGGCATTACTCACATCCTGGCTGCATGCATGAATTACAGTGACAGGTACAACAACATTTTCATCACAAACAATCGGTATATCAAACACAGGTACCTGTGACACAGGTACTATTGGACTCGGTACCCCTGGACTGGGCACATTCAACCCACCTCCCCCCTGTTCTTGCCCCTTGGGGCAAAGTACCTTAGTGTGGGCGGAGAGTCCGTCTCCCTCCTGGCAGTCTGAGGGGCTTGGGGCAGGTTCATAATAGGACACAAGCTTGCCCAGGTCGGTCCCCAACAAAACTGGGACCGGCAGTTGGTCCAGGACCCCAACAACCTTCTCTTGAACCCCCACCCCCCAATCGATGGACACCCGAGCCTGGGGAATGCGAGAAAGAGTGCCCCCCACTCCAGTGAGGGTAAGGTACTTGTCAGGGAGGATATTTTCCGTCGGGACCAGGTGCGCACGCACCAGGGTGACATCCGCTCCAGTGTCGCGGAAACCGGTAACAAGCTGGTCGTTCACTGTAACCAGCTGGTGGTTGCTCGTAGCGGAGTGGATCCCTCTCCCACCTGCGAACATGACGTTGTTGGGTGCTCCCGGCTGGGGTGCGCTGGCTGGCGGCAGTTGCCGTGGGCGAGGTGTAGGTGGTGCAGGAGCTGGCGCGGTCTGCCTCCGCTCCGGGCAGTTAAACTTCATGTGTCCGGGCTTGCGGCAAAAGTGACAGGTGATGCCCTCTGTTACTGCAGGCCTGGACGCAGCAGCTGCGCTGGAGGGCCTCTGGGGCGCACGGCTCACAGAGGTAGGAGAGTCTGCAAAATTGTGGGACTGACCTCCTCTCCAGCTAGATGGGGCAGTCCTGCGGGTCTCCGGCACCCTGGTCGTTGCAAAGGTCTCAGCGAGGTCTGCAGCGACCGTCGCTGACGCCGGTCGGCGCTCCAGCACAAACTGGCGTACATCAGCCGGGCAAATGTTCAGAAACTGCTCCAGGACGATTAAGTCCTCCAGGACACCGTAAGACCCTTTAGTGAGGCCTAGCGTCCACTGGCGGAGTGTGGTGAGCAGACTGCTGACCACATCTTGATAAGAATCAGTAGATTTTTTCTGCCAGGACCTGAACCTTTTCCGGTAGGCTTCTGGCGTCAGCTGGTACTTAGTGATTATAGCCTCCTTTATAGCGGTATAATCATTGTCCTGTTCCACAGGCAGCTCTGAGAAAGCATCAAGCGCTTTGTAGCGCAGCAAGGGTGTCAGATGTCTGGCCCACTGGTCTTGGGACAGACGATACTGACGGCAGGCCTTTTCGAAAGACCTCAAAAACAAGTCAATGTCAGTGTCTTTTTCGATAATAGCAAATTTAAATTTTGCACTTACTGGAGCGGCAGTCCCTTCAGCAGGGAGGCTGGGCGTTGAACTCCGGCTGGCTTGCTGCACTTTCGCCATGTTCAGCTCATGCTGTCGTCTCTCCCGCGCCTCTGCAGATTGGCGTTCCTCTCGCTTTTGCTCCGCCATGTACTGCAGGTACTTGTCCACATCAGTTTCCATCAGCTTTTGCAATGCCTGCTGCATTACTGGATCAACATAACTGGACAGTCCAGTACTGGCCGGTTCCAGGCGAGTACTTTCAGGGGTTCTGGGGTCGGGGATCACACTGACAGCCTCCTGCGTATCTGTTGCCGCATTGCCCGCGGGTTGCTCAACCTCGGTACGCACAGGATCTTCAGTCTCTGGTTCCCCTCGACTTGCGTTAGATGAGCCGGTGTCCTCCACAGTGGACACCTCCAGCGTCCGCAGATTCTGGCTATCCCATCGGTACAAGTCCGTTATCAGGTCCTGCTGTTTCTTGCCGCGGATGTCCATGCCTCTCGCCTCGCACAGACTCTGCAGGTCGGATAGGACCATGACCTTGTAATTCCCGGACATTTCCATGCCAAATAAAAGAAAACTTAGGGGAGGGGTACTGGTTACACAGTCTCTCTGTATATATGAAAAATATATTGCACTCAGTCACTACCAACGAATTAGTTCGTTTCTCGATAGGGCTAATTCGATAGCCCTACCTGAGATACTATCAGCACACACAGATCCCAAACGCTGCCGACCACTGTCACAAGAGCCCCACTGGCCGTGAACACGCAAAACCGTCCGATCCGATTCTAGCACACAGATTGAGAGCTATGGACGCAATCTGCGTAGAATTGGCGGAGTTTGAGCGTCACGACGCAGTAGGGAGCCTGTGAGGTTACGAAAATACACTTTTACTCCAACCCAGGGGTAGATTTGCCACCATCTCTGTTTTCTATCAGCCCAGAGATAACTGCTAACTGGCTATAGACCTGTGAAACAAACAACCGGTTAAAACTGTGCAATTCCTATCTATCTATCAAAACAGTAGCGTCCCTTCGGAAGTTTAGGTCTCGTCTGTGTATACTGAATAGAAGGTTTTACTGAGAGGTAAAGACCTTTTAAAAAGCCTTTATTTGTTACAATATAAATAATTAATATATACAGACAATCGTGAACAATTAAACGATGAGAGACAGTGATAACACAGTACATAAAAGAAAAAGGGATAAAAAGAACGAATACTTATGATTCTGTGGAAAGTCCGTTCGGGAAAAGACAAAGTTCCTTTGTTGCAGTTAGTTCGCAATATGGCCGAACCACATGGCCGTTGCTCCGCCTGCAAGATGGCCACTGCTATTTCCCCAAGCAGTGGCAGTCTTTTCGGTATGATGGAAAGTGGGGGAATTGGCTGGGGGTCCTCATGCAATCAGTTTTGAGCACTGACATTTCTGGGCGGAGTCTCAAGCTCAGCCCAGGGGCGTGTCAGGCAGTGAGTTCTCAGGGGAGGAACTTCCAGCCATCCACAAAATATGTCCAATTTCATACCCCGCCGGGGTTTTGTCGCACATGCAAACCGATTTCATATTCAGATTGGGCTGAGAATACACGTTCATAGGACATCAAACTTGCAATATTTGGGGCGCACGGGGACCCCATTATTCATATCTCAGCCCCTGCTCGGGTTACCTGGCTATGTCTAGTATCACCATATTCTCCAGAATTAGGGAAACAAAATTATGTAATTTTCATATTCCTCCCATGGATGGTATTTGCAAAATGTGACAAAGTTATCAACACCATGCATTCCATACTCAGTTTAGTCGGTGCCGTCAAGACTGGGAGGAATGTAGGTGTCAATAGACCTCATGCTGTGCTAGCTTCCCCTGTTGAATAGACTCTGTTGGTATTTCAGCTCTGCCCAATTAGCACATTAGTGTCACCAGAGCTTTTCCGGGAGCCTTAACAGGATTTCTTGCTAAACCAGGTTGCTTTAGCCATATGCTAACGCAGGCCCATTCAGCCCTCATGGCAAAAGGGGGGGGAAGGCAGGAAGGAAAAACTTCTATTTTAAAAATAAAGAATGTCAGTTTTCCGATCACGGTTGCGATCGGACAATCGGCCGCGAATCCTCGGACGACTGGGCGTCGCCCGGCGTCACACATGCGACCTGTAAGCGTCCGGAAGGACGCTTACAGGAAGCAGTAGGAGGCTGGGAGACGCACAATGATCTCGCTGTTTCTGAAAGAAGCAGCAGATCATTGCGGGGGCTAGATCAACGAACGGGAATGGATTTTCCCGTTCATTGATCTCCGGGCGAGCGGGCGGCGACGTGCACGAGCGGCGGGTGCGCGCGCACGAGCGGCGGGAGCGCGGGCAGCGGCGGTAGCGCGGAAGGTACGGATTTCTCTGTCCCTGTTTTTTTAGGAGGGAAAAAAGGGGCGGAGAAATTCGTACCGCTGGGGGTAAAGTGGTTAAGGGGCATCTGTAGCTACCTATGATGGTGCGGTTCGGCGTGTTTGTAGGTTCATGGAGGGCAAAGTGTAGAGTGTCAGGACATCTGTGCCTATAGGCTCCTGTGATGTAAATCCGGACCTGCCTCACTGGATTAGCTGCCTGCTTGTTTCATGTATGTGATTCAGACACTACTGCAGCTAAAGAGATCAGCAGGGCTGCCAGGCAACTAGTATTATTTAAAAGGAAATAAATATAGCAGCCTCCATATCCCTCTCAGTTCAGGCAAGTTTTAAATATGGGACATTTGGGTAAATGTCAAATAGATTGTAGGAGAGAGCTTGAGAGGAGGCAAGAAATTCAGTCTTGTATGCCAGAACGACAAGAGGTTCTGCTCCATTGAAAGCAGCCTGAGCCAGGGCAATATTCTTATGATTGAGGCAACCAGATAATGCTGCAGGAGAACTCATTGGGCCTGATTCACAAAAATTCCCAACATGGACCAAAATATCCACAAGGGCCTTAGTGAGCCATCATCCTGGGAGGGGTTCATTTAAAGCTGGTGTACTGTTAGGAACCTAGGATTTGCCATCTTCAACCTGTGTTATATCAGATCATTGTAAAAGGTATGTGAATCAGTATCCACAAGGGCCTTAGTGAGCCATCATCCTGGGAGGGGTTCATTTGAGGCTACTTGCACACCAAGACGTTGCGTTAGGTGCTACGTTAAGGTCGCATAACGTGCACCTAACTCAACGTATGGTGCTGCAAGAGCCGACGGTAGAGTGAGCCGCGTTAGGCGGCTCGATTCCTATAATGTCTCCTAGAGTGGCGCTGATTGGCCAGCGGGTCCACGTGATGCGGAGCGAGACACTCCGCATCACGTGGTCCCGCCGGCCAATCAGCGCCCGCCAGTGCAGTGAATATTAAGTAGCCATGTGCGCGGCTACTGTAGCTGGCTCTCCCCGCCTCCTCTCCGCCCCCCACTGCGCATGTGCAAACAGTCTAACGCGGCTATAGCCGCTCCAACGCCGTAGCATGCTGCACTTTGCGGAGAACGTGCAGCGTTACATGTAACGCAACGTGGGCTGTGTGAACAGCCCACTTGTGTTACATTGCTGTGCGTTGGGGGAGCGTTACAGGCGCACTAACGTGCGCCTGTAACGTCTTGGTGTGTAAGCAGCCTAAAACTGGTGTACTGTTAGGAACCTAGGATTTGCCATCTTCAACCTGTGTTATATCAGATCATTGTAAAAAGGTATGTGAATCAGTAACTGCAGCATCCTGTAGCACCTTTAGCAAACTACTGTACATTTTTGAATGAAATTCAGGACAGTGCATTAACAAATGCAAACATTCTCCCTTTGGGTGCCTACGTAAGAATGCTGTCACACAACTGCTGCTTATCACGACAACTACCTCCCTGTCTACATATCATCTACGTGAGCAACATTTACCATATAATATCTTTCACACAGAAGACTGAACCGTGAAGACTAGAAGGGCCTAAATGATCCAACTTTAATTCCTGCGATTATGGGTACAAACACTACTATAGTCATAGTGCTAAGTCTCGATCATAGTTCTGTGTGGAGTGGGTACAAAAATCATCAGACTCCTGCGTTTATGAAACCACTGACTCCGACTCCAGGTACCCAAGAATTGCTCTGACTCCACAGCCCTGATCATAACCCAATCGTGTTTTGAGGGAGGGGGCAAAAATTCACTTGCTATATTCGCGGGTTGTGGGATCAGGGGTGTAGCTAGAAATCATTAGGCCCCATTGTAAAGTTTTCGTCCCCCCCCCCCCAAATAAAAATAAAAAGGTCAAACATTTTAAGGCAACTTTTCGCTACCTTCCCCTCCACACACCAATTTTAGGTAGCAAACGTTGTCCCCAGTATTAAATAGCCATCCAGTAACAGTAGCTTCAACCTCCTCCTCCCCCGGCGTTGTCATGGCCCACCCTCAACCCGGCAGTCACCCATTAAGGAACGGCCAGAGCCTAAGCAAAGATTTTGAAGAAAATTTGTCACAGCTATATGAAGGGGAGCAGTGCAATCACCTGCCAGGAGGAATTACATCTGATAAGTATCAGGTAAGTATTTAACCCTGACATCCCCCACAGACCTATGTCATTGAGACAGAGACAGGCTCATTATTTTTTTACTTTAGGTAGTCTTGTAGTAGTGCCCCCTGCCAGTATAGGTAGCCGGAAGTAGCCCCTATTAAGTGTAGGTAGCCCCCACAGTATAGGTAGCCGGAAATGTCCCCCTCCCATTATAGGTACAGGTACACTCCCTATACTGGGGATGTACCCCCCTCCCAGTATAGGTACAGGTACACCCCCAGTATAGGTAGTAAGAGGTAGCTCCCCCCCAGTATAAGTAGCCAGAAGTACCCCACCCCCAGTATAGGTAATCAGGACCCCACCATATAGGTAGCAAGATGTGACCCCTTCCTCTCATGGAAAGTAGCGACATCGCAGCATAAGATAAGTGACTTACTTCTCCAGGCATCTCTCTCTATGATTAGAGCACCCTCTTTCGTCTTAATGTGACGAGAGAGGGCGCTGTAGTCATGGAGATGTGGAATGCCTGGAGACTGTAGATCACCAGTGGAGGCTTACAGCGGGATTGTCACCATAAAAATCACATTTCAACAGCAACTGGTCTTAGTGTATTACGTGATAAAGATGATAATCCTGCTTTCAAAACTTTTTCTGCTGTTATGGTTTAGAGTTATTAAATACCTTAGGAGCACTGGCCCTTTAATTGCCATTGGCTGGCAAAACAATTGCCTGCTGGGGGGGCTTTTTATCTGTAATATATTCCTCCTCTTCCCATTATTTCCCACTCCTTCTAATGACATAAGACAGTGCACTTCCTAGTATAGACCTCAGTGGGAGTGTCTGAAGACTCTGGGAGGAGGGTGGGTATCAAATACACAATTAGCAACAGGAGAAAAAAGAGTGAGGGAGGAAATGATGTCAGGATTAGCTTCATTCAAAGGTAACCAAGATGGAAACTGTCTAGAATAGAAATCTCTGCTTTATCTTAACAAAATTCACAGGAATCATAACGTGGACAGTACAATAACATGTGTTATGTAACAGACTAACCAGCAAGCTCATGGTGAACCAGAACTCATTGGCGTGTGTGAGGGGCTACAATGGTCCTAAAAGCCCCCTTAGTAAAATGCTAAGAAAAACAGAAGTTTGCTTTCTTAAAATAGAAAGAATTTGCGATAATTTAGGTTGGAGTGAGCTTGAGATGTCTCCAAGTGCATCACTGCTGAATATATGCAAATTACCCATTGTTACCCTTAGAAGCTAAACACACCTCCAGAACCGCTAGAATTTGTACAAATGAACAAGCTAACACATCATTGCATTCCAGCGGTTCTGGAGGTGTGTTTAGCTTCTAAGGGTAACAATGGTTAATTTGCATATATTCAGCAGTGATGCACTGGGAGACATCTCAAGCTCACTCCAACCTGAATTATCGCAAATTCTTTCTATTTTAGGAAAGCAAACTTTTGTTTTTCTTTGTGTTATGTAAGTAGAACTAATATTTATCTACTTATATATGTGCTTTTTATTTCTAGGTTAGCATGGGTGTCGCTTGTTCTTTAAGAGGTGAGTTGCTTCTCTTATGCTAGCCATGGGTCACCACTAGACAAGCTGTTGAACCCCCCTCTCCCACACCGTATCACCGCTGGCCATGCATAGTGGGCTGCTCATGACTAGAGGTCCCATAGCAGCTACCATGGCGATCCCTACATCACTGTGTGGAAGAAAATCTAAGTATCTAGAGAAAACTCACACAGTTACTGACTAAAAAATTCAAACATTCAAACCTAGGACTTTGCCCAACAAGACATGCTACACTAGCATGCAGCCAACATATATAGAAAAAAAAAGAAATGCGCTTAAAGGGACACTTAAGTCAAACAAAAAAAAATGAGTTTTACTCACCTAGGGCTTCCAATAGCCCCCTGCAGCTGTCCGGTGCCCTCGCCGTCTCCCTCCGATCCTCCAGGCCCCGCCGGCAGCCGCTTCCTGTTTCGGTGACAGGAGCTGACAGGCTGGGGACGTGAGTGATTCTTCGCGTTCCTGGCCACAATAGCGCCATCTATGCTACTATAGCATATATCATATAGTAGCATAGAGGGTGCTAATGTGTCTGGGAACGCGAAGAATCACTTGCGTCCCCAGCCTGTCAGCTCCTGTCACCGAAACAGGAAGTGGCTGCCGGCGGGGCCAGGAGGATCGGAGGGAGACGGCGAGGGCACCGGACATCTGCAGGGGGCTATTGGAAGCTCTAGGTGAGTAAAACTCATTTTTTTTGTGTGACTTAAGTGTCCCTTTAAGTAGACTGTAAGTGAATTTCATCCCTTCTGCACACCCCGGCACTTGGTTTAGGGCTTGTGTATGTGTCCAGCATGTGGTGCAATCATGCTTCCTCTGCCAGCTAGCTACCCACTGGGTTAAAAGCATCCAGGATGCGAGTCCAAGCACTTGAGACTAGAGCTGCATTTGAAAAACTGTAATGTGAGCCAAGCGCAATTCAGGAGGCTTAAAGGACCTCAGTCGTGAAAATCTTAAAATGTAAAATGCATGGTAACATATACAAATAAGAAGTACATTTCTTCTGGAGTTAAATGAGCCATAAATTACTTTTCTCCTATGTCGCTGTCACAGCAAGTAGTAGAAATCTGACATTACCAACAGATTTTGGACTAGCCCATCTTCTCATGGGGGGTTCTCAGGGTTTTCTTTATTTTTAAAAGCACTTAGTGAATGGCAGTTGCTCCGTCCAACTGCCGAAAAAAGTGTACAGTGAGCAGGGAGGCTGGCCAGCATCTTTGTATAAATCTTTTTCAGGGAATGTGTTTGTAAAGAATAAAGGTCATGCTGAGAATCCCCCATGCAGAGATGGACTAACTCAAAACCTGTCGGTAATGTCAGATTTCTACTACCTACTGTTAGGGCCCGTTTCCACTAGTGCCCGCGTGGCTGGGAGACGCGCACCGGCACTTCCTGGTCTGCGGGAACGCTGACGATTCCCATAAGCCGTGCCATGCTCGGGATTCGCAGCCTCCCACACGGAAACTGATGGCAATGTCGGCCGAATCGCTAAGGTAAGCGATTCGGCTGGCGGCGCCATTGTTTCCTATGGCAGAGTTTCCCTGCGTGATTTGCCTGCGGGGAAACTCTGCGGATTTGGCCTGCTTCCCATGCTAGTGGAAACGGTCCCTAAGTGACAGCAACATGGGAGAAAAGTCATTTATGGCTCATTTTACTCTGGGAGAAATGTACTTCTTATTTGTATGGGTTTTAAATTTTAAGATTTTCACGACAGTTCCTCTTTAAAAGGCAACTAAAGTGAGAAGAATATGGAAGCTGCCATATTTATATCCTTTTAAACAATACCCATTCCCTGGCAGCCCTGCTGGTCTATTTGGCTTCAGTAGTGTATGAATAACACCAAAAACAACCATGCAAATAATCTTGTCAGATCTGACAATAATGTCAGAAACACATGATCTGCTGCATGCTTGTTCAGGGTCTATGGCTAAAAGTATTAGAGGCAGAGGATCAGCAGGACAGCCAGGAAACTGGTATTCCTTAAAAGGAAATAGATATGGCCGCCTCCATATCCCTCTCCATTATGTTGTCATTTAAGGCATTTTTGCTTTAAAGGTGATCAAATTCCTTCTTTCTGCAAAACATGATTGGTAGCCTCTCCATGTTTAAGGTGCATACATACTGTATCCAATTTCACCATTTCCATGTAGTATGATAGCTCACCTACCTGTTAATAGTATTCAGAATCTGTTGGCTCTTATACTCCATGGAGGTTGGTAAATTGACCAATCAGAAGAGGATATGTGTTTGCACCCTTAAAGGGACACTTAAGTCTGTGGAAAAAAATGAGTTTTACTCACCTGGGGCTTCCAGCAGCCCCCTGCAGCTGTATTGTGCCCACGCAGACTCCATCAGATGCTCCTGGCCCCGCCAGGCAGCCACTTCCGGTTTCGGCGACAGGAGCCGACAGGCCGGAACGCGAGTGATTCCTTGCGTTCCCAGCAACAATAGCGTCCTCTATGCTGCTATATGATATATACTCTATGCTATAGCAGCATAGAGGGCGCTATTGTGGCTGGGAACATGCAGAATCACACGCGTTCCGGCCTGTCGGCTCTCTCGACTTGGCAGCCAATCAACCATCCAATTCAATAATTATTATCGAATTGGATGAAAATCGGTGCCGCCAAGAGCATGCTGCAAGATGTTGGGCCGTCGTGGTCGAGCGAGTACGTGGCAGCAAGCACAAGCAATATTGTAACGCGCTACCTTCCTAGTGTATAAATGCCCCCCCCGGTGTGCATTTATACATTATACATCCTGCGCTGTTTATGGTGCCCATCTTTGGCATTCCGCACTCTTCTGTTAGAGCTATACACGTCACGAGCATGGCGCGTGTGACGTCACACACTGGTGGCGTGTATAGCGCTAATGGAAGAGCGGGGAATTCCAAAGATGGATGGGCACCGTAAACAACACCGGCAAATGCATACAATTCACTAGGACAGCCTTTCTCAACCTTTTTACCCTGGAGGAACCCTGCAAATAGATTTTGGATCTCAAGGAACCCCGGCAAACAATTTTTTTATCTCGAGGAACCCCTGCATTTATTTTGCAGGAGGCATGGTCTTTAAAAGTATGTGTGGCTGTTTATTTCACCACCCCCTATTATACTGCCACTCATTATACTGTCTCCTGAGCCCCTAATTTAGTGCTTCTTGTTACAGTACCACCTATTATAGTGAGCTCCATTATACATCCCCACGATGTGGGAAAATGCCAAGGAACCCCTGCAGAGTACTCAAGGAACCCTGGTTGAGAAAGCCTGCACTAGGAGGTCAGGAGTGAATGTGGATGCGGCTGATTACAGAGACTTCATGCTGAAATCGACCGGGAATCGGCCTGTGGTGTATGGGCAGCTGTCAGATCTCTCTCTAATCAGATTCAACACAGTAACCAAGCAGCTCGGGGTGGCCCAAAATCACAAGTGTAGGGGGACTTAAACCCCCCTGGCGGTAATCCCGACCTAAGCACGGGCACCGCTTTGTGTGCTAGGAGCGGTAAGCCTGTGCTCAGGTCGGGCTGGCAAATCCAGCTGTGTGCGCAGCGTTCTTGGGTCCCGCGCGCGATCAGCGCTGCACAGTGGGACCCAGGATCTTGACTACTCTCTGCCTGTCGCCTACACCGACATCTGCCTGGATTTTGACTATTACTCTCTTCCTGCCGCCTGCACCGACATCTGCTTGGATTTTGACTATTACTCTCTTCCTGCCGCCTGCACCGAAATCTGCCAGGATTTTGACTACTCTCTGCCTGCCTTATTTGTACAGTTTCACAATCTTTTAAGTTTATTCATAAATATAATTAATTCATCAAATTTGTATTGTAGTCTTATTTATATGCAGAATGTCTACCAGACATTATTCTGTCATATTTTGGTGAGTTATGACTTAAGACTTGGAGGCCTGAAATTCTTGAAAAAAAAATGTACCACTTGACTCCAGGCAGAAATGCACCGCCAGGGAGGTTAAAGAGACTAAACAGCCCTCCTACTAAAAAGCAATGCTAAGTATGGTTTGCCTTCTTGAAACAGAAGGACTTGACAATAATTCAGCTTTAAGTGAACATTTGTGGTTACCCACAATGCACCACCACTGAATATGCAAATTATCTCTTTATGCCCCAGAAGCCAAGCTAGCATCCAGAACCGCCTATCTAGCAGGCCTATAACTTTACAAAGCTACACCAACCCCACATGCAGACAGCCTGTTTTGGACTTTTGGCCCTCTTCAGTGCATGGCAGGAATTGATATGGCTCTATGGGATAAGGCTTGAACCAGTACAACAAAGCAGCTCAGGGTGACCCAAAACCACAAGGAAAGTATAGGGGACTTAATGAGACCAAAAAGCCCTCAGATTCAGAAAGAGATTTGTCTCTTGGTCGAATCTGCCCATCATCGCTAGATGTATGGCTAACCTTAATCACATTCTTACAATCCCACCCTTCTCTGATGTTCTTTTGAGTATTTTCCATGAACCACTGTGCCTGCAGTGTTTTAAAGGCCTCACTATTACCAAGTTTTATTACGATTTGTTCAGCACTAAAGTTAAAAATGTCACAACACAGACAATGGAATAAAGTTGTATTTTTTTAATTGATGTTTTACAATGAGCAATTAAATAATTAAAAACATTCACAACATGCTAGCAATCACATCTAGCCATTCATTGCATTTGTGCAGTAGAAACTGTAAGGACAAGCCACAGAGGATGCAAATTCAATTGTTACAGCAGCTACTCCGGGATATTCAACTCAACTGAACAAGGTGCAAAAATAAAAATAAAAATCTCTGGGTGTCTCCAATAACTGGTGGTGGGAATTCATTCATTTATTTTGAGGTCACAGCTTTTTAGTCCATTATACTCTTTACATAACCAATGCAAACCTGGAAAATATGAGGAAGGGATGTCTACACTGCAGTCAGCATAAATTAAAAGCTATCTGGATTCTCTATGTTGCATCCCCATGTTAAACATGTTTAAATGCATTTATTTTCACGCAACAAGCAACACTGAACACCCTATAATGACACAAACAGGATTTTTAGCATTCAAGCAAACCTGTGAGGAATAAAACGTTCAGGCCCCTTTTACACTTTCAAGTTGAAGTGTACCAGAGCTGAAAAATTAAAAAGATTTTATACATACCTGGGGCTTCCACCAGCCCCATACGCTCCGACCTCTCCCACGCTGCCCTCAGTTTAAGGAACTGGGTCCCCGCACTTCCGTCAGTCAGAGCCCGTCTATCGTAAGAAGTGCGCTGTTTGCTCATCTCCCCAGCAGCTACTGGAGAGATACGTAGAGTGCGCACTTCTCCTGCGTAGGTAGCCGCAACTGACGTCGGTGACGGGACCCGGTTCCTGAAGCTGCGAGCAGCGGAGGATGGCGGCGTTGGAGAGATCGAAGCGGATACGGCTGGAGGAAGCCCCAGGTATGTATAAAATCTTTTTAATTTTTCAGCTCTGAGTCCCTTTAAACCTGCATTGCGTTCCCCTATTTTTTTGCAAGAGCAATGAAAGTCTATGGCAACTTTCACACTTATTGCAGTCCGTTGCGTGGCGCTGGAAGTATCTGAGCCAATGCAAGGGCAACAGCATGTTACTGCATGCTGCTTGGGGTAATGGAAGTCTATGGGCGATGCAGTATGTGTGAACTACATAGCACGCTCCCGGCCGCATGCACGGACCAAAGGGAATCTTGGTGATATACTTCCTGCCCAGCAGGTAGAACGTCACTGATCAGAGCTAAGCATATGACTATGTCGGCACACTCTGCCATTGGGTCATTTGTTTTCTGTGTTGCGGTGGGATGCGGCAGGAGCATCGTATCCCCACCGTGATGCAAAAAGTGTAAAACCGGCCTAAAAGATAGATTAGATAGATTCTAGATCCTCTGTCAAGCCCACCGCTTCTGCTGGGGAACCTCTTATTCTTGGTCGCACTCCCATAAGAGTACGAGCTTCTCCGTAATGGTTACATACCAGTACAGACTGCACATGCCCAGTAGAACAAAGCCGCTCTTGCACAGAACAAAAAAAAAAGTTGTAACGAGATGCCTCGTTCTACTGGCCATGCATGGACCTTACTTGCACATGTCCATTATGGAGAAGCTTGTACATGGTATGGAGCACAGCCAGAGGAGCTAATCCAACAAGTTCTTGCTGAATATGTTTAGAGGAACCCAGCGCTGGAGTGAAGGGCTCGAGGAGGATCAGAGCAGCCTTGGGACTATTCAGAGCCTTCCCCACTACTGAGGGAATTATCTCACTTTTAATTGAAATTTTGCTTTTGGTACCCTTTAAAAAAAAAAATTAAAATCTAAAGTCAGACATTTTTCTATGGCAGCTAAACGTTAGCCCTACGGCATCTCATCATATCGATCACGGATACGAACTTTCAATTAACTGTTTGTGGTGTGTCACTGTGGTGAAACTCAACTGAGGGCAGAGACACTGCAGAGCGTTTTTTTCGATCCATTTTAGTTAAAAAATAAAAAATGCGCCCATTGACTTTCATTAAAATTGCAGTGATTTTAATGCAAGTCAATGGGACTGTGTTTTTAAATCGAAAATGGGTCAAAAAGCGCTCTACAGTGTGTCTGTGCCCTGAGAGGGCAAAATGAGCATAAAAACAGACCTGACTATACAACAGCTGACAATGGGCCTTATCCAATTCACTTTTTCTTGTAAGTTTTCTGCTAGGTTATATTTTCACACCTTATCAATAAAATACCTTTAGGCTGGATTCACACTTATGCTGGGAATACACGGATCGAACCGGCGTATCGACCTCCGTTGCGTCCCCCCGGGCGATTCCTAATTTTCCGCTCGACTCACCGCTATTGTCCGCCCGCGGGGATCAAGCAGGAAATCGATCTGGCGGGTCATCGGACCTGTCGGAAATGATCAGCTGGGCGCATCAGCGGCTCGATACACGGTACAGAAACATACCGTGTATCCCCAGCATTAGATGTGTTGCGTGGAGTTCCATACCCTTGAAAAAAGCATGCTTACAACTCAATGCAATACATCTAAGGGCTGGTGCACACCAAGAGCGCTTTTCAAAAGCGCTTGGCTAATGTATTTGAATGGTATTACACCAGAGCGATGTGATCTTCTCCCAAACACAAACACGGGTCCTGCAGCATTTTTGCGCTTTTCTGAGGCGATTCAGAATGTTAAGCATAGGAAAGTGGAAAATCGCTCTGAAAAGTGTTAAAACAGAGTGATTTTCCAAGAGTTTTTGTTACAGAAGCTGCTCATTTCCAGGCCCTCCTTTAACAATAGATACAACGCTACACCAAAACGCTCCAAAAATCGCTAGGCACATGCCTGTAATCGCTCTGAAAAATCACTTCAAAAAGCGCTGAGCATTCGCGATGACGCTAGCGCTTTTTGGTGTGCACTGGCCTGTGAATCCAGCCTCAAAGCCACCTGCAAGGAGGAAAATACTTGACAGGACCTTTTCTCCTACTCTTTGGTGCTTTTCCAATTGCACAGTGCTGAAAAGTCATTTTATACAGAAGAGGATGAAAGAGAAAACTTGGGAGAAAAAATGAATGAAATAATGGACAATGTGTATTGGAGAAAATGCAGAGCCTGCAGAGCAACAGGTCCGCCTTGAGGTAGATTTGAAAGTTCGGCTTCAAGAAAAGAAAAACAAAACGTTCAGCTTTGTGGGCTTGTTCACACTGCAGACGTTTTCGGGGTTTTTTTGCCCCCCGACCGCGTGGCCAATTAATGTCTATGAGAAGGGTCATACCAGCACGGGTCATGCATGGTGCGTCTAGGAAAGCGGTGAGTGTTCCATTTTCGGGGCGATTCCGCCTCGATTGAAGGGATAGGAAAATCGGCGAACGCGTACAAAAACGCACAATAAGGAGATTGTGCTCGCACTTTTGGAGCTCATAATAAATGTTACTTTAAACTTGAAGTAACCTGCCTGTTGTCTGCCCATTTTTTCAGAAGGGAGGTGAGTCCACCCACTTCCCCCTTTTTAACAATTTTAACTAATTTTACTCTACTTGGCGCCTCTGTTATACCACATAATTGTTGAGTCCACCCTGGGTGGAGGGGTGTATCCCCATTTCCTTCTATCTACAGAGAGCGACTTCTTAACCCTGAGCGGGGTCAGGTTACAATTCTCCCCGCCTGCTTATCCAGTGGTTGCCTTGGAGACGACCCGTCCTTGTGAGTATAATCATTGTGTGTGTTTGCATCAGACATCGCCTTATTAACATACTACACCATATTGGGCTCTCGGTTCTCCCCCTTTCTTTCAAGCTTGTGCTCGCGTTTGTAAGAATAAATACATTGTAGGTCTAAGAGTTCACCTCCTGACTTGCGTCAGGGAGTGAATTACAAAACCGCTTGGAAAAAAAGCTTAGAAAACCGCTAAGCACAAGAACAAATCGCCCACCCAAGCGCAGGGAATGAAAAAAAAATATGCATGAAAAACCGCCCAACGCAAACAGACAGGCGGACGGAACACAATGTGAACAAGGCCTCAGGAAAGACTAAAATCTTGACCAAAGGATGTTTTGAACAACTATGCAAAACTAACAAGGAGGAAGTGGTATGGGCTAGTTTTAATGTACCATATATCCAATAGTTCATTTCAAAAATGGATTTAGAGTCCACTACAATGATGCCTATAGATGATCAACTTCGTTTTTAGGCCAACTATGCCTCTTAGTAGAGTTGCCACTTGGCAAACCTGAGTAGGTTGGAGACAAAATGACTTGGTAAGAGGGATGGCCAAGAAGCTGTAGGTCATCCAGGATGAGCACCAGAGAATCCGTATGGAGATGGGAAAATTTGCAAAATGAGAATCATCACTGCAACACCACCTATTTCTTGGCCGAGTCATCAGATGGAGGCCTTTCCTCAGGAGAAGACAAAGCCCACTTTAGGTTTGTTCAAGGGCACCTAAAGGAATCTAAAGGTGGCCATACAGGATTTAACAAACATTAGATTTTTCCCAGTTTTTCAACATATATTATAAATTGTATAGATAAATCAAATGCGCCTTTTCTCCAATCGAGGGCATTATTTTCATGGTTTTATTTTAATTTGTCGGGAGTGGTGGGAAATTTTGAGCAATTAAGAAAAAATAAATGAAGTGTTTGGCGGATTGGTTTGATTTTTCAAGCAATGCAATCAATTAGGAAAGTTGATTGAAAAAAAATAAATAAATCTGGGTATGGCCATCTAAGGACAGTGAGAAAGAAAGGTTTTTACCAAGATTAAACTGTATGGCATTAGTTCTATGGGTCATGCCTGAAAGAAACCAGGCACTACTCAAGACCAATCGTGAAGCATGATGGTGGCAGGATGAGGTTTTGAGGCTATCTTTAGTGGTAGTGATGTGGTGACTTAATGAAGCCAAAAGGGGGAAGTGCAGAAACCAGCTAATGATTGCTCTGGACTCACACGGAGCTGAATGTTTGTTTCCCTGCAGGATAACCCTGAGCACAAAGCAATACAAAGGAATGGATTAGGGACATGAGTGGCCCAGCCGGTGATTAGCGTTAAACCCAATCCGGCAACTTTAGAGAGGCCTGAAAATAGCTGTCTACCAAGAGAGGCTCTGCAGAGAACAATAGCAGCCCATACCCATATCCAGGTCTGGGAAGAACTCAGGCAGCAATCACTGTCAAAGCAACGTCATATTTCTTTTTTGATAGAGTGCTGCTTGATGAAGGGGAAAACCGCTAAACTAGTTTAGCATGATGCTTCAAACATCTCCAAAAAGTAAAAGATCGTAAATGTGCTGTATATTTCACGTTTGAAAAAAAGTTAATTTACACTTTTCAAAGGTTCCTCCCCCCACCACAACCCAAAACACTCCCTGTTATATTCACCAGGATCCCAAAGTCCTAGTGATGAGGTCAAGCCGGAACTCCTGGCCGGTTCTCCATCAGTATCTGAAAATGGGCCACCATGTCATCACAGTGACAGATCCTTTCTGGTCACTTCTTTGAGGGGGGGGGGGTGTGGCACTCATGTCACTTTCCTATTTCCCTCTGCTGCTGACTGAAGAATAGACACAGCCGATGCTGCAAAATGACCTCCTCTCTGTACACTGGTCAGTAGAGATTATGACTGTGATAAGTGATCATTGCTGTCTGGCCAAACAGTGGGATCATGTGACCCCAAAGTTAAGGGCCACTGTGAGTCCATTTACAGTATGTGCCCCAGTCACTATTTCTTCTATGAACCTGTAACATTGAGGGCCCTTTTACACTTGCATGTAATTCCTGCATTCCATTTCCCCATTTTACTGCAAGGGGGCGCAAAAGCAATGTAAGTCTATGGAGATTATCACACCTATTGCGGTACGTTGCGGTGTGTGCATCATGCTTAAGGTAATGGAAGTCTATGGGTGATGCACGTAGCGTAAATGACAAGTCGTGGTGCATATGCGCAAACTGATGGGAAACCCAGCAATGTACTTCTTGCCCAGCAGGAAGTATGTCACTGAGCGGGGGCGGAGCTATGCATATGTCCCTGTGGGCCCTCTCTGCCACAGAGTCATATGACTGTCGTTATTTTAAGTTGCGGTGGGATGTGGCAGGAGTATCACATGCCCACCGCAACGCAAAAAACGTAAAACCGGCCTAAGAATGTTTGGTCTTTCCTTCACAAAAATGTTTTAATTTTTACCAAAAAGACAAGTCTAACTGGTTGTATGTTGATGTAGTGGAAGAACAACCCCATTCATATATGTTGAATGGGACCTTCCCACACACTATCAGCATGTGAGGTCAGGGCTTCAGTGTAATATACTGCTTAGCTTCTGCAGATATTGCTCTGCATTATCTACGACCTAGTCAGCCTATGATAGGCCAGTCACAGGTGCCTGTCAGCCTATCAAAGTACCTGCATGCTATTTTAAAGACACAAATAGGTTTTCATTCCTTCATTTTTCCGCATGCAGCCAAAAAAACATAACTAGATCTAAGGTGGGAGGTCTGATGGAGTTATCGTACATCTCAAACTCACAGATGAGTGCGTTTGGGGACTGTGAGCACCAGAGATGGTCAATGATTATCAGAAATCACATGGAACAGCCCTACATACCACCGGTTCTATCATGCAGAAACCTGCCCATAAAAACACAATGCGCTCTATGTATACGTTTAAACATGACCATCTAAGTGTGGCCAGATGTCTGGCTGAGGTCTTTACAAGGATGAAGGGCAGCAAGGCATCTGCCCAGCCTCTCTAGTCTTGGACATGTACTGCTGCCTGTCCCTCTTTGCTTGAAAGGTTGGTAGATGTCTCATGCAGAGCTGCTTCCAGCACACTGAAACATCTGTGGCAAACCACATTGTTGAAGCCTCTAACACAAGCTAGACAGTTCTCAGCTGAGGCAGCCAAATCGGGATCACCTCTGCCAAGTACCTAGTGTGTGTATAGTGCCGAACACAGTGAATCCAGAGCAGGAGACTTGGGCACAGCCGGCGCCACCATAGACTCTAATAGGAATTACAGCTATAGCAGCGCACAGGGAGTAACTTCGGCGCCGTCAGAAGACGGAGCTGAAGTTACTTATAAAACACAATAATTCGGCTTCCAGCAAATTGCTGGAAGCTGAATTATTTAATTCCCCACCATCCATGGCGGCCTGGAGGGGGAATAGAATGTAACACGGCCAGGAACGTGTGTAGGTGCAGGATCAGCCATATACTGGCTGTATCCTGCGCCCAAGTCTCCTGTGCTGATTCCTCTCGAATGCGTATAGTGTGCCCCCAACCTCCACGTGTCTCAGCCAGCGATCAGCCTAGAGGATCACCAGGCTGATTGCTAAGGCGTTTTTGGCTCCGTGCCCCCCCGCCTCAAAACAGGACGATGAAGGGCCGGAAACCAATGCCAAATGCTTTTCAGTCGTAGAAAAGCGTTTAGTATCAGCTGAATGAACCACCAGCAGCCCCCCATCTGAACCGGCACTAAAAGGTCTCCATCAGGTTTTACCAGTGACTTTATTTCCTGCCCTGGTGGCACCTACCCCTCTCCATACTGCATGTTTGTACACAGCCGCCCCCTAGTGGATTCTAGGCAGAAATAGGTGAAAAACATTTGAGCCAATGGAGCAAAAAGGGCGCCGGACATTTGGGCGCCACCATAGGCTGTGATGTGAATTACGGCTATAGAGGTTCTCAGAAGGTAATTTGGGCACTGGCAAAAGACTGAGCCCAAATTATGAAAAAAATACAGTGCAATTCAGCTGCCAACCGAACTGCATCTTTCCGCTGAGTCCATGACGTTCTGTAGGAGGAATAGCGATTAACGCGCCAGGAAATTTGCAATAGCCCGGTGAGCCGCTTGTCAGCTTCCCCCTGCACCCAAATTTCCTGGTGCTCTGTTTGCATGTATGCCTTCTGCACCTCCTCGCCCCCCAACTGTGACAGAGCTATCCAAAACAGAAGAACTTTAAAGGGAATCTGAAGTGAAAAAAAATTATGATAAAATGATTTGTATGTGTAGTACAGCCAAGAAGCAGAACATTAGCAGCACAGATATGAGGCTCATATTGTTTCCAGTACAGGAAGAGTTAAGAAACTCCAGTTATCTATGCAAAAAAGCTTCACTGAACTCTCCGAAGTCGCAGAGAGCTCTGTCTTCTGAAGCTTATTATCTCTACTGTATATGTCACTGTATTTAGTTTTTCTGCAGAGGACAGATCAAAATGTCATTAGCTTGCTATGTAAAATCATTTAGAATGCTGAGTAGTGTGTAAACTGCAAATATTAGAGAATGATGCAATGTTATAAAAAACCAACTTTATAACTGAAAATAAAAATGAGACTTTTCTTTGCTACTAATGTTCTATTATCTGTACTATAGAACCAATTCATTATATCATAATTTTTTTTTACAGACCTTGCATCCCTTTTCTCTTTTACCTTTTAAAATGATCAGTGGGACAGCCAGACAACTGATATTTATTAAAAGGCAATAAAAATGTCAGCCTCCACGTTTCACTTTCATCGGGTCTAATCTGTAACCCAACATTTTAATGCTAGTGTCCTAATTGCAGACAGTGTGACATTCAATAGAACGTCACTGCCGGGCAGCTGAACAATTATCCAGCATATGGAAATCACAAAACATACTTCAAAGTAAAAAATAATAATAAAAAAAAAAAGTTTGAAAAGAACAGTGACAGTTTTATTAACTCTGTTAACCTGCGAGGGCTAAAGAATAAATTACGCTACAGTCATTTATAAAGAGAGGTACTTACACAATAGAACATTTCTGATCACAGACAAAAAACACAACTACCCTAGGCATGGGCAACCTGAGAACCTATTGTAGTTTGAGGAACTACAGTTCTCAGCATGCCCTGATTATGGCTATGGCAGGTCATGCTGGGAGCAGTAGCTACTCTCCAATTACAGGGGCATTGTTACCCCGACATTTACCCTACAACGATTACTTTTTACAAGTGATACTTATCCAAAGAACAATCCATTGTGCTTACATTGTGCGACACACACTGTGCTATCAGGTTGGTCCATTGGGATTCAAGACCTCGTCAAACGTAACATAATTCATTTATCTTAGGGTGGAGGATGTCAGAGCACACAGTGCATGCACTTCTATATTTCCCTGGGAATCCTAGTGGATTGATTCATCGAGATCAAAGCTCCTACAGCAAACTACAGCAATATGCAGACATGAATTTTGCTGGCGGAAACAACGGTTTGTGATTGTCTCGGATGAGGTCTTTCCAGCAGCCAGTGACAGCTATGAACATTTGGCTTGGCTGAGTGGCAAATAATAGCCTACAGGGGGAGGCAGGAAGCTCCCTGCAGCATCCCAAGAACAAAGCAAGTGGCCAAAAACATCTGTCAGCATTAAAACGGAATTACAGTCCGATATAAAATGGAAACTTGTCACCCAATTCCTTATTGCCCGTATAGTTATCCTATGTGCCTTTGTCCAAAAGTAATGTCATCTGTGTGAAAAATCACAATTCCATCCAGGTTACAGTTCAGCTAGTACTGGAATTAGACATATGGCAGGGTGATGTCCTATGCAGTTCCGCTATGGAGGAGGAGGGAAAAAGCATTCTGCTGCTTATCAGTAAGCTCCCTGTTCTATTTGTTTAGCAAATAGTCTCATCTCCTGTTCTATGTACATCAACCCTGATAAGGCTCCAGGAGTTAAAACAAGTTTTATTAACCCTTTCAGGCACTTTTAAAGCATGATTCTTTTCTTAGTAGTTATAACAGTGTGGCCAATCCATTGCAGCACAGGGGTAAGCTTGACTGTAATTCCGCTTTAGGTACAGAAGACTGCGGAGGTCTGTACAGGCATAACTGACAGGTGTAACGATTACAATGGACCCCAATGTTTAATGTATGCACCGGTACAGACCTGCTTTCACTAGCATCTCATGCTGGCTCTACCTACCAAAGCCCAATGTCATGTTTACTGATTTCAATGGGGCATCTCCTTGCCTAGTTAAGTCCTGGTACATAAGGGACACTGGGCAATAAAAATGGAATCTGAACTTACCCGGGGTTTCCTCCAGCCCTTCCTTGGTGTCCTCCAGGTCCCCTCGGTTCTCCTGCTGGCGGCACTGGTAGCGCATGACTTTGTTGGGAGTCATGTGCAAGTGCGCATTCGCGTCTCGTCCTCACGCTCATTCTGCGTATGCAAATTGTATTCTTTTGAGAACAGCACATGCGCAAAACGCTCATGGCGATGGACACATGATCGAGCCGGGCGCACGGCCATGCCTCGCAAGCCTCCCGGCCAAGTTGCGCACTACTGGTGCCACCAGAGGGAGAACCGGGGGGATACAGAGAATGCTGAGGGACCTCGCAGGCTACGAGGGGCTGGAGGAAGCCCCAACTAAGTTCAGATTCCATTTTTTCAGAGTCCCTTTGCAGTTTCAGTAGTGCGAATATTCCAGGGCTGTGGAGTCGGAGTTGGAGTCAGGGCAATTTTGGGCACCCGGAGTCGGAGTCGTGGTTTCATACACTGAGGAGTCGGAGTCGGGTGATTTTTGTACAAAATCCACAGCCCTGTTAAATATTAGACTAAGGAGTCGGAGTCGAGGAGTCGGGGCCATTTTTGTGACCCGGAGTCAGAGTTGAAGTCGGAGTCGTGGTTTCACAAACTGAGGAGTCGGAGTATTTTTGTACCAAATCCACAGCCCTGGAATATTCTTATAGGTATTCCATCAAAGCACACAAGAGCCATTTTCCACCCCCTACTGCAATGATCTGCAAACTTGGTTCTCTAGCTTTTAAGGAGCTACAAGTCCCACAATGCATTGCGAGTGTGACAGCCACAGTCATCATTCATAAAGGCAAATGTTTTGTGGGACTTGTAGTTCCTTAACTGCTGGAGAGCCAAGTTTGCAGATCACTGCCCTAGTGGATTTTTCCATAGGAATATATGTGAATCTTAGCTGTTCACAGACAAGTCGGAAATTCATTCTGGTTGGAACTTTTTTTTTTTTTTTTTTTTTAAATCACAGATTTGTATTCTTGGGAAACTATTCTCATGTCAGCCTGTGCTTTGTGGGATTTCACAAGATTTCCTGTTGATTAGGTTGCTTTCAGCTTAAACAAAAATAAACTTGGACAGCAGTAAAAATAAATTTAACTATATAAATATATTAGAAATTTTCACATTTAGGAAAGTGGCAAATTGACACGATGAGCATTTTTCTAACTTTATTACCAAAATAAAACTTTTCTTCCTACCAGTAACACTAGAGCATGCGTGCCACTCGCAAAGCAGGATTCAGCAGACCGTAAGCGCAAGAGTCATAACACCATCAGACGCTCATCATAACATACGGATCAAACAGAAGAAAGGCGGCCCCAGGATTTGGCATTTCCGTCATAGTCTCTTCCTGCCAATCTCCATCGCGAGTGGCATGCTAATGAAAATGACCAATCCCGGGCAAACCCACATTAATATATAAAAATACAATTTTAAAACGAGCAGTGGAAATAAAACAATGCGTTGTTATCAATGTGCGGGATTTATAAAGGCCTTTCCACCCTTTAAAATGAGCAGGAAAGTCAAGCAATCCAAATTCAAACATCGCTATATTCTAGTTCTACCTTTGCTAGGCTAGGAGGTCGCCAACTACCATCGGCTGAAGCCCTGTTGTAGAAAGAGGAGGAATAGGTTTATAGGGGGAAAAAAAAGGGAGGGATAGGGAAGTGGAGGCGTTACCCACTGCAACCAATCAGTTTCAAGCTCTTAATGCAGCAGGTCCGTAATTGGACTAATGGACGGGCAAGTAAAGTAGCATCAACTGCAAACTAACCACTAGAGCAGGGGTCCCCAAACTTTTTCGGTCAAGGGCCAGATCAACCTACTTCAGACTGCTGGGGGGCTGGAACGTACGTAAAATGATGTTGAAAAACATTACATTGCATCTAGATAGATTTCCCCCAATCAGGCCCAGAGGAGAACTCCCAGCAGAAGCCATTCAGTCATGCGGGGCCCGAAGAACGTCTTTGTGCACCAGACAGTGAAGCATACCCGGGTGACAACCTGCCGTCCAGTTGGACAGCAGTGTAACCTGATACAGAACTGGATGCCAGCGAATTACTGCTTGCTGGCTTCTACAGTATGTGGATGGGCGGTGTCAGCACTGCTATTCTATTTGCTATTTAAAGGATACCCCAACTGAAATGTGACATAATGAGATAGACATGTGTATGTACAGTGCCTAGCACACAGATACCTATGCTGTGTTCCTTTTTTATTTTTCTGCCTGAAAGAGTTAAATATAAGGTATGCAAAAGGCTGACTCAGTCCTGACTCAGACAGGAAGTGACTACAGTGTGACCCTCACTGATAAGAAATTCCAACTATAAAACAATTTCCTAGCAGAAAATGGCTTCTGAGAGCAAGAAAGAGGTAAAAAAAGGGGAATTTCTTATCAGTGAGGGTCACATTGTATTCACTTCCTGTTTGAGTCAGGATTGAGTCAGCCACTTACATACCTGATATTTAACTCTTTCAGGCAGAGAAAGAAAAAAAAGGAACACGGCACAGTTATCTGTGTGCTAGGCACTGTACATACCCATGTCTATCTCATTATGTCACATTTCAGTTGGGGTATCCTTTAAAAGTGCAGTAGGCCATATCTACAAGTTATACATTTTGTGTTGGGGGGGGGGGGGGGGGCAGTGAAAAAGCTTCAGTGGGCCACTCGGACGTAGTTTGAGGACCACTGCACTAGAGCAAAGTGTCTGTACTGGAAAAATGGAAAATTGCCGAGAATATTAAAAGATGTACTTTAAAGAATATTAACCCTCTGCACACTCACCCGAAAGTTCTCACGAAAGTTCATTCACATGCATGAGAACTTGCAGGTGAGTGTTAATTGTCTTTACCGCTTTGCCACACCCCCTCCAGCACCTCTTCATTACATATTCAAATGTCCTAACTTGGGGGGAGGAGCTTTGATTCTGTGTTTTTTCTACTTTAAAGAATGGCTCCACCTAAAACAGTGATCCAATATTTGATTTCCCACTGCGTCTTCCCTCTAGCTGGGCTGGCAATATATTAGAATGGAGAATCAGCTCCTTGGTTCAGGACATACAAAAATGTATAGGACACCCTCTAAGTGCA
This sequence comes from Hyperolius riggenbachi, assembly GCF_040937935.1. Taxonomy (NCBI): domain Eukaryota; kingdom Metazoa; phylum Chordata; class Amphibia; order Anura; family Hyperoliidae; genus Hyperolius; species Hyperolius riggenbachi. The sequence continues at coordinate 42,867,406 of NC_090651.1, read as the reverse complement.
ATCGCCATAGAAAGAAACGGGATGTAGAGTCGAATTGGTTGCTGTGGGCAAAACATCTACTTTCCTACATAAGGGCCTATCTGTAAAAGGTATCACTGTCAGAAAAGTGCTGCAGTGATCAGCCAAAATAACATGATGTTTACCAGCACATGATTACCATTTCACCACATTTATAATGTACTACTCACATTAATAGCCACTTTATACACAGTATTGCCGGATTGCATCTGGCACAGGCAACAAAGGAAAACAGTGATGTTTTAGTCTGGGTACAGCTCACCGTTCACTGAGGTTTGCCACTGACAGTTTAAAAAAGGCGGCAGTGTGCGAAAGCAATGAAAGGGTTTGAGCCGTGTACGGCTACCTCTCGTAGTGAGAAGTAATGGTCGCAACTGGCGATCCCCCATTCCATTCACTGGTGCTGCAGGCTGCCAATTGAGTAGAATTTAAGTGGCCCTAAAGTGTAAAAATAAATTCCACGTTGTCAGCTCAGTCTGCAGAAGTTAGAATAGAATAGCATGAATTTTTGTTTTAAAAAACTGACCTTTTAAGTCAGAATATAGTTTTTTTGGTTGTTTAGCCACGCCCCCTCCTGAAAATCTGCCACGGCAGTTTTCTGCCATTGCAGAGGCTTTTAAGGGGCCCATACACTGAGACGATTAGCGGCCGATCGATCAAAAGCAAATTGATTGACCAATCGATCGATTTGCGGTCAATTTTGATCAATTTCAATCAATCTGACATGCTGGAAAATCTAGGTCGATCTGTTGAGATTGCTTATCATTTTGTATTCGCCCTAATGGAAATCTGATGGCAAAAAAAATGCCATCAGATCAATTTTCAATAGATTTCCTACTAAAATCTATTGGTAATCTGTTCCTAGTAAAAAATGTTCCTAAACACATCAGATAGATCAGAAATCTATCTGATGCTCTATCTGCTGCTAATCTAACGAGTGTATGGTCACCTTAAAAGTTCTTGCCGCAGGAGGGCTAAAGGTGGCCACACACTTATAAATTTGTAGAAGATTCAACCATCAGATTCCTGTCAGATGCCTGTCAGGTCGAATCTGATGAGTGCCACACACTAGGGACAGATTTCCAATAGATTTCAGAATGAAATCTATTGAAAAATCCATCGAAATGCATTATTGAACCATTCGATCCATGCAACTCTATGGACCATCAATCTGCTGCCAGCTGCGGATCGTCCTAGATTTTCCATCTGGCCCAAATCGAGCACATCAATCGAAATCGGCCGGAAAATTAATCAATCATGGTTTCTACTGCATCGATTTCTAGCCGATCCGATCACAGCGGTCGAATCGGCCGTCAATCGATGGCTGAAATCGACCAGTGTATGGGCCCCTTAAAGGTAGCGCTTAGATCAGCCCAGGTAGGTTATATGTGACTGAACCAGTCAATCAAAGAGGAGAGGAGGAGAAAAGTGTAGTGCGAACTACAGCAGTCCCAGTGACAGACACACTACACATAGCAGATCCGCCACGGTGCTTCCTGCCTGAAGCAAGCCTGACGTGAAAATAAAAGATAATGAATTGTATGTGTAGTACAGCTAAGAAATAGAACATTAGTAGCAAAGAAAAAAGTCCAATTGTTTTCCAGTACAGGAAGAGTTAAAACAAACTTAAAGGATATCCGAGCTGACATGTGACATGATGAGATAGACATGAGTATGTACAGTGTCTAGCACTCACATAACTATGCTGTGTTCCTTTTTTTCTTTCTCAGCCTGAAAGAGTTAAATATCAGGCATGTAAGTGGCTGACTCAGTGACTCAGACAGGAAGTGACATCAGTGTGACCCTCAATGATAAGAAATTCCAACTATAAAACACTTTCCTAGCATAAAATGGCTTCTGAGAGCAAGAAAGAGGTAAAAAGGGTCAATAGTTCATAGATTTCAGCTCTGGCATACTTCAATGAATGTGTCATTGAGAAAAACCAATAAAACAGTTAAAAACTTAAAAAAATAGATTTAAACAAAATTAAAATTTGGAATATCTTAAAAGGTCATTTTTAGGAGAAGGAAGATAGATACCATCATTTGTTTCATTAGTTTATTTTTGCCTCGGGTGTCCTTTAAGTTATCTACCCAACATGGGTCGCATACAGTCCTGTTTTCTGAAGCACTTAACCATTTAAGCTTCCTGGACGTAGCAGCTACGTCCAGGAGGCCATGTGTGTGCTCCCGCGGCAAATCACGCGCGCTCCCGGCCGTGGATCGTTAGCCCAGGAATCAATCAAGCCATGGTGCCCGATGATTGATTCCTCTCTCCTGCAGAAATAGCCACGACTTCTCTTGGAAGCCTCGCTTTTTTCTGTCTCTTGCGTCCCCTACGTCCCTCTAAGTGTACATGTTACGCTTAGAATGACGTCATGTAAACAAACTCATGGCTGCCATCTTGTGGCCCAAAAGTAAAACTACATCTAAATGTAAAAAAAATAATAAAAAAAATCAACACATATTTACCTAAAAAAAATTACTATTTACATTCACCCTCTTAAAATTACCCAAATAAAATAATCAAAAAACATTACAATAAAAAAAAATATTTACCTAAGGGTCTAAACTTTTTAAATATCAATTTAAAGATGAAATATTTCTATTTTTTTTTTTTTTAATTATAAGCTTGTAAATAGTGATGCAAAACGGAGAAAATGCATCTTTATTTCCAAATAAAAATATTGTCGCCATACATTGTGATAGGGACATAATTTAAACGGTGTAATAACCGGGACATATGGGCAAATACAATACGTGAGTTTTAATTATGGAGGCATGTATTATTTTAAAACTATATTGGCCGAAAACTGAGAAATCATGAATTTTTTCAGTTTTTTTCTTATTCTTCCTGTTAAAATGCATTTACAGTAAAGTGGCTCTTAGCAAAATGTACCACCCAAAGAAAGCCTAATTGGTGGCGGATGAATGGGAGGTGAACATTGCTCGGATGCATAAAGTGAAAATGACTGAAGGCTGAAGTGGTTAAACAGCAGAGAAACTGTGAAAGACAGCTTCTTCTAAGGGTTTACTGCAGGAAAGTTCAAAGGGTAGTTCTTTCTGTGTTGTTTTATAGCATAAAAGACAAGAGTGTAGTTTCTAAACTGCAAATAGTACAGAATGATGCAATGTTATAATGTTCTTTGCTACAAATGTTCTGTTTTGTTATCTGTACTACATACACGATTCATTATCTCAAGTTTTTTTTTTGCTTGAATACAGAAATTGCGTGGTGCTGCAGTGGGTAAAAAAAGAGGGAGGAACACTCATAGTTAAGTGTGGCTCACTTTAGAATTTACACTTCGGGTCCACTTTAAAGTAAAAATGGTCAAGCACTGTTCACCGGTAACCCAGATATGAGAAAAACCTTGTTATAAAAGTAGCAATAACATTCATAAAATGTAAAAAAAATTAAATAAAATTAAAAACTGGTGAACTGAACACAAGTCATACTCTTTGTAAATAGGCCCCTTCATGTACCTAGATTAGCCCTAATAGCAGGAAGCTGTAGGGTGGGCACAGAAAATGCTCTATAGCCAAACGCACAGGGGGGGGGGAATTGTGGGTCGGGACACATGCAGCGCCATACGAGGAACATCACCCCCTGCAGCCCACACACAGGTATGGATTTATACACTATGTACATTGGCAGGATTAAGGAATACATGAAATCAGCTCATACATTTACACAAGTCCAAACGGATTAAAACGCTCAGCTTACAGACCTTTTTTCTCGTTAAAAATGAACATAAATAGGACAACTAAAAATCACAGCCATCAAAATAATGAATTCTTATTCTACCCTGATCTAATAAAAGGAATGATTTGTACAAAAAAATAAAATAATAATTAGTGACCACGTTAGACTGGCAGTGTCGCGTGTTAATTATACATTCCGCGTCTCGACGTCAATCTTCTCTTCTGACTGGCCCATTTCTGATTCGGTGATGGCGACACTCTGCCGCAGCGTGATTTCTGGCCCGCCACCGTAGATCGACTGCAGGAAGTTCCAGGTTTCTTCCGAGATCTGTCCTGAATCTGCTCCTGAAAGCCAAGAATTCACCATGAAATATACAGTTACATGGGAAACAGCACTGCCCTTCTTAAAGTGACTCATAAGCAGGGTTGCTCTCACGGGTAATCACTTGTGATTCAAATGAGGCTTAATTGGCGCAGGTGTGCGGCGGGGATACAAGGGGTTATTTACCCATAATTCCGCCATCCGCCCTGCGTTCCAAGCAGCTTATGCGCGTCCTATTGGTCGCATTGCAAGCCTCACCACGGCGCACTTCCTCTTTCTGGCTTGGAGGAAGTGCGCCTGCTCATAAGCGAAGCAACCCTGCTCATAAGCGAAAGTAAACATGTTCTCCCCGGGCTCTTTTAGCCAGGCTACCACCCGGCTAGTTTTGGTGAGCACCCGGCTGTCATCGGCTCACATCCTCCGCTGCTTTAAGCAGACAAGTGCCGGCCCTGCATTCTGTCCTCTCGCCCCACCCGGCTACTTTTTCATGCCACCCCGCTGGAAAAAAATTTCTGGGGAGAACATAACTGATGAGAACAATTGTATCTATCCCTCCTACTCCTGAAAATAACTTTACGATGTTTCACAGTTTTCTGTTATGTTTAAAAATGTAAAAAAAAAGTAGATTTATTGTTTTGTCTCAGTTTAATGATAATCAGTCCTGTGACCCAGAGAGCTAAAATATATTAACTATTGACTTTTTTTAAACCTATCCCCTGAAATCAAAAGCTCAGTTCTCTGCCAGGAAAGTGTTTAAGAGCTGTAATTACTTATCAGTGAAGGGACGCTATAGTCCAACTGGGTCCTGACTGGAGGAAAACTGCAGTTGCATAGCTGATTGTTTGCTTGTTCCATATAAACCTTTTTTATCTATGATGTTCACAGACAACCTTCTTGATTTCTGTCTCCCCCTGGCTCTTATGCTGGGCATACACGATCCGTTTCTGCGGCTCGATTAGCCGCCGGATCGACTCTCGCGCGTCCCCGCTCGCGCCTGGATCGATTCCCGCGCGTCCCCGCTCGCGCCTGGATCAATTCCCGCTTGTTCCCGCGGGCGCTTCTCTCATCTTCCGCTCGGTTTCCGTTTGAGTTTTTGTAAGCGCCGGCGATTTTGAAAATCGCCCTAAAAGCGCTTGTGCAATGATTCTGTATGAGTGTTCACATGAGTAGTTCGATTTTGATCCACTCCCCAAAGTGCTGCCTGTAACATTTTTGGGGCGATTTGCCTATAATGGAGGGTATAGGGAAATCGCAAAGCGCTTGAAAAAGCGCTTTGTATAGCGATTTCCCCAGTACTTTCATGAATAAATACATTGTTTTTATTCATTTCCGGGTGAAAGAGTTCACTTCCTGACTGATGTCAGGAAGTGAAAAAAAAAATGCTCTGCAAAAGCACTTAGTAAAGTGCTTAGGGAAAGGCGATTAAAAAAAAAAAAAAAAAAAAAAAAAAAAAAAAAACCGCTAAAAATTGCTCAGCGCTTGAAAAAGTGCTGGCGATTTATGTAAACAGGGCCTTCGAGCCCTTTCCACCACTAGCATTTTGCAATCTAATCCAGATCCCACTAGCTGATCGCAAAACGTTAGGCAACACTATCCTTATGGAAACTGCGGTAAACGTTTCCATTAGTGTGAACCTTTGTAGCACGATTTTCTCCAGAGAGCAATCATCATCCTGCCACTTTTTGTGAGATTTGGCTCCTATACTTTATATAGGAATGCAGGAAAATCGTATAGCGATCGCACTGCAATGCGATTTCCAATTGCAATCACTCTGTACACATGACGGATCGTGGCGATTCAATACTTCTACCGAAGTGAATAATGCAAAAATGCTTTACTGTACATGCAAGGCACAATCATTAAAGAGAACCTGAGGTGGAACATTACAGGAAAATACACATACTTACGAGAAGCAGTTCCCCACCCCTCCCTTCCCCCTCGAGAAGCCGCCACCAGCAAGCAGTTTCACTTCTGTGACCCCAGGGTCACGACTCTGCACATACAGCTCTGTGTGTACAGAGCACTCAAAAGAGGGAAAGAGGGTGGGTGAAAGGCGGGGGGAGAGCCAGTCGGATGGCCCGAGGGGGCGGGGAGAGCCAGTCGGATGGCCCGAGGGGGCGGGGAGAGCCAGTCGGATGGCCCGAGGGGGCGGGGAGAGCCAGTCGGATGGCCCGAGGGGGCGGGGAGAGCCAGTCGGATGGCCCGAGGGGGCGGGGAGAGCCAGTCGGATGGCCGGAGGGGGCGGGGAGAGCCAGTCGGATGGCCCGAGGGGGCGGGGAGAGCCAGTCGGATGGCCCGAGGGGGCGGGGAGAGCCAGTCGGATGGCCCGAGGGGGCGGGGAGAGCCAGTCGGATGGCCCGAGGGGGCGGGGAGAGCCAGTCGGATGGCCCGAGGGGGCGGGGAGAGCCAGTCGGATGGCCCGAGGGGGCGGGGAGAGCCAGTCGGATGGCCCGAGGGGGCGGGGAGAGCCAGTCGGATGGCCCGAGGGGGCGGGGAGAGCCAGTCGGATGGCCCGAGGGGGCGGGAAGAGCCAGTCGGATGGCCTGAGAGGGCAGGGAGAGCTAGTCGGATGGCCTGAGGGGTGGGGAAGGGGCGTTACACAGAAGTGCCGCTCCTGCTCAGGACACCCCTCCCCCTCTCGGATTGCAGATAAGCTCCTTGTCGGTAGAATTTAGGGTGGCTGTGGGGCGCAGGGGTCTCAGAGAGCAAGGCGGAGGTGGCACAAAGGCATGTCCTTTAGATGGGAACATGCCTCTGTGTCCCATTTGTGCCCTCTGTATCTGTCTCGGGTACACTTTAAATAGTTGAGGCAAATCATTTTAAGCAGATAACAGCGCAGAGATGAGGGTTGCGTGTGAACTGTATGTCCTGATCCAGCTATCCAATAGCAAGAATAGCTACTACTGAGGGCCAGTTTCAGCAGTTATAAAAGAGACATGAGGGATGCCTGATGTCAATGAAAATAGAAAGAAAAGTCACTATTTGCATGCCAACTATGAGGGGCTGCCAGGATGTACCGCAGATACAGAGTCATAATAAGCGAATTTCACACCTTATGGTGACCTAGTGCAACATTTTTCTATAAATCTCTGCATACAAGTTCACTTGAAAGAAAACCTGTAATTAAGAAAAAGTCACTGGGGGGTACTTACCTTGTGGGTATAAGCCTCTGGATCCTAACGAGGCTTCCCCCGTTGTCTGTCCCTCCGTTGCCAAGCTGCAGCCCCCCGAAGTGCGGCGATGTAAATATTTACCTTCCGGGATCCAGCGCAGGCGTACTAGCGGATCTCCCTTCGGGTTAAAGAGAACCCGAGGTGTGTTTAAAGAATGTTATCTGCATACAGAGGCTGGATCTGCCTATACAGCCCAGCCTCTGTTGCTATCCCAAACCCCTCTAAGGTCCCCCTGCACTCTGCAATCCCCCATAAATCACAGCCGTGTTGTGAGGCTGTGTTTACATCTGTAGTGTCAGTCTCAGCTGCTCCCTCCGCCTCCTGCATAGCTCCGGTCCCTGCCCCCATCCCTTCCCTCCAATCAGCAGGGAGGGAAGGGATGCAGGCGGGGACTGGAGTTCTGCAGGAGGCGGGGAGAGCAGCAGACTGACACTAAAGAGATAAACACAGCCAGCTCTGACAAGCTGTTTGTCAGCAGCGTGGCTGTGATTTATGAGGGATTGCAGAGTGCAAGGGGACCTTAGGGGGGTTTGGGATAGCAACAGAGGCTGGGCTGTATAGGCAGATTCAGCCTCTGTATGCAGATAATATTCTTCAAACCCACCTCGGGTTCTCTTTAAATAGCCGAACCCGATCGATCCGCTCTACTGCGCAGGCGCAAGTCCTTTTACGCCTGTGCAATAGAGCTGATACGATCAGGTTCGGCTATTTCCGCCTTACTGGAAGGAAGAGCCGCCAGTGGGCCTGCGCTGGATCTCGGCAAGGTAAATAAATCAGCGCTTGTCAGCCAGGATTGCGGGTCGCTTCGGGGGAGCCAGCTCTGGACTGCCTGCAGCTACAGGGGAGGAGGAAGCCTCATTGGGACCCTGAGGCTTCCCCCTCCCGAGGAGAGTACCCCCCAGGGGATTTTTTTTAGTACAGGTTTTCTTTAAAGAGTTTGGTCATAAAGAGACCTATCTGGTCAGCTGTCTACAAAGCTACACATCAACGCCACCCAGCGACTCTCAATGAAGATATTACACACCTTGTTTCAGGGTTATGTGTCCACATTTAGTACCAGCAATCTTGGAGTTGTCAATAGGGCCAGGAGGATCTGCAAAAAGACAATGTAGATATTCAATATGTATTCACTCATTTAAAGATATCCGCACAATACTGCACATGGATAATTTATGTGCCAGCACTGTGTGGAAAGACATTTCCTAAACAAGATGCATGCTGGGAGGTTTAAATTAGCCCCACCTCTGAACAATCAGATTGTTCTGTTGGAGACAGCAAAAAATTCTTTATTAAAAAAGATTGTAAATGTGAAGACCGTTTCATTGCATTACTTTCCACCTCCTCCCTCGAAATTAAATTAAAGATTAAACATGCAAAAAGAGGTTGAAAAAAATAAATAATGTAAACCTGCTGATCCCTAGCGTTGCTGGGTTTTGATGCTCCATGTCTCTTACGATCTCTGGTGACCTGCTGTCAGAGACCGCCCCTCTTCCTGCTGATCACCAGCATTGCTGGGCTTTGAGGCTCCATGTCTCTGAAAATCCCTGGTTACCCGCTCTCAGAGACCACCCCTCTCCCTGCTGATCACCAGCATTGCTGGGCTTTGAGGCTCCATGTCTCTGAAAATCCCTGGTTACCCGCTCTCAGAGACCACCCCTCTCCCTGCTGATCACCAGCATTGCTGGGCTTTGAGGCTCCATCTTTCTGACGATCCCTGGTGACCTGCTCTCAGAGACCACCCCTCTCCCTGCTGATCACCAGCATTGCTGGGCTTTGAGGCTCCATGTCTCTGAAAATCCCTGGTTACCCGCTCTCAGAGACCGCCCCTCTCCCTGCTGATCACCAGCATTGCTGGGCTTTGAGGCTCCATGTCTCTGAAAATCCCTGGTTACCCGCTCTCAGAGACCACCCCTCTCCCTGCTGATCACCAGCATTGCTGGGCTTTGAGGCTCCATCTTTCTGACGATCCCTGGTGACCTGCTTGTCAGAGACCGGCCCCTCTTCCTGCCTTTTAAACCCCCTCCCCATTCACCCCAACGGTGGAAGGGAAGAATGGCAGCTAGGCTCTTTACTCCTGTCCTGATTGGAAGGTAAGCTTGACCACACCTCCCAAAATGCTCCTAAGGTGAATTTAAAGACTGCTCTTTTACATACCTTGGGCTCTTTCCACAAAATATTTGTATTATTTGTTTAGGTTTGAAAACATCGTCATCATACAGGAGAAATAGATCAACAACAAACACCCCCTTCCCCCCCACCACCACCACAAATATCAGATTTCAGAAGAGTGACCTGCAGCAGCTGGGCTGTACTCACCGACGTCCTTGCCCTTCACAAAGCCCTCCCACTCGCGGAACCACTGCATGCTGATACAATAGATGACGGCCAGGGAGTCCTCTTCTTGGAAAGCTTTGTTCAGCTGAGGAAACACAGATATTAAGTGCTTAATGGATTACGGAGGCCGCCTGCAGTATAATGAAGCTCTCACCAGGCTTTGAAAACAGTAATTATTGGAATTAAAGCACATGGGGACTACGCAAGTTCAGAAGGAACACTACAAAGACATCGCTCTGTGGAATCTGGCCTCACTGGGGGGAGGTGCCTGAGCTGGCAATGTCCCAACTCTACAGCATCCTGAAATCACACACTATGGAGGAAGGCAGAGACTTGGCTCATATCAACCCGGGAGGCAGAGAAACACAAACACACGAGTGTATGGAAAGGAAAAGGGGTAGAGAGATTGAATAGACATTTCTATACAGAATAGTGGTAATTTGGCCAGTAATTTGCCAATATGAGTATGCACCAAAGGTGTGTATGCAAATAAATGAGACATTGTAAAAAAAAAAAAAAAAAAAAAAAAAAAAAAATTTAAGTAAACCTTCAGACTAAAAAAATCTACTCAGCAGCACTGAAAAGGCTTGGTGTTTAACAGTTTCACTGCATCATAACTTAGTTTTCCTTACGCAACTCATTTTTCGCTGACAGAAGCTAAGCTCCACCCCATCAAAGAAATCTGCCCCGGCATTTTCCACCTGATGCTGTGCAAAGCATGATGGGATGTCTGATGCTATTGTTCTCGCTCTGCTGTTTTGGCACAATTTTTTTTTTTTTTAATTTGAGATTTGAAGCCTAGCGCGCGCAGCTGGGATAATCAGGACACAGGACAGTTGGGACTGTGCCTCATGCTCCGTCACCTCCTTTCAACCAAAAAGATGGCTTCCCCCGTGAAATCACAAACATTTGCCTTTTCTTTAAAACAGGGTGGGTAATAGATTATATTACCCCTCTATTTTAATTAACATAACTAATGTAACTTAATGACAGTATGTTTGTTTAGGCTGGAGTTCCTCTTTAAGTAAAGAAAACAGGAAGGAAAAGATTATTTACCCGGATGAAGGTTTCCAGTTCCATCTTTCTCCTTTTTTCAATTTTGTCCTGTTCAACCTGGCATGTATGACAGACGCAGAGGTGGTTGACAGCCGGCCCGCCTCCAAATCTACAAGCATGAGGACATAAATGAAAGCAAACCTGAAGTGACAATAAACTGATGAGATAAACAAATGTATCGACAGTACTAATCCCAAAAAGGTCTTTCCTGGAATTCAGGAAAAAAAAGTTTGCTAAAACAAAAGGTTAAAATTGTCTTCATTTTGTCTGTTAATTGGCTGCAATTATTATTATTCAGCTCCTATACAGACTTAAGGGGCCCATACATTGGTTGATTTCAGGCATCGATTGATAGATCAATTCGATAGAATCTTCTGCTGTTTTGGCGCTAATTTGTTTTTTTAAATTTTGAATTTGAGATTTAAAGCCTAACGCGTGCAGCTGGGAGGGGTGATCAGGACACAGGACAGTTGGAACTCTGTCTCATGCTCCCTGTCACCTCCTTTCAACCAAAAAGATGGCTGCCCCCATGACAAAGATGGCTGCCCCCATGAAATCACAAACATTTGCCTGTTCTTTTAAAAAAGGGTGAGTAAGAGATTATATTACCGAACTATTTTCATTAACATAACTAATGTAACTTAGTGACAGGATGTTTGCTTACGCTGAAGTTCCCCTTTAAATTAACACACAACGATACACTTTTGCCAGTAAGTGATAAAAGACCCCAAAGGTGGCCATACACTTATAGATTTGCAGCAGATTCGACCATCAGATAGATTTCTGTCAGATGCCTGTCAAGTCAAATCGGACAGGACTCTATCTGATGTGTGCCACACACTAGGTACAGATTTCCAATAGATTTCAGAATTAAATCTATTGGAAATCTATTGAAAAATCGATCTGATGCATTATTGCACCATTAGATCCAATGCAACTCTATGGGCCATCGATCTGCTGCCAGCAGAAGATCTACCTAGATTTTCCATCCCATCATATAGATCAAATCAAACAAAATCAATCAAAATCGATCAGAAATCGATTCTTTCGACTTGCAATCGATTCTATAGAATCAATCAATTGATCAATGGCTGAAATCCACTAGTGTATGGGCCCCTTAAGAGATGAAACGCAAAAAACACCATAACACTGATGAAGAGCACACTGTATATGTGGCAGCGTCACAGTGGTAGAAAAATAAAGCCTATAGCATCCGGAAAGCAGAAAGAGACTGGGATGCAGCGAGATCTAATGACTGGGGCAAGAAAGTACATGAATGAAGGTTTGTAAAGCCGAGAACAAGACGCCTGCACCCGCCTCGGCGTGTAACCGGAGAACAGTGAGAATCAGGGAAGCTATACACAGCTTAATCACGTATAATCTGTTTGGAACAATTTATTCTCAGCATCCGGAACACTGGCGCAGTGTCACATCGCACCCTGAGGTATACCACAAAGCTGCACTACTGCTACTATCACTGGCATCTAGGAGACTCCCTCTACAGGCCACAGAAGTTCTCACACATAAGGTGAATCACTACTAATTCAGAGGAGAATGTGACCAGAATGCAAGTAGTTTATCTGGGGACACATGGCTAGGCTGGGGACAATAATTGTAAGGAGGACATGGCCATGCTGGGGACAATATTTGTGAGGTGGACATGGGTAGGCTGGGGACAATACTTGTGAGGGGGACATGGCCAGGCTGGGGACAATACTATTGAGGCACACGGCCGGGGTGGGGACAATACTAGTGAGGCACATGGCCAGGCTGGGGACAATACTTGCGACATGGACATGGCCAGGCTGGAGACCATACCTTGTGAGGGGCACAATACATGTGATGGGGACATGGCCAGGCTGGGGACAATATTTGCGAGAGCACGTGGCCAGGCTGGGGACAATACTTGTGAGGGGGACATGGCCAGGCTGGGGACAATACTTGTGAGGACATGGCCAGGCTGGGGACAATACTAGCGGGGCACGTGGCCAGGCTGGGGGCAATACTTGTGAGGGGGACATGGGTATACTGGGGACAATACTTGTAAAGAGGAGATCGCCAAGCTGGGGACAATACTTGTGAAGGGGACAAGGCTAGGCTGGGGGCAATACTTGCGAGGGGGACATGACCAGGCTGGGGACAATACTTGTGACGGGGACATGACCAGGCTGGGGACAATACTTGTGACGGGGACATGCCTAGGCTGGGGGCAATACTGGTGAGGGGGACATGACCAGGCTGGGGACAATACTTGTGACGGGGACATGCCTAGGTTGGGGACAATACTTGTGAAGGCAACAAGGCCAGACCGGTAGCAATTCTCCTGAATCGTGGCCAGGCCGGGGACAATGCTTGTGGTGGTGGGGGGAGGAACATGGCCAGGCAGGGGACAATACATGGGGGGAGGGGGCTGGGGGGAAGAGCATGTCCGGGCTAGGGACACCACAAAAGTTGGATATGGAGGAAGACATGTAAAATAAAGTATAGGCTGTTTAATTTACATAGTAAGGTTCACTAAACAAAGTACTCACCTGCTGTATAAATGATCCCATATGTTTTGTGGCAGCATAACTACAAGGTCTTCTATGAGGCCAGACTTGCGAGGTGGAACGCCTAGGAGAGAGGCACAGGTCACATGCACGTCATAGATACAAAAATATGCAGCACAGAAGCAAACCTCAAGCATCCAAAGTGCTTTCAGCAGGCAATATGAAATAAAGCTTTCAGAGGTGATTACATCTGAGTGCAGCAAGAGATCATTAGGTTGTCATGGCTACAAGATAGTCTGCATGATATCAGCGTAAACATGCCATGCTTGCTAATTTACTTCCCAATCCAATAATGTGCTGTGCAGATTATTAACACACTCTGAAGGATGTCAAAATGCAACTCGGTGCAATAATAGAATTCCCCTATCAAAATATTATAACAACCAGATTAAAAAACACGTCAAGGGGAAAAAAATAGTATAAATGTGTCCCAAAAAGGGGGGACAAGGCACTATTGTAGCTGGATAGTGCACTGGTTAAGGGCTTTGCCTCTGACTAAGGAGACCAGGGCTCAAATCTTCCTGTTCCGTAAGCCAGCACCTATTCAGTAAGGAGACCTTGGACACCTCTGGGCGTGGCAGTAAGGACACCGCTGGGCGTGGCAGTATGGACACCGCTGGGCGTGGCAGTATGGACACCGCTGGGCGTGGCAGTATGGACACCGCTGGGCGTGGCAGTATGGACACCGCTGGGCGTGGCAGTATGGACACCGCTGGGCGTGGCAGTATGGACACCGCTGGGCGAGGCAGTATGGACACCGCTGGGCGAGGCAGTATGGACACCGCTGGGCGAGGCAGTATGGACACCGCTGGGCGAGGCAGTATGGACACCGCTGGGCGAGGCAGTAAGGACACCGCTGGGCGAGGCAGTAAGGACACCGCTGGGCGAGGCAGTAAGGACACCGCTGGGCGAGGCAGTAAGGACACCGCTGGGCGAGGCAGTAAGGACACCGCTGGGCGAGGCAGTAAGGACACCGCTGGGCGAGGCAGTAAGGACACCGCTGGGCGAGGCAGTAAGGACACCGCTGGGCGAGGCAGTAAGGACACCGCTGGGCGAGGCAGTAAGGACACCGCTGGGCGAGGCAGTAAGGACACCGCTGGGCGAGGCAGTAAGGACACCGCTGGGCGAGGCAGTAAGGACACCTCTGGGCGAGGCAGTAAGGACACCTCTGGGCGTGGCAGTAAGGACACCTCTGGGCGTGGCAGTAAGGACACCTCTGGGCGTGGCAGTAAGGACACCTCTGGGCGTGGCAGTAAGGACACCTCTGGGCGTGGCAGTAAGGACACCTCTGGGCGTGGCAGTAAGGACACCTCTGGGCGTGGCAGTAAGGACACCTCTGGGCGTGGCAGTAAGGACACCTCTGGGCTCGGCAGTAAGGACACCTCTGGGCTCGGCAGTAAGGACACCTCTGGGCGTGGCAGTAAGGACACCTCTGGGCGTGGCAGTAAGGACACCTCTGGGTGTGGCAGTAAGGACACCTCTGGGTGTGGCAGTAAGGACACCTCTGGGCGTGGCAGTAAGGACACCTCTGGGCGTGGCAGTAAGGACACCTCTGGGCGTGGCAGTAAGGACACCTCTGGGCGTGGCTGGATTGCAACATCTCCGCTCTTCAGACTGAAATTGGTAAGGCAGAGGCTGAAACTGTCGAAGAAGATGAGCAGCCTGTAGCACAGACAGTCTGTTGTGCAAGAAGTGGCCAGATCCTGGTCTCCTGACCAGTTGTTTTACAGGTAATTTGATATAAGCTAATCAGGCAAAAAAAAAAAACCCCTGCAATGGATTATTACATAGACCTAGGAAACAATTTGTGCCTAGCATGGAAAATTAAAAGTGTGATTATACTCCCAAAACTAAAATATCAATAACTACTCTTTTACATAAAACAACATTTGAAAGCATTCCCTGCTTTTAACATCGCTTATTTTCACTGCAGAGAGCAGCAGAAGCTTACTTAGCTCTTGTCATTGGCAAGAATCACCCTGTCTCTTTAATCTGACCCCCTCCCTCTGCTAAATACACACAATGCCCTGCCAAGAGCTAAGTCACTTTAGCAGAAAAGGAGGGTGGCAGAGTGAGGACACAAGCACAAGGTGATTCTTGCCCTTGCCGATGACCAGAGGTAAGCAAACTTCTACTGCCCTCTGCAATAAAAATAAATGATTTTATACACAAGGAATGCTTTCAAATGTTTTTTTATGTACCTAAGGGCCCATTCACACTTGCTGATCGCAAAACGCTAGCAATTTTGCTAGTGTTTTGCTCTGGCGTTTTTTGGCAATTAACGTCCCAAAAAAAAAAAAAAATCACCATTCACACCTAGCGATTTTTTAGCTATCACGTTTTGCGCTTCTATAGCACTAAAACACAATCGCCGGGAAATCGTCTGAAAATGGTGCAGGCGTTTGCATTTAGCGTTTTTGGGCGATTTGCGGCGATTAGCGCAAATCGCCCAAATGAGAACGGGCCCATAGACTTATTACCCTAGCGCTTTGAAAAGCGCTAGCATTTGAGCATTTTGCCGAAATCGCCAGCAAAACGCTCAAGTGTGAATGGGCCCTAAGAGTGGTTTTGAACAATGAGAAAAGTGTTCTTATGGGAACAGCACCCATGACTCCAGACTGCTAGCCTCTAGGACTTACCTCCGTGCACACACAGGAAGTCATTGTTTGATATGGGCCCGGGTTCTGCAAATGTTTTGAACTTA
This sequence comes from Hyperolius riggenbachi, assembly GCF_040937935.1. Lineage (NCBI taxonomy): Eukaryota > Metazoa > Chordata > Amphibia > Anura > Hyperoliidae > Hyperolius > Hyperolius riggenbachi. Next base: position 42,851,549 of record NC_090651.1, on the reverse strand, counting down.
TTTAGCCACTGTCGAGAGATGTAGAATTGCAGCAGGCTGGGCTCTGTGTAGTTCAGCAGGCTGGTCACCTTTCTCCTCTCCTTCTGGGCATCATCACTAGATTTCCTAGTGGCCAAACACACAAAATAGTGAGAATAGTGAAAAAACAAAGAAAACAATCTTGCCACATTATAAATTGATTGCACTAAGATCAGAGGAAATCGTACGATAAAGCCAAAAGCATTACTAGGGAATGTTAGAGAGCACCAAAATCATACAAGACGTTGGCATTCTCAATAGGTATACCCTATTCATTATGCCTTGAAAAATTCTGCATAGCTAATCAGCCTAGGCTAAACATCACTAAGGGGCGGGGCTACCTAAAAAAATATCCATCAATATATAGATATAGGATGGGTTTCTGATGCTGAAATGAGGTAAATTGCCAACAAAGTGGGTATCCTGAATAATGGACTGCCTTCTACTATATGTCACTACAGTGCCCCTTTAAAAGTCAATTTAAAATCTGTGTACTTTTCCATACAGATACAAGACCCCTGCACTTCCTGGCTTCTTGTTCAGACATTGGGGTCTTTTAGTCCTGCTTCATGTGAAGTGTCTACAGGCTGTGCCAGCATAGTGCCTGACATAATCTCGACGCCCACCTCTTGTGGCTAAAACAGAATATGAGCGATGTAGGCGGAGCAGTGTGCAGCTAAAGAAAAAAATATGCAGACTTTTATCACACCATACCCTTGTCACTGCCTCTGTCTCGGCCCTTTGCGACCACTTTTAGTCATGTATTTAGTACTGTAATTGCTGGGAAACCTAACCTCAAGACCGGATTTATACTTTTTTTTTCCCCCTAGGCCAATTATCTTGCAGCTCCCCTTCTATTTGCAGCACCCCCTCCTATTCCTTATGCAGCACCCTCTTCCATGTCTAACATTCATGTCCAGCATCCCCTTTTCTGTTTCAAAATTTTTATTAAAGATTTTCAAATTATTACAGACTGAGCACTTCTGTGCGTTAAAAAGAAAATGAAAGACAGGTATGCTTTACAGATAGTCACATTTTAGAGCCTGGTGATACTGTGCCAGAGGCATTTCACACCAAGATAATGTAATTGTATTCTCCAGCATCCCCTTTTAATTATATACAAATCCCTAGGGCTGCAGCTCCCTATTTCTATCGGTTGCTCCTCAACTGCAACATCTGTATTCCACTTGCAGCAACCCTTCTTCTATGTCCAGCCGCCCCTCAGCCAACTGCCGCCCAAGGCCCAGGCCTTTTTGGCCTTATCAGAAATCTGGTCCTGCCTAACCTGGCCACTTTGGGAGTCCCATGACAACTCCTGACTGACCCGCCCACCAGCTAAATCAACAAATGACAAGAGAAAAACCATACTACAACTTTACAAGCACATATAACGCAAGAAAACTGTTTTTGTCCACCGTTTCAATACACTGTTTATATTCACCTATTGTTGTGATTGCTTGCAGAGGTTGCTTTGTTCAATTTTTGGTTTAGTTGGGGTTATAAAAAGTAAATACCTGTAGAAAAGCACATAGGCCTCAGCATTGTGCACGGTGGCCTCAGACACTTCGGTGACGCTCTGGTCATCAAACTCGTACCAAAGATTGTTGAGGTTGTTGCGGCAGTAGGCGATATAGTGGCCACCTGGAAGTTATAGGAGAGCAGTGTGCATGAAAGACAGTACAGACGACAACACCTACATCCCAGAATATCTACAAGGACTCACTGCTGGCAGTGCCATGGTGGCAGATGACAGACAACAGGTCATAGGTCACAGTCTGGCTGGGACTGTCCTTAGCCAGGAACGGCTGTAGATCCAGACCTTCCAGGGGGAACGATACATGAGTGCCGATTTTAGTGGAGAACATGAGCTCATGTCGGAACCGTTTCAGGTGTATACTCAGTATCTGCATGAAAAGGAACAAGAGTCATGAGGACAGCAAAGGAGAAATCAAGGTTAAAGTTCAAAGTAAAAAAACATCGCTACTAGCCCAAATGAAAAATGATTTAACTAAACCTCGTACACATGTATGAGGCATGTCACCAGGCATCGGGCAACCTTGCAGGAACGGTGCTGTACAAATGCGTACAGATAGGATGGGGGGAGGGGGATTTGTATGTTCTCCCTGTGTCTACACGGGTTTCCTCCAGGCACTCTGGTTCCCTCCTACATCCCAAAAACCTACAGATCTGTTATTTTAAGTTTATTAATTGGCGTCCCCCTGAAATTAACCCTAGACTACGATACATATACTACACAATACATACATACGCCTATGGTAGTGTTCCTTACCTGGGACTTATGCCAGCACCCTGCAGCTGTCTTGTGCCCTCCGGTCCCCCCGCCGTGGCTCACTTTCTCTTTTGCCACTCGCCGTCCACTGAGCCTTCGCAGCTCTGGCCGCACGTGTCCTCGTTCGCAGTCCCATCTCTGGGAGCGTCAGGAGATTCTCGTACTGCGCAGGATGCCCCCAGCGAAAGGAGCGTGAACAAGGACGCTCACCACCAGGGCTATGCAGGCGCAGAGGACGTCGCCTTGTAAGTAGCCGAAAAAGAAAGTGTGCCGCGGCAGGGGACCAGAGGATCATTACAGGACGTTGTGGGCAGAAGACGGCTGCAGGGGGGTGGCAAACGCCTCAGGTAAGTGTTTTTTTTTGTTTTTTTTTTTTAGGTATCTTCAGGTCCACTTTAGGAGACAAGACAATATACGCTGTACAGCGCTGCAGAAGATGTTGGCGCTAAATAAACACTAAAATAATATTAATCTTGTATAGTAGAGGACATGACTATTGTATGTAACTGCCTGAGTAGGTTGGAGAGGCACACCAGGCCAGGAGTTGCGTCAGGAGTTGAGTCCCACCCCTCAACTCCTGACGAAGCGGTCACGTGGGACCACGCCACGCATGGAGCATTGCCCGCCTCCTCTCCCCCTGAATCATGGCTGCAGCGGTCTTCATTTTCTTTTTTTGATCTTGGTATAGGTTACATGATTTCACAGGCTACATCACCTCTGCCTTATCTCTCGTAAAAATGTTTCATCACCAAAGTTCCTTTACCCACATCCCACATGAATTGATTTTTTTTATAAATTAATGAGCATATTGTTGCACTTTCGGTTGCACAAACATTGGCCCTTTGATTTATAATGCCTTAGTAGTACAACAGCATGTAGCATTTTATTATACCCAGGTCTCCCATATTGCCCTGTGCTGGATCTTCTTGACCCAAGACTGGGATGCTGCATAGTCAATAGAGTCACCTGTTGTGGGAAGCATGTTCAATTTATTTTGCCTGCACCTATTTGCATGTGGACATTGGCAGAATATGGAAATCACTCCACTGATTGTTATTGTAGTGCATGGTTATGCTTTTTTTTTTCTCATTTTTTTGTAACATAAAAACGTTCAAATTTGCATGGTGTGGAGGCCCAGCCTCACTGAAGTCTCTCTTGGCAGAAGTTGTTTAAATATTTACAACTTGCCTTTCCTTTGAGACGGAAAAGGACAGGAAATTTTACAATTTAAAGGATGAGAAATCTTACCTCTGGAAATTTCTGAACTTTGCAAAACTTGACGCCGTTTCGTAACCTAAGTGGTGGAAACAAATTCATTAACACAATGTCAATGTCGAGTGATAAGACAAAGAGCATAGGAAATAGATATGACAGTTGGAATGCTAGTCACCAAATGAACACAACAAAATAGTTTTAATCAAGCATTGAGAACTTACTTTTTGCATTTTTCACAGCTGTACATATTGTCACCTGTACAGGAAAAGACATTTATTCAGAGGAGGAATATAAATCAGATTTAAAAGTTAAAGCCTAACTGATCTAAAAAAACAAAAAAAACTGTAAGGCCATAACTAATCTTCCATTATAAAACTAGGGGTGAAAATTCTACGTCATTCCCAGAGCAGAACTGCAGGGAGGTGTTCAAGTGACGATCTCATCGTGTCACATCAGCAATCAATGTGACATGAGACAGTTGGCTTCTGGAGAATATGGCTTTGTACACACCAGCGTTCTCCCCAGATTTTTTTTTTCCAACTGGGTGGCAAGAAAAAGTAGCCGGGTGGAGTGCAACCAGAGGGAATGCAGGGCAGGTGCAGCTCTGCTTATAGCATAAGAGGAGGCTCAGGAGGCGAGCCAAAGACAGCCGGGTGCTTCCCAAAATTAGCAGAGTGGAGCACCTGGCTATAGGAGCCCGGGGAGAACACTGCACACGTTAGATTAAACTTGGCTGAGGCAGCCAGGAACGATCACCTCAGCCAAAAATCTAGGGTGTGTACAGCACCCCCAAACCCCCACATGCGCATTGCTCTCCCTACTCTTGTCCCTGCTCTGTGACTGTCCTCGTGTGTCATTCTGTCCACCCCCCCCCCCCCCCTGTATAGCAACAGAATGCTGTAGTAGCCTCCAGGATAGAAACAAGTCTGTACAAACTGTGCCGCAAGTTGCCCAAGTAATAGAGACCACATTTCTGTTGGGCGACAGTCTTTTGTACAAGTGTTTGGGGCTTACCTTCAGAACATCTCATCCCTCAGTTCCAGGGAGGCCTAACCATTTATTCAAAGTGCCAGTAGGACAGGGGAACTTGAAGTTTTGTCCTCCCTAAAGTGCAGCCTGAAGGCTGAAGCACAGCTGTAGGCCCTGATTTAATACAGTAAAGCATTAGGTGTTCAGCAAACCTGGACTGGATCCTCTTACAAACTATGCTTGGTAAGGTGGTAAGTGTGTGCGCATCACCTGTGTCATATCAGATCCAAGTGAGGACTGCACTCACCTGCAGTAAAAATACTTTCCAGGAAACCCTGACCAGCTAGATCAATTACACAAAACTTAAAGTGCAGGTGGCTGCAGATACATGTAATCCTTTTACTGCTAATTCACTAACATTTTAGCAATTCTCACTAAAATCTGAAATGACTCCATTAATGCTGGCCATCAATTACAACTCTGAATTTTCGATTTGTTAAAATGATTCCCAGACACTGGCCAGTTTTAATGATCTAGATAATGCAGATTCAATTAAAACAAATCAAAGACTTGTGTTCAATTGCTGCAGCCACGTCAACTGAAATTGTGCTTGAATGAGGCAGAAAGTTTTGACTAATACTGTTATTAGAACTGTTGTCAAACAGCACTGAGCTCATCAAACTGTTCTCAATTTGCTCTAAGTGCCAAATCAACCAACCAATCATTTGCGGAATCTCTGAATAGAATGATCTGTGATTGGCTGCCTTCACATGTCTATAGCTCACCTTTAAGTTCATCTCTGGCAAAAAAGGCAGCCAGACAATCCTGAAGTGTGACTGTGGGTCCCCAAAACCAGCTAGGAGAAAACACAAAAAACACAAACTAAGCATTAAATATTCCCAACTGGCATACAACACTGCAAAAAGATTACTCGAAAATGGAATTCTGGGGGGGGGGGGGGGGGGGGGGGCGGGAATCATCAAAATAAACATACACTTGACAAATATAAAAGTGAACCACGTCAGCCTCCCAGGTCCCCTAACAGCTCATGGGGCGAGCAGTCAGTGTGATTACATTAACCCTTTCTTTAAAGTCCATATAAAAAAACTTTTAAACGCACACACAGTATGTGCAGAATAGTGCAGCAGTATGATAGAGGTCACACCTTCAGCAGTGGCTGCTGTCATTACCTATTATTTAGTGTTTATTTAGCGCTGACATCTTCCGCAATGCTTTACAGAGTATATAGTGTTATCACTAACTGTCCCTCAGAGGCTGCCCACATATAGCTCAGGACTGCAGTTATCTGTTCGGCGTACCAGCAGTTGTAGGTTCTGCACAGCAGCAGTTATCTGTCCTGTGTACCAGCCGCTACCTGTCCTGGGTGCCAGCCGCTACCTGTCCTGGGTGCCAGCCGCTACCTGTCCTGGGTGCCAGCAGCTACCTGTTCTGGGTGCCAGCAGCTACCTGTCCTGTGTGCCAGCAGCTACCTGTCCTGGGTGCCAGCAGCTACCTGTCCTGGGTGCCAGCAGCTACCTGTCCTGGGTGCCAGCAGCTACCTGTCCTGTGCGCCAGCAGCCACCTGTCCTGTGCGCCAGCAGCCACCGGTCCTGTGCGCCAGCAGCCACCGGTCCTGTGCGCCAGCAGCCACCGGTCCTGTGCGCCAGCAGCCACCGGTCCTGTGCGCCAGCAGCCACCTGTCCTGTGCGCCAGCAGCCACCTGTCCTGTGCGCCAGCAGCCACCTGTCCTGTGCGCCAGCAGCCACCTGTCCTGTGCGCCAGCAGCCACCTGTCCTGTGCGCCAGCAGCCACCTGTCCTGTGCGCCAGCAGCCACCTGTCCTGTGCGCCAGCAGCCACCTGTCCTGTGCGCCAGCAGCCACCTGTCCTGTGCGCCAGCAGCCACCTGTCCTGTGCGCCAGCAGCCACCTGTCCTGTGCGCCAGCAGCCACCTGTCCTGTGCGCCAGCAGCCACCTGTCCTGTGCGCCAGCAGCTACCTGTCCTGGGTGCCAGCAGCTACCTTTCCTGTGTGCCAGCAGCTACCTGTCCTGGGTGCCAGCAGCTACCTGTCCTGGGTGCCAGCAGCTACCTGTCCTGGGTGCCAGCAGCTACCTGTCCTGGGTGCCAGCAGCTACCTGTCCTGGGTGCCAGCAGCTACCTGTCTGGGTGCCAGCAGCTACCTGTCTGGGTGCCAGCAGCTACCTGTCCTGGGTGCCAGCAGCTACCTGTCCTGGGTGCCAGCAGCTACCTGTCCTGGGTGCCAGCAGCTACCTGTCCTGGGTGCCAGCAGCTACCTGTCCTGGGTGCCAGCAGCTACCTGTCCTGGGTGCCAGCAGCTACCTGTCCTGGGTGCCAGCAGCTACCTGTCCTGGGTGCCAGCAGCTACCTGTCCTGGGTGCCTGCAGCTACCCTGTCCTGGGTGCCTGCAGCTACCTGTCCTGGGTGCCTGCAGCTACCTGTCCTGGGTGCCAGCAGCTACCTGTCCTGGGTGCCAGCAGCTACCTGTCCTGGGTGCCAGCAGCTACCTGTCCGGTGCGCCAGCAGCTACCAGTCCTGTGCGCCAGCAGCTACCAGTCCTGTGCGCCAGCAGCTACCAGTCCTGTGCGCCAGCAGCTACCTGTCCTGTGCGCCAGCAGCCACCTGTCCTGGTGCGCCAGCAGCCACCTGTCCTGGGTTGTGCCAGCAGCTACCTGTCCTGGGTGCCAGCAGCTACCTGTCCTGGGTGCCAGCAGCTACCTGTCCTGGGTGCCAGCAGCTACCTGTCCTGGGTGCCAGCAGCTACCTGTCCTGGGTGCCAGCAGCTACCTGTCCTGGGTGCCAGCAGCTACCTGTCCTGGGTGCCAGCAGCTACCTGTCCTGGGTGCCAGCAGCTACCTGTCCTGGGTGCCAGCAGCTACCTGTCCTGGGTGCCAGCAGCTACCTGTCCTGGGTGCCTGCAGCTACCTGTCCTGGGTGCCAGCAGCTACCTGTCCTGGGTGCCAGCAGCTACCTGTCCTGGGTGCCAGCAGCTACCTGTCCTGGGTGCCAGCAGCTACCTGTCCTGGGTGCCAGCAGCCACCTGTCCTGTGCGCCAGCAGCCACCTGTCCTGGGTACCACAGCTATCTGTTCTGGGTATCAGCAGTTACTTGTCCTGTGCACCAGCCGCTACCTGTCCTGTGCACCAGCCGCTACCTGTTCTGGGTATCAGCAGTTACTTGTCCTATGTAACAGCAGATATCTTTAACTACTTTCTGCTATTACACAAAATTTAGTACATTTTCCAGGAGTAAAAAAACAAAAAAAAAACTCAAGAGATTCTGAACCCTTTCCTCGCTATCTAAACTAAGACAATACTTGATCTAGTGTAGGAAGAAGCCCTGGGAAGAGGTCTCTCTGGAAAGTTAGTGTAGGAAGAAGACCTCGGAGGAAGTCACTAGAAAGCTAATCCATCCTTGTGGAGCGTAGGCATCGCCGCATGATCCGGCCTTTACCAGGGAGGTCTGGTGGCTTGCCGAGTGCAGCTTAGCCAGGTCTTCCTTCCCGGGTATCGGTAGAGATAGGTCTTGAAAGGTTTCCAAGGTTACGGAGATCTGATTGGAGACAGAAATAATTGGAGTAAAAAAAAAATAAAAAAAAAATCAGCTCTTAGACAACCCTCAAAGCTTATTACCAGGCCCAGATGTTTTGTCAGTCTAGTATAGTACTTCATGACAGAAACTGATAACCTGTGTAAAAGATCTTTGATTGACTGATGTCATACAGATCACCTTTAAAGTGAAGCCAAGGTGAGTGATATGGAGATGCCATAATTATTTCCTTTTACACAATACCAGTTGCCTGGCAGCCCTGCTGGTCTATTTGGCTGCAGTAGTGTCTGAAACACACCAGAGACAAGCATGCAACTAATCTTGTCAGTTCAGACAATATTGTCAGAAACATCTGATCTGCATGCCTGTTCAGGGTCTATGGCTGAAAGTTTTAGAGGCAGAGGATCAGCAGGATAGCCAGGCAACTGGTATTGCTTAAAGTGGATCTGAGAAACTTTTACTCATTGCATAATTGTGCCCCTTACATATAGTTTATAGGGCATTCCTCAAGCAAAATACGTTTGTTTTAATACCCCAAGTCTCTATAAACTAAACAAGCCTCGCCCACAGTTCCTCCACATTCGCATGTAGCAAGGGCTCATGGGAGCTCAGTCTGGGAAGGAGGTTTTTCCCGAAGGAGGAGGAGGCATTACCAGCCTTGTCCTTTAAAATTCACTTTGGTGGCCATTTCCTACAGCAGAGCTGCAGGCCGTGGTCTGCTATGACAGCTGTCTGTGCTCCACCCACATGCCATCTCAACAGCAAGGAGGAGTATCGGTAGCCCCTCCCACAGAGTGCTTTTATAACCAGCTCGGCTACTTACAGCTCCCATTAATAGAACTGTGAAACAGGGCATTCTATAGAGGCCTCATCTGACAACGATGTTTACCTTTGGGCACGCTAATAACTAACCTGACTGACGGTTCATTCAGATCTGTGCCCGGAGATTTCAAAGCCCTGCTGTGAGCAATGCTCATCCCAGGAAATCATGTTTGAAGTAGAAATGTAGGTGAGGCAATGCTATGGTCAGCAAGTCCGGAGGCTGGGGGATTCGGTCCACTTACAGCAAACTTACACCTTGGCTAAGAAGCTCAGTTCCTGGGACTTGCAGGTGTTTAGACTTTGGACCAACTTTAAAAGCTGAAAACATATGCAGAAGGGCTTTACTATAAGTGTTTGCATGGATCAGACTCAAAAATGCACTTTGTGCTGTTTATAAAAGACCAGCTGCAAGCAGGGATCTAAATAGATCATCTGATAACTTTGTGAGCAAAAGGACAGTTTTCCTCCAAACAAGGCCAACTAAAGTCAAAACTGGAAGAGGCAAATTCTCAGCAAAGGGATCCTATAGACTAGGAATATAACATATAAATGATTATACTTGAAGCTGGACATTTCAAATGCAAAAATTCATTATGCACGGCTTTCCCGCAGCTTCCTGTGTGATCCTGAAGTCTGCGATTGGGACTCATCCTCTCAGCTTGCTCTCACATGGAACTATATTTACCCATAAAAATCTGTGATCGTATGGAACTTGTCTTATCATAGAGAGCTGTGCTCAGGAACTCCGCTACTGATACATGGATTGGGTGGCGCAGACTATTCCAACTCTAAAACATGGTTAACATTTTTTTTTTTTTAAATAAAAAAAGCACTACATCAGCACAAGAAAACTTGCATCGCATTCGAGGGAATTTAAAGCATGTGAATAAATTATTTATGAATTCAAACAAATATTTCTATTGAATTAGTTTATTAACCACTTAAAGGGAACCTTAACCGAACGGGGGTAAAGAGTTTCACTTACCTGGGGCTATTACCAGCCCCCTGCAGCAGTCCTGTGCCCTCGGAGCCGCTCTGGAATCCTCCGGTCCTCCGCTGTCACTTAGTTTCGTTTTTGACGACTCACCAGTCGGCCGGCCGCCGTGCGTATTATTGGACGCATTCCCTACTGCAATTAGCGCTGTTGCGGACCGCAACGCATAAAAAAATACGCGTTGCCACATATCTACGTGTGCGGTTTGCAACAGCGCTAATTGCAGTAGGGAATGCGTCCAATAATACGCATGGCGGCCGGCCGACTGGTGAGTCGTCAAAAACGAAACTAAGTGACAGCGGGGGACCTGAGGATTCCAGAGCGGCTCCGAGGGCACAGGACTGCTGCAGGGGGCTGGTAATAGCCCCAGGTAAGTGAAACTCTTTACCCCCGTTCGGTTAACGTTCCCTTTAAGGACCACAGTCTTTTCGCCCCTTAAAGAGTAACTGTCAGGCTGCAGAAGCTAATTTAAACCTCTATTCTCCTGTGTTAAACAGTTTAGAAGGAAGCCAAAAAGGCATTAGTGAAGATAAAAATCTCAGTTACCTTTGATGTGTGCTTATCAGCAAAGCTGTTATAGACCCAAGAGGACGCAAGCCGCATACTATACTGCAAAGCATTCTGGGGCCCTCCCCTCGGCTGCTAATGAGACGTTACAGCAGCTTGTAATCAGTCCAGCGCGTAGCACTGATAAATCTCCGGGCAGAGTACACTGCAGGAGTCAGCTATTGTTCCTAGCCACATGGCTCATTAATATTCACTGCACACTGTGTTATTCAGTACGAGCTTTTCTGTGATCAGTAAGCAGGCAGGACATGACGACACATTTGATAGAAAAACATGGAGCCTGCCATGAGCTGTCAGGAGCATCTATCTCTGCATATACTATATACAAATTCTGTGAAATCCAAACGTGGACAGTGAAATGCATATGTAATGTAAGTACAGCCAATCTTTAGCTACTGATATATGTGTTTATTTTCTCTGAGACCTTATACCTAACAGCTCCTCTTTAAGGACCAGAGCCTTTTTTCCCATTCAGACCACTGCAGCTTTCACGGTTTATTGCTCGGTCATACAACCTACCACCTAAATGAATTTTGCCTCCTTTTCTTGTCACTAATAAAGCTTTCTTTTGGTGCTATTTGATTGCTGCTGCGAGTTTTAGTTTTTATTATATTCATCAAAAAAGACATTAATTTTGTCAAAAAAATTTTGTTTTTATTTTCTGTGCTGACATTTTTCAAATAAAGTAAAATTTCTGTATACATTTTTGTCCAAATTTATTGTGCCACATGTCTGATTAAAAAAAACCCCATTCAGTGTATATTTATTGGTTTGGGTGAAAGTTATAGCATTTACAAACTATGGTGCCAAAAGTGAATTTTCCCATTTTGAAGCATCTCTGACTTTTCTGAGCACCTGTCAGGTTTCATGAGGTGCTAAAATTCCCTTTAAACCAGAGTTCCCCAACCCTGTCCTCAAGGTCCACCAACAGTACATGTTTTGCAGGAAACCACACACAACCACAGGTGAGGTAATTAGTGTCTCAGCAGAGCGGATTACCTCTGTGGATTTCCACAAAACATGCACTGTTGGTGGGGTCTTGAGGACAGGGTTGGGGAACACTGCCCTAAACAAAAGTCACCTTCTGTTATTGCTTTGGCTTCAGTGACTGATACCTGCCAATAACTTTGTTACTAGGTGCAAAAAATAATCTATGCACTATAGTAAGTTTGGGTGTGTTGAACCAAACCTAACGGTAGTGTGTCCCGCATCCTCCTTGTTGCCAATGCCCATTTCTGGGCATATTTACAATTTAAAGTATCTTACAAAGCTAACATTGCTATGCAGGTTACACAGAAAGTAATTTCTTTTATGTGTGGTGGAATTTAACCATGAAAAGAATAGAAGTATCTTATGAGTTTCCTTAAAAAAGTGTGAAACTTACTCTGTCACATGTTAGACACTGGACTGAGCTCACAATGGTACCATCAAAAACATCAGATATGACACTTCGGTACTTTCTCTGCCTTTTCTTCTTAGGAAGACAGACAGTGGCAACTAGGAAAGCAAACATTCAAAAATAGAAATCAGTTATGGACCAGTGACCTGCGTTCCAGACAGCGTGAGGCAAATTTGCCAAAACAAGTGCAAGATTGAAGCAGATACCAAGATCAAGAATGGTGACTGAAAACAGCACCAGTTTTGCTCTTTTTTCCCATTTTGATTTATCTGTTTCACAAAGAGCTTACACTCTACGTAGGACAACTCCTTCCACTATTAAGCCTGAAATACTCATGTCAATATTTCCAGCACATTTAATCACCTTGATCAAATTTATATGAAGGAAATCTGTAAAATTTCCATCACCAAAAGACAACTTTGTACTGAAGCAGCGTGTGATTTTTTTCATCAGATATCTGTGAATTAAAATTCAATTGTTTTTCTAACAGGACAATTATAGGCACTTACTTTTTAATACTATGAACAGACTGTGTAGGCAAGATCTCATGCTACATGGAAGTAAAACTGGCCAATGGAAATTGGACGCGTGTAGGCACCCTAAAGCCTGGTACAGACATCCAGTCTTATGCAGGAGAACCGAGGCGCCAAAAGGATAAAGGAAGCTAAATGAGCTTAAAAAACAAATTCTTGGTAAATAGAGGAGGTAGTGGTGGACTTACCTCCTCCAAGTAGACACACAACGACTGTAGTAAAGACAGTCAATATATTTTATTTATGAACTCCAAATATGCGTTTCGCAGGTTTGATCTGGTTTCATCAGGCAATAACGGAGCAATAGCATATGTGGTCAGTAGAAGAGCCAGGCACCTCTGTCATCCAGTCTTGACTGCCCAATTTTACCACCTCCATACCCTACGTACACATTCTGTTCATAGTATTTCAATAACTGTTGACCAAATTTGAAAATGTAGGGAATGAGTTAATCATTGTCCAGTCAAATTCCATTTAGATAGAGATTTAGGCATATCAGGCTATAATTGACCTATACAGTATATTACCATATTGGTCCAACTATGGCCAACTTATGATTCAACGTATGACCCCGGCTATGTGAGAGTATTACATAACGTTATTAAAGGATACCCGAGGTGACATGTGACATGATGAGATAGACAGGTGTATGTACAGTGCCAAGCACACAAATAACTATTCTGTGTTCCTTTTTTCCTTTCTCTGCCTGAAAGAGTCAAATATCAGGTATGTAAGTGGCTGACTCAGTCCTGACTCAGAAAGGAAGTGACTACAGTGTAAGCCTCACTAATAAGAAATTCTAACTATAAAACACTTTCCTAGCAGAAAATGGCTTCTGATAGCAGGAAAGAGATAAAAAGGGTCAATAGTTCATATAGTTTAGCTCTGGCATACGTCAATGTGAGCAAAAACAATAAAACAGTTAAAACTTAAAAAGTAGATTTAAACATTAAATAAAAAAACTGTGGAATATCTTAAAAAGTCATTTTTAGGAGATGGAAGATAGATACAATTGTTTATTTCATTTGTTTATTTTAGCTTCGGGTATCCTTTAAAAAACACAGGACTTATGTAGGATTACCTTGGTGTTAAACATTCCTGGTTTTATCCTGGAAAATGCTTTAGGAGTGCAAACATCCCCTTATGGGAGATGTTTGCGCACACTGTTATAGGTTTGTCATAGTTTAGTGTCACCAAGTAATGAACGCTGTGTTGGCAGAATGAGAATTTCATACATGGGCACTTTGTGAGTTTTTGAGCGTAAAAATAAAGTAATTTTAAAGCAAACCTGAAGTGAGCTTTAAAAACCAAACCAAACAAGAATACTAATTAAGAGGGAAAACTCTGTATCCCATAGAGCCTTCCCTGCCCTCTCTCGCTGCCCTCGTTCCCCCGCTGGGATTCCTCGGAAGCCTTCAGAAGCACTTGCGTTTCCGAGCGCTTCCGAAGACAGGCTGATCCATACTGCGCTTATGCAGTACGGATCTACTCAGCCTTGGAACTGCTCGGGGAGACTAGTACTTCTGAAGCCTATATGAGGGAAAGCCGAATACATACCGTATATACTCGCATATAAGCCGACCCGTTTATAAGCCGAGGTACCCACTTTTCCCTCAGAAACCAGGGGAAAAAATGACTGACTCGCGTATAAGCCCCCTCCACAGTAGCCAGATGTGCCCCAAGGATGATACAGCTGTCTCAAGACGCCACTAGATATGAGATAAAGTAATTGCCACACAGGAAGAATCCCTGATCAGTGCACCGCTGACACGTTGCTTGCACACACTCTGCATACCATGTTGCAGGGGATTGGGGGCACGGACACAGCAGAGAACCAGCTGGCAAGAGCAGGATCACTAGTGCACAATCCTTACGCTCCTCCAACAAAACCTGATTCACCAGTCGTTCTGCTCCACTGACTCGCATATAAGGTGAGGGGGTAACTTCTCAACACATTTTTTGTGCTGAAAAATTAGGCTTATATGCGAGTATATAGGGTATTTGACCTGCGGGCTGAATAAGAATTTTTCCGGTGGGACAGCGGGGGAACACGGACACAGAGAGGAGCAGGAAGGTGAGAAATAGGATATGAAAAAATAAAAGAATATTTCTGCTCGTTTCCATCTTTCTGGTTTCTCTGACACCAAAAGTGACATCACTTCTGCCCTTTTCTTTTTTTTTTCTTTTTTTAACCCAGCTCATTGTTAATTTACTGATAATTTTACAGATTACTGTCCTCCCCACAGCAAAAATCACAGGTTTATATCACGATGAGGGGGAGTTCAATTGACTTCTGGTCATAGAGTCTTCATATTATCTGAAATGGGAAGTTTTCTGTTTGGATTTTTGAGAGAAGCTTGTTAATGGTGTACATATATATATTTGGGGCACTAACTGTTTTTAGACATTTTTCTTCTTTTTGGAAGTTACAACCCTCTCTTTAAGTACCTTTTTTGTGACCTGACCACAAAGTCCCAGATTTAGGGGGGCTGCTGGAGAGATGCGTTGCTGACCCTTCACTCAGCAAAGGCGTGTGAGAAGCTGACAGTTCACCAATGTTTACTTCCGTGGAATAATCTGCAAGACAAAACACTTGCTATTCAATTCTCTCCACACATCATAACTGGGAAAGGCTATAAATCCAGCGTCCACATTGTTACCTGATAACCGACTCTGGATCTGGACCTTCACAGTACCCTGAGAGCCGTAATCGCTGTCCTCGGACAAGCTTTCCATGTTCTTCTCCAGATCCTGGAGGCAATTGTTCTGACTTATGTGGTTGGAGTTCCTCTTTTCCTTTGACCATGATTTCTGATATTCCTGTTCCTTCAGGTCCTCTTGTATCAACATGGCGGACTCTGAGAGCTCTTCCGATAACTTGCGGCTTTCGCTCTCCATCTGATCACTGCTGGAGCCAGACTCGCAGGACTGAAAGTCATTGTCAGATTGGTTCTTGTCCTCTTCCATCATCTCTTCCACTATGCCAGGTTGCGAGTCATCATCTGGCTCCACCACTTGCTCCTTGAGTTCCTCATGCAGTACGTCCATTAGACACCGCAGAAATTCCTGAGCATCCTAAAGTATCAGAGAGAGAGAAGCCAGACAAAGGTCAAATCATTTCATTTTTAGTGTTTTTTGCTAAGGATGCCCCTAATGTAAAGGAAGCTGTCAGCAAGACCCCAGGTTTTAACTCTCCTATGATGCTTCCCATGCTTTGGGGCCATTAATAAAAGGGTGAACAGCTAGATTGTGAAATAAACACAATTAAAGTGAGTGCGAAGTGAAATCCCCCCCCCCCCCAAAGAAAACAGATAATCGCCAAAGGAAAGGGAGGGCTCTGGGTCCTAGAGCCTTCCCATTTCTCTCCTGGCCCCGTCGTTCCAGAGTTGGCTCCCCTGTCAGCAGTCTCCAACCGATGGGTTGGAGACTGCTCTGTGCTGCTGCAGCGGAGACTGCTGAAGCCAGGCCACTCCCTACAGCGCATGCGCGAGAGTTTGCTCACGCATGCGCTGTACGGAGCTGCATATCTTCGGCAGCACCCAGGCTCCTAAAGACTTCTGAAGTCTCCCTTGCAGCGGCACTGAGCAGTCTCCAACCCATCAGTTGGAGACTGCTGACAGGAGAGCCAGCTCTGGAACGACGGGGCCAGGAGAGGAACTAGAAGGCTCTAGGACCCAGAGCTATCCCTCTCCTTAGGCGATTATCTGTTTTTTGGGAGGGGGTGTTGCTTCAGACTCCCTTTAATTCTACTGAAATAACTAATTTTTAGACTGCCTTATTCAGAAAACCGGTGGCCAGTTAGAAAAAGAAAACTGCCGATATTTAACTCAACCGCACTTTTATAGGATTGTCAGATTTGTTTGTTTTGGATTCCAATCTGTGCTTTGGCCTCGAGTTGTCTGAAATTACAAACAAGCTCTCTGCTGTTATAATGGGTTTCAAACTTTTACTTACAGAAAACAACAACATTTAAATTTAATTCAAGGTAAAAAATATAAAGAAATAATTGTTTAACGCCTATAAAATATATAAGGAACTACTGATTATTAATAATATATATGTGATATTACTTGCACCTGGTATTACTCACGAATATATATTAAGCTTTTTTTCAGACTTCCCACAATATGCTTATCTACAACCTTGGCATTTCAGTCAGAAAGTCTAATATAAAATAAAATAAAAAATTAAAAAGTTCGAGTTTCTTCAATTAAAACTATGTAGTGAAAGCTTTAGGGCCCGTTTCCACAAGCACAGATACCGGGCCGAATATGCAGAGTTTTACCGCAGGCAAATCACTCGGGGAAACTCTGCCATAGGAAATAATGTCACCGCCAGCCGAATTGCTTGCCCTAGCCGACATTGCCATCAGTTTTCGCACGGGAGGCAGCAAATCCCATAGCAGTGCAGGACTCGGCTTCTGGGATTCCTCTGCGTACCTGCAGACCCGAAAGTGCCGTGGCTAGTGGAAACTGGTCCTTACTGTCGGAAAGTCTCAGAGCAATATTTTAAAGAAGTACCCAACTTTAGTTTACTCTGCAATTTTGCATAGCACACTTAAACATATGACACAGACAAGACACAGAACATTTACATTGTCTTTTCTACTGGCGGGCTGTAATCAGCCACTAGGGCGCGCGCTAAAGGCAGTAGCAGTGTTAGGGATTTTTGCCCAAGGTCTCCTTACTGAATACGTGCAGGCTTAACCTATTTTAGTTCCTGCGCGCTCCCGGCCCGCGGTTCATTAGCCAGGCAATCAGTGAATCGAGCTATAGTGCCCGATCACGGATTCCTCTCCCTCGCTGAAAAAGCGACAGCTTCTCTCGGAAGCTGCGCCTTTTCTTGCCGTTACCTCCCCCATGCGTCTCTCTAAGCGTATGTTACGCTTAGAGTGACGTCATGTAAATAAACTCATGGCCGCCATCTTGTGGCCAAAAAGTAATACTACAACTAAAAGTAAAAAAATAAATAAAAATCAACACACATTTACATTATAAACCTATTGTTTACATCCCACACTCCCAAAACTACCCAAATAAAATGTTTAATATAAAAAAAAAAAAAACATTACAATAAAAAAAATATATAAATATTTACCTAAGGGTCTAAACTTTTTAAATATCAATGTAAAGATGAAATATTTCTATATTTTTTTTTATTTTAAACTTGTAAATAGTGATAGATGCAAAACGGAAAAAATGCACCTTTATTTCCAAATAAAATATTGTCGCCATACATTGTGATAGGGACATGATTTTAACGGTGTAATAACCGGGACATATGGGCAAATACAATACGTGAGTTTTAATTATGGAGGCATGTATTATTTTAAAACTATAATGGCTGAAAACTGAGAAATAATGCACTTTTTCCATTTTTTTCTTATTCTTCCTGTTAAAATGCATTTACAGTAAAGTGGCTCTTAGCAAAATGTACCCCCCAAAGAAAGCCTAATTGGTGGCGGAAAAAACAAGATATAGATCAGTTAATTGTGATAAGTAGTGATAAAGTTATAAGCTAATGAATGGGAGGTGAACAATTCTCAAGTGAAAACGACGGAACGCGTATGGGTTAATGAAGAGGAAGAGCCAAGATTCGAACCCTGGTCTCCTGTGCCAGGGGCAGAGCCCTTAACCATTACACTATCCAGCCTACTATAATGAACTAAAACATATACACGTGGCAGCTTTTCTAGCATAAACAAACAAGAATTGTGACACTCCGAGCACTGCTTCTGTAACATAACCTGCACATTTGTGTAGCGCTTTTCTCCTCTTGGACTAAGGGCTCTTTTCCACTATGAAATGCGATCGCGATTCCGATCGCGATCGCAATCGCGTTTCAATTTCCACCATGCGATTGAGCTACTATACTCATAGTACAGCTCAATCGCATACAAAACGTGGCAGGACGACGATTGCGCTTTGACCAAAATCACATCGCAATTGGATCGCACTAATGGAAATTGCTGCTGCAGTTTCCATTAGTTTAATGTACCTTGCGATTTGCGATCAGAATCAAATCGCAAATCGCAGGCTAGTGGAAAAAGGCCCTTAAAGCGCTCAAGAGCTGCAGCCACTGGGATGCGCTCAAGCAGCCACCCTGCAGTGTTAACGAGTAGGGATGACCCTGATTAGGAGAACTCACGGAGAAGCATGTGATCTGCTTTGATCAGCTGATAGATTTGTAAGGTCCTGATTTGGTAAAGTAATGACTGATCACTGGTTTAACTAGTGATCAGGACCAGCAAATCAGAACCTTACAAATCTATCAGCTGTTCAAACTGATCACATGCTTCTCCATGAGTTTTCCTAAGCAGGGCCATCCCGATCAAGGAGTCATGCCTATGAACTCCTTACTGAATAGGTACTGACCCTAGCCAGAGTTCAAACCCTGGTCTCCCATGTCAAAGGCGGTGCCCTTAACCAGTACACTATCCAGCCACCAACGCTGGAGTTTCCTTTGAGTGCGGGTCACATGACATGCGAGCCAAGTGACCATGGGGAGCCAAGTGACCATAGGGCACCCTCACTACCTGGAATTCCGGAATGCGGCAGTTCTGGCTGTGGGGATCACCTGACAAGCTGGCCAAGTGATTCCTGGACATCCAGGACACTTACAATAGTGCAAACTGCAAAGAAATGTGAGCAATGGCAGCAGCGCGGATCCACGCTGAAACACCCTGGCCAGTGTAACACGCATAGTTGCACGATGCAGCTCCTGCGCTCAGGCGTGGTTGGCTTGGGTCCCCCCTCTGACTTAGCAACCTGGTGGTGGACAGGAACAACAACTGATGAGGAACTGTTGTGTTATTTATATGCCTGCCTAATAAATATGCAAAACATATGCTAATTCTAGCTCCCTCTCTTTTTTTGGGGAAGGGGACGTCCAAAAGTTGCTGTCCAAGAACAAGACAAGTAACATTTATATTGCACTTTTCTCCTGTCGGACTCAAAGCACCAGAGTTGCAGCCACTAGGGTGCGCCCTGTAGGCAGTAGCAGTGTTAGGAAGTCTTGCCCAAAGTCTCTTTACTGAATAAGTGCTGGCTTACTGAACAGGAAGAGCCGGGATTTGAACCCTGGTCTCCCATGTCAGACAACATTCCTGGAAAAATAACAATGGCAGTTTGATGTTCCTTCGCAGTACACAAGTACATACAGCAAGCTTACATAACTGCAGGGTATAAACCACCTGACTCACAAAGCTACTCTGGAAGTCCCTTGAGATGCACATTGTACTCTGTCAGGTCCCAGAGGGCTGTGTGCTCTGAGCAGAAACTGCTGGTACACAACTTGTGCTGCAGAAATTGGCCAAGCATTCACTTGTGGAGCTCCTCACTGGAACTATTTGTGAGTCACTTGCACTTTCCGAAGCATAGAAGTACCACGATTTTCTCCACGGTTCCCAGAGCGATCTAGAAAAGGCCCTCATTGTGTTGTATGGATAGTGGCTGGTAGTGTACTGGTTAAGGGCTCAGCCTCTGACACAGCCCCTCAGGAGCAAAGCGCACTATAAATAGTCTATGTCTCGTATAGCAATCACTCTGGGATGGCACCCAAAATGCTGCAGAAATCGGTTTTGCGCTCCCAACGTTGCTGTGGAACCATCACCATAGAGTTGCACTGGTGCAGTGCTTTGCCAACTGCTGGTGATTGGCAAGCGCTGCTGTTGGGCTGTAGCCTCACCTAGAAATTTACTCCAAGCACAGATGACTTACCTGCTGTGAATACCCTCGAAATGTTGGGTTTACGGTCTTAATGCCTTGGAACAAGTTAGTAGGCATAACAGAGCCAGGCCTAGGGAAAGGGGTAGAAGCACAAAGACCGGGGAAGGAGGTTTGTTAGTTCAATACCACATTGAATTAGAAGTCAGACAGAAAAACATTGTGAGGGTTTTCTTAGATTATTAGACAAGAAGAGGACAGTAACCCTTTCAAACAACAAGAGTGGGGGGAAAAAACTGTTTCTAATGACAACAAAGTGTCATCTATCCAGTTTCTAAAGGTGGACCCCCATCATCTCACTGGCCGAGCTTCTGGCACGGATCTCACTGATGTCTGGAGGAGAGGCGTGGCTGTTATAGCCAAGGACCTCCACCAGTTATAGCCACGGACCTCCCCCAATACGTCTAGCAGTGGAAGGTATGGCCGTGGCAAAAATGATACGATGAAGATCACAGTACTGTAGAAGCGACGCAGGGGTGTAGAGGAGCAGGAGAACCCCTAACTTGAAACTTTTCATAGTTGGGGGAAGTTTAGTTGTGGAGGAGTTAGTTGAAAGAAAAATCTTAAAATTGGGCTTTAACATTAGAAGTGATAAATACATCAACTGTAATGAAAATCTATTTAAAATTAGGGCCTTCTCATTCAATGTTTGATCAATTTATTGAACACACTGAGTGACAGTGTGAAAGGACATATTTATTGGCTCTAATGCACGGGGGCAAAGGCACCCAAGACACAGTATAATGGCTATACTTTATGTAAGTGATAAGAAAGTTATCTAACCTCTTATGATGTACGGTAAAGCACCAGTACTGTAGATTAGAAAAGATTTTTATGCAAGCATGATTGTACAGATGTCAAGGCGTTTCATGGGTCTCTGCTGTCCCTTTCTCCAGCTGGCCTTCTTCTCCATCTCCTCTTCACTTCCTGCCCCGTCCTGCGGGAAAGGGAAATTCAAACAGTAGAGAGCCTCTACGGTTTCAACTTCTGCTTGTCACAGGACGGGATAGGAAGTGAGTAGAGGATGGGGAAGAAGGCCAGCCGGAGAAAGGGACAGCATGAATCCAGGGACTCGCGCCGGTGGACCGGTGATATTATTGCTGCTGGCCAGGGGAGGCCAGCAGCAATAATAATCGATTCAAAACCTGTGTGCAGTGTATGGGCAGCCATTATAGATCCCTCTCTGATCAGATTCGATCTGTTGGTCGATCTTGTGGCAATCAACCAGTGTATGGCTGCCATAAAGGGCACCGAAAGTGAAATAAAAATGGTCAGTTTAACTTCCCTGGAGCTTCCTCCAACCCGCTGTCCCTTGGAGTTGTTCCGTTGTGCTCTGTTAAGTAGCAGTGCTCTTCTAGAAGCTCGCCGACAGCCAGTCGTGGGCTACTGCGCATGCGTGGCCCCACACCTCCATGGTTGCACATACACAGTTGAAATTTTTATGAACTGAGCAAGTGCAGCACGCGCCTGTCCACAGGAGTGCGATCAGGAGGCAAGGGCTCAGGGCCGTGGATGCAATTTTCAGAGGGGCACAGCTGCTGATTTGAGCAGAGCGGAATTACTGCGAGGGAAAAGACTGCAGGGGGCTGGAAGAAGCTTCAAGTAAGGTATGCAGACCGGAGCAGTCCTCTTCAGCACAGGAAGATTTGGGCGCAGCCGGCACCACCATAGACTATAAATGGTATTACTTCTACAGCGCGCTCAGTGAGTAACGTCGGCTCCGTCTTCTGTTGCTTAAAAAACACAATAATTCGGCCTCCAGCAATCGCTGGAAGCCGAATTATATCATTCCCCCACTATCCATGGCGGCCTGGAGGGGGAATAGTAATGAACACGGCCGGGACTTGTGCAGAAATAGGATCAGCCATATACCGGCTGTGTCCTGCGACCAAGTCTACCGGCGCCGATTACATATATATGCATGCAGACGTTTTGTCCCCAATCCAACTGCTCATGCCAGATCGTTCCCGTTAACCGGGACTGTGCATCAAAACAAAAAGTAGGGAGCTGAGGGGAACCAGAGGATTGCTTAGTGACAGCACAGGTACAGGACATCTGAAGGGGGCTGGTAGAAGCCCAAGGTAAGTTAACTTTTTTTTTATTCATCAGTTCAGGTTCACTCTGAACTCTCCTCACCCTCGCCTTCACATGGTGTTGGGTGGACGTCTACTTATAGATCCCTTGTTAGTTATTAGTGTGTGTGTGTATATATATATATATATATATATATATATATATATATATATATATATATATATATATATATATATATATATATATATATATATATATATATATATATATATATATATATATATATATATATATATATATATATATATATATATATATATATATATATATATATATATATATATATAGTTCCCTCTTATCCAATACTAATTATAGTCTACAGACAAGAGGAAGAGCAACCGAGAAAAACCAAGTAAATTAAATTAATTATTATCAAGGACAAAACAGATGCATCTCACACAATGATACAGTAGGTAAGAGTACTGTCAAAAACCAATGTTAGTTACCTGGTAACATCCTTTTTAGTAACCTCCAGGACAGGTCCACCACGAGAACGACAGGCTCCTCCCAGGAACAGGAAACGTCCAGATAGAGTACTCTATAAATCTTTGACCAACCCCTCGATCACCAGTCAATTCCAAGTACTGTTCACCTGCAACAAAGGGGTTTTAATATCCATACAGCATATACATATACATTTCAATACTTATATATATACATCTAATCCTTAATCGGGTGGGTTACGGACCTGTCCTGGAGGTTACTAAAAAGGATGTTACCAGGTAACTAACATTGGTTTTTCCTTTAACCTCCAGGACAGGTCCACCACGAGAAGATAAGCAAGAATCTTACCAATCTAGGGTGGGCTGACTGCCTGCAGAACTTTCCTTCCAAATGAGTAGAAGTTCAAAAAAGTGTCAGCGCTCAGACGGTTCTCTGGGGAATTTCCTCACACATTGCCTTCATATGAATCGATCCAAACGTTCCCAATTGCCTTTGTATGGACAGCCCTCAGGGAAGGTATATATTAAAAGAGACAAAAGCAAATATATAGTGTAATATTGTTAGAAACTTCCTGTATCCATCACCTTCCGTATAAAGCACCTCAAGTAAGTACGACCCAATATGGGGGACAAATGTTGCGCTCACCGGAAATAATGGCTGCTCAATTATAAACAGCAATATACGCCTGCTGGGAAATATCCTCACGATCACTCTCGTTCTTCCCCGACTGAGGCAACTTCTGGTCCTGGGTTAGTATTTCCTCACATGAATGGGGGAGAAACACATAACAGTGTAATATTTCAATGACCTTATTGGCCTCCACCTTGTGTGAACACAGCCCCTGTGCACCTCACCCAAAGAGACCGTGAAACACACTAAGGTACACTGTTGCGCTCACCAGATGTAATGGCTGCTCTTTTACAAACAGCACAATCCGCTCAGTGTAAGCTGTCACAGACTCTGGCCTCTTGCTTCCTAACTGCAATGACTTGTACTGGTAATCCAATCTTCAACTCAGGCATAAAGAAAGGAGAATACAAAACATAGTGCAGTATCTCTGTACTTTGGTGCACCACCACCACAACCAGTGTGAGCACAGCACCCTTACACCATGCCCTGTGTATCCACCAATGCCACACCAAAAGCGCTCACCAGATGGAATGGCTGCCCATCTACAAACAGCTCATGGTGTTTTTGAAAAGTCCCCCTTCGGCTTACTGGTCTCCAGATAGAATATACACCTTTAAAACTGAACAGAAACTTCCATTGCGCAGTAAACTTATTTAATATTCAATAAAAAGTGATAATACACTCACATATTCCAAATAGATAAAAAGCGTATAAAGTAATCCAGCGTCCTGGATGCAATCAGCGTGTTCCTCCGTATGCCGCCCTGTATCCTGTGACCTGTGAGCGCAACATTTGTCCCCCATATTGGGTCGTACTTACTTGAGGTGCTTTATACGGAAGGTGGTGGATACAGGAAGTTTCTAACAATATTACACTATATATTTGCTTTTGTCTCTTTTAATATATACCTTCCCTGAGGGCTGTCCACACAAAGGCAATTGGGAACGTTTGGATCGATTCATATGAAGGCAATGTGTGAGGAAATTCCCCAGAGAACCGTCTGAGCGCTGACACGTTTTTGAACTTCTACTCAGTAACTATATCTAACAGTGTTGCGAACCGGTGTTTGAAGGTCTGAGAACTTTATTGACAGGAGAAGCGCAACACCTGTGAACATTGTTTACTTTATTATTATTTCCTTCCAAATGGTTGCTGTCTTGCAGACATCAGGTCTATTCTGTAGTGTCTAGAGAAGGTGCTTAAACTTGACCACCTAGCTGCTCTGCAGATCTCTTCTGGCGTAGCACCCGCTCTGTAAGCCCATGAAGTGGCAGCTGCTCTAGCTGAATAGGCTCTAACTGTACCTAATACCGTATTCCCTGTAATCTTATAGGCTTCTTCTATGCATAACTTTATCCATTTAGCTATAGACCTTTTCGACATTTTACTGCCTCTTGTAGCACCTGAAGTGTTAATTAGCAAGGCTCTAGAGTCTCTAAACTCCGCTACCTTTTCTAAATAGCATATAAGACATCTTACATCTAACCCTGGCTCCTCTTCCAATGATGATAATACAATCTCTTGGGATCTATGAAAATTTGTAGTAACCTTAGGTAGAAATTCATCACAGGTTTTCAGTATTACTTCATCTTTTAGGATTTATACAAAAAAGGTTCATCGCAACATAGGGCCTCTAACTCGCTCACCCGTCTAGCCGATGTAATAGCTATGAGAAAACACCATCTTCATTGTTAGAAGTTTGAAGGGAATTTCTGATATGGGTTCAAAAGGCTCTTTCTTTAGTACCTTCAAAACTAAGGATAAATCCCAACTGGTAACTCCTCTATTCAACCTAGGCTTTTTTCTTTCCACGGATTTGAAAAATTGAATGATAAGGGGGTCCCCTGCTAACCTTACCTCCAAAAAGGTAGATATTGCTGCTACCTGTACCGTTAACGTATTTAATGAAATATTTTTCTCTACACCCTCCTGTAGAAATTCTAAAACAGTTGGTACTAATTCACCCTTGAACCCTAACTCTTCCTGCCACATATTGAAGGTTTTCCAATATTTAAGGTGCATCTTCCTTGTTACCTTCTTCCTACATTCTAACAAGGTACTGATAACCCTCTATGAAACCCCCTTTCTCGTTAGAGGGGACCTCTCAGAAGCCAGGCTGACAGGTTTAGATTTGGTATAAAGCTTCCAGTTCCTCCTGACCCCTGCGCTAGTATCTCCCCCCTGTTTGATATTTCCATCTCCGTATTTGACCTTCTGTGCCTGCTCAAAGTCAGCAACCGTGTTCAGATGTATTGCTGACAATGATAGAAATTTTTTCTCCTCTACTTTTTTAACCCACAGGGATAGAACTCTTGCTACACATGTCGTGGCAGCTGCTGGTCCAAAATTTGCCCCTGCTGATGTCCAGGCCTTCCTAAGGGCAAACTCTACCTTCTTATCTTGTGGATCCTTTAGATCAGAGCTCCCCAACCCCGTCCCCAGGGCCCACCAACAGCGCGCGCCCCGCAGAAAACCACACACATGCACAGGTGGGGCAATTAGTGTCTCAGCAGAGCCGATCAACTACCTCCGTGGCCCTCCACAAAACATGCACCGTCGGTGGGCCCCGAGGACAGGGCCGGGGAACACCGCTTCAGATGGCCAAGATCCTCAAAGGCCAATTCATTGTCCTTATTAACCTGTGAGAATGCCGCATCCAGCTTGGGACATCTATCCCAAGTCTTGACATCTTCCTCTATAATGGAAACCTTTTCATAAATCCCTTTGACATAAACAACCTTCTGTCTGGTAATTTGTGTATAGGGAAAGTTAATGATTCCTTTGGCTCCATCCCCTGATACAACCTATCATGCATAGATACTGCTTCAGATTTCTTGGATTCAATATTTAAAGTTTTATTAATAGCCAAGATCAGCTGTTCCGTCTCATCCGCCGGAAACCTAAACCTAGAGATCTTTTTAACCTCCGTCTGGCTGTCAATACTTTTAGCAGAAGAGTCTGATTCATCATCATTATCTTCCTCTTCACCCTCCATATCCTCTTCTTCAGAGGAAGATACCATATTTCTCATTGCATTTTTACTCTTATGTTTTATAGGATGAGACTCCCTGGTATCTCTACGGCCGGTATGGTTGTCCGGAACTACTGCCTCTGTTGCTGGGATAGCAGAGGCAAACACCTCTTTTAAAGATTTAATTGTGTCTGCCATTTCCTTTTTTACAGCTGACATTAATTCCTCCTTTAAACCCCGATTGTTCTTGTATTAACTTTACTAAACAAGGCTGGCAAAATTGCTTATTATAATTATGGGCCATCTTTGCATCACAAAGCGGCCACCGCCTCCTTGGCTTTGTCGGCTCCCTAGGCTCCCGGCCCTATAATAATCAAACAACAAACATAATGTCATTCCTTTTCTCAAACTAAAAGGAAAATCACCCTGGTGCCCGTATATCAAGAGTGATAGTGACTTTCACCAGGAAGAGCAGGAACATTAAGAGATCTATCATATACACAATTGTATCAGATTTCCATCTCTCTCTCATATATATATATATATATATATATATATATATATATATATATATATATATATATATATATATATATAACAGCATATAGTATTCATAATTGCCCATATACTAATGATTTCCATATCATTATACACATATACATATCTATGTGGCAATACTATAGCAATATCCATATGAATAATCTGTACCAGCATACTATCTATGAATAGCTTTTACAGACCTCAGATCAGACACTAAGCAGGCTGTTTAACGTTATACTGTATAGTCTCATAGTTACATAACAGACCTCAGTACAGACGCGGCCTAGGCGTACAGCTCATACCATATAGGTCACCAAGCCTCCGCCACGCTTACCTTTCCTGGCTCCTGCTTAGCGTCCATCCCGCTCCGTTCAGCACACGAACTGGCAAACTATGCGGGCTTCCGGCGTCTCTTCCCCCACGCGACCGGAAGTGACGCAACGTAAGGGCGGAAGTACGTCATGCGTACGCCGCTACTGAGGGCAATCAGCTGCCTACCCTCTGGAGGTCCGCATGACTTCCCGCGTCACCTCCGGCGCGCCATTAGCCTCCGCTCCAGGGGAATCATGGACGCCGCGCGTGTCCTCCGGATCCGCCGCAACTCGGGCAGCCAGGACAGCCATGGGAGAAGGTAGTCTTCCTTTTTCTCCCCTCCGGACCACCACACCTCTCCAGGCAGGTCCACCATTCGCCGCCAACCGGGTCCCAAACACACCTGGTCTGACGGACCGGCGAGCGACAAGAGCACTCCTTGTTCCTGGAACAGGAAACGTCAACTGGTGATCGAGGGGTTGGACAAAGATTTATAGAGTACTCTATCTGGACGTTTCCTGTTCCTGGGAGGAGCCTGTCGTTCTCGTGGTGGACCTGTCCTGGAGGTTAAAGGAAAAAATGTGTACAATGTAAAGGGATGAATAAAAAAAGAGGTAACAGAATAAATATGCAGTATATAAAAGTGACTGTGTATCCTGGTAGCTAATGAAGGAGGAAGCAGCGCTGGATGAGTAATGGTGGCCATACATCTAGTGATGATGGGCAGATTTGACCAAGAGACAGGAAAATGCTTTTGAAATCAAAGAAAACCCTGAGAATCTCCCCCCATGAGTAGATGGACTAGTCCAAAACCTGTCGGTTCTGTCAGATTTTAACCGCTTCTTTTTTTCGCTGGGCTGATACTTTAACTGTTTAAATTATACCTAAGGTTTAAATGACAATGCATAAACCAATAAGTAACTTGCTCACTGGTTCTAAAGCGAAGAATGGTCCAAGCCCATCAACTCATAGCAACCAATCAAATTTAAACTTCCACTGGTAACCCTTCAGTAAGCTGAGCTTTGACCGGTTGCCATGGTGTGGCCTGTTGTGTGGGCATATCATCCCTACTCTCTACATGAGGGAAAGGCCACAAGAAACTGGACATACCTGTTCTTATGCCAGATTTCAGACATAAGTTTCTGGTAACTCTTGCAGAGCGCTGGTTTCTTGTCCGTGCGAGCCAGTCCACCGCAGTCCAGGAAGAAGTGTGTCAAAGGAGGACTGCAAGGAAACAAACGGAAACTCACTGCAAAGGCCTTTCCCACAAAGGAAGGTTTTTTTCCAATCAGCTCAATTAGACGCACGAAAGATCATATTTTAAGACAATTTGGTACAACTTACTTAAAAAGCCTGAAAAGAAATAGTAAATGAGCCTTACGGAACAGAAAGGTCTGCAGTAGCTTTAAAAATAGGAAATATATTTACAACTAGTAGACCTAAGCCTGTTTAAAAACGTGCTCTAGGTGTCTCTCACCGCCGTCAGTGCGCACCTGCCCGCACCACCTGTCCCAACAGCTACACATGCTCAGCAGCCAAAACACACGGGACAGGAGGATGACGCAGGGACAGGAGGATGACGCAGGGACAGGAGGATGACGCAGGGACAGAGGGGGTTTATTACATAGGATTGATAACCCTTCAAAAACTATCGTCTGACAAAGTATAGCCACACCTCACTGACACCTCTGTATTTAAAGGGAACCTTAACTGAGAGGGATATGGATGTTTCCTTTTAAACATTACCAGTTGCTTGTCAGTCCTGCTGATCTCTTTACTGCAACAGTGGCTGACTCACACACCTGAAACAAGCATGCAGCTAATCCAGTCTGATTTCAGTCAGAGCATCTGATCTGCATGCTTGTTGAGGGGCTGTGGCTAAAAGTATTAGGAGACACAAGATCAGCAGGAGAGTCAGGCAACTGGTATTATTTAATAAGGAAAAATCCATATCCTCAGTTTAGGTTTCCTTTAAGGCTTGCGCAGGCATTATATACGTACCAGTTGGAAAGGGCCTGCAAGGCAGCATTCATATAACATGTATTTCCGATATTCTTCAGTCCAGTGAGGCCTGTATGAAAACACGGAAAAAGTCACTACAACGATGAACACATTTAAAAAAAGACACTGAAGCAAAAAAAAAAAAAAAAAAAAAAAATTAATGATATAATGATTTGTATGTGTAGTACAGCTAAGAAATAAAACATTAGGAGCAGAAACAAGTCTAATATTGTTTCCAGTACAGGAAGAGTTAAGAAACTCCAGTTATCTATGCAAAAGAGCCATTGAGCTCCACGACTTTCAGAGTAGCAGAGAGTTCTGTCTTCTGAAGCTTGATATCTCAACTGTCAGTCATTGTATTTTGTATTTCTTAGGTAAGGACATGTCAATAGTTCACAAGACTGCTCTGTAATATCATTTAGAATGCTGAGTAGTGTGTAAACTGCACAAATTAGAGAATGATGCAATGATATAAAAAAAACAACAACAAAAAACACCATAGAACTGAAAATAAAAATATGAGAATATTTTCTTTGCTACTAATCTTCTAGTAATTATCCGTACTACACAACCAATTAATATCGTAATTTTTTTTTTCCGCTTCAGTATCACTTTAATAAAAAGTAATCAAAACAGGCGCCGCATGCTTGCTGAGAGGCTGTTATTAGTTGCTCCTTTAACTGATGGAGGAAGCGGGTTAAATACCTGCGAAACACTTTGGATGAAGACAGGACGCTTTTTCCTTTTAGACACGATTGTGGAGTCGGAGTAACTTTTGGTACCTGGAGATGGAGGTTTCATAAACTGAGGACTAAAAGTTGGATGATTTTTTTTTTTTTTTTTTTTTTTTTTTACTGACTCCACCGTCCTGCTTTAAAAAGAGAAACCGTGACCAAGAATTGAACTTCATCCCAATCAGTAGCTGATACCCCCTTTCCCACGTGAAATCTATTCCTTTTCACAAACTGATCATCAGGGGGGTCTGTATGGCTGATATTGTGGTGAAACCCCTCCCACAGTGTGATGTCATGATCGTGGTGCTAGCATCTCACTGTGGGAGCCTTGTTGCATTGTGGGAAATAACAGCTGTTTCCAACTGCCAAAAAAAGCAAGCAGCAGCTGCTTCCACTGACATCACCTGCCAGCAGTAAAAATGTCACCATGTGATAAATGTCAGAATATAAATCAGGGAGAGGAAAGATTTTACAATGGGCAAATACTGACTAAATTATTTTACATAATTATTGTACAAATGCAGCACTTTTTATTACATTATAGATTTGGTAAATCTGTACAACCAAGATTGTATGGTGTGTGTGAAGCTTAAGGCAGATCTAAACTGAAAGCCACTTTCACATTTAAGAGAAAGCACAATCCGGTGATCTGTGATCATATTTAGTAAAACCAACACATAAATCCGTGAGCTTTGCTGGACTGTGCATTCATCTCATTTCTAGGAGGAGGGAGGGGCACAAAGCAAGGACACCGTGTACTGTGGGGAAGTACAGAGTGGCTGAAATAAACTGCTTTATCTTCTCATCTAGCAAGGCTGGCACCAGTCACAGGTCAAGGCTTACACAGATCTATGTGAAGATTATTATTACTTTTTGTTCCGCATTGCTTGAGGTTGTTTAAAGACTCAAACACACGCCTGACGTAAAAGGACAACTGAGGTAAGTGAAGTGAGAGGGATATGGAAACTGCCTTATTTCCTTTTACCAGTTGCCTGGCTCTCCTGCAGATTCTCTGCCTCCAATACTTTTAGCCAGACCCTGAACAAGCACATCAGCTGTTTCTGACATTGTCAGTAAGCATTATCCAAACAAAGCAAGATCCTCATAAAAACCGCACCACACAACGTATAAGTGAACAATAATCAAATGAGCTTTATTATATATAAGGTTACACAGGAGTAAAGATAAAATCAATTAAATCCAGAGAGGTCCAGGTTACATACATATGATAAGTGAATCTAGATATACATTTCAATAATAGAGCCCAACCTTTCCTCTACTTAACAAATTTATATTTTTGAGGTATTACAATTGTGAGTAGCTACTCAGAATTGAAAGTTAATTACAGCAGCTATGGGGGCGGGTGTGGGAGGGTTAACTTACCCATGCTTCCGCCTGTTCCAAAGCACTCCAATTCGCGTTCCAGTGGCTGTCACACTTCCTCCTTCAACCTGGGAGGAGGACATGTGGTAGGGTCGTGGAATGCGACAGTTACTATAATTAACTTTTGGATTCTGAGTAGCTACAGTAGGTGGCTACTCGGAAGAGCATCCCTAATTGTTAGTAGGGGTGGCCCTGCTTAGGAGAACTCATGGAGAAGCATGTGATCAGTTTGATCAGCTGATAGATTTGTAAGATTCTGATTTGCTGGTCATGATCAAGTGTTAAACCAGGAAGTCATCACAGCAAATCAGAAGCTTACAAATCTATCAGCTGATCCAACTGATCACATGCTTCTCCATGAGTTCTCCTAAGCAGGGCCATCCCGAATTGTCAGATATGACAAGATTAGCTGCATGCTTGTTTCTGGTGTGATTCAGACACTACTGCAGCAAAGTCAGCAGGACTGCCAGGCAACTGGTATTGTTTAAGAGGAAATAAATATGGCAGCCTCCATATTCTTCTCACTACAGCTGTCCTTTAAAGTGGATCCGAGATGAACTTTTACTCCTTGCATAATTGTGTTCCTTACATATAGTTTATAGGGCATTCCTCAAGCAAAATACTTTGTTTTGTTTTAATACTCTAATTCCCTATAAACTAAACAAGCCACACCCACAGCTTCTCCAGAGTGCCTTGGCGCTTGCAAGGGATTGTGGGATTTCAGTCTGGGCAGGTGAAAAAGGTGTTACTAGCTATAGATTTCAGAGGCAGAGTTTTCACAATCTGAGAGCTGCAGTGCAGATACAGATCAGTTGCCTGTGTAATGGAGGAGATAAGAGTGGAGTTTTCACAGAATATGCAGATTAGCATGCCTAGATACAGATAAGCTTACCTGTGTGTGTAATTGTGTAATAGTGACAAGCAGAAAACATGTCTGCTCCCATTGTATCACAGGAAAAATTATTAATATACTGTTGAAGCGGTTTGAAGATAGATTTGCTGTGTAAACTATCTAAACTTTAGATAAGATATATAGACAAGTCACTTGTTAATTTTAGTTTTCATCTCGGATCCGCTTTAAGTCGGCTAAGGCAGCTGATAACAACCGCCTTAGCCGACAATCAGGAGTGTGTACGGCAGCCAACGACCAACCCCGCGAGCAATACGCCAGGCAGATCTACAGAACCGCGAAGCCGATCCCATTTTTCGTCCCCTCTCACCCACCTGACAGGTGATGTTACGTTGATCATCCCCTTGCCTCCCACACAGCAACACAGCACACCATCAGCTACACAGATGACACACGTGTGCAGCCCAGCCCAGAGATGTCACACAATGGGATCAGGTCCTGATCCTTGACTGGCAACATCAGCTGAGAATGTGTAAGGGCCCTAATATCGGTATTAGATTGTAAGCCCAGCTGGGGGACAGTTAGTATTATTATGGTGTATTTATAAAGCACTGACATCTTCTGCAGCACAGAGTAAATAGCCTCGTCACCTACTGTCCATCAGCAGGGCTGTGAAGTCGGTACAAAAATCATCCAACTCCTCAGTTTATGAAATCACCGTCTCCAACTCAGACTCCAGGTACCCAAAATGGCTCCGGCTCCGACTCCTCAGTCTAATACTTACCAGGACTATGGATTTGGCACAAAAATCATCTGACTGACTCCAGACTCCTCAGTTTATGAAACCACCGACTTCCGACTCCGACTCCAGGCACCCAAAATTGCTCCGACTCCAAAGCCCTGTCCACCGGAGGAGCTCACACTTTACTCCCAACCATAGTCATGTGTTCATACTATAGTCTTAAAGCAGCCATACTATGCCAGGGGAAAAAACATATATAAGTAGATAAATACTTGATCTACTTACATAACACATGTATTATACTGTCCACGTTTTGATTTCAGTGAATGTTTTATAGTAAATTACGAGAATTCTGTTCCTGGTGGGGGCCATGTCTTTTGCCCACAGTTAAGGCTAACTCGTGAGGTCATTTCTGCCCTTTTCTTTTTTTCTTGTCTCCTCCAATCGCTGAGTCGCCTCAGCCTTGCTTGTAAACACAAGTGAGTAGGGGATTAGGTTTCAGATAAGAAGCTGGCAGGGAAATAAAAGGAAGAGGAGGAAAAGATTATAGATAAAAAGAACCCCCAGCATGCAATTCTTTGGCATGACTACTAAAGGGCCAGTGTTCCTTAAGTATGTGATAACTCCAAATCATAACAGCAGAAAAAGTTTTGAAAGTTTTGAATGCAGGATTAGCATCTTTATCACTTAATACACTCAGACCAGTTGCTGTTGAAGTTTGATTATTATGGTGACGATACCGCTTTAAGCCAATTATGGAGTATGTACAATATAGTTTTAGCATGTGTGGAGAACCGGAAAGCTCAGAAGAAACATACAAACTCCATGCATGTAAGAGTTTGGCCCACATAGTGTGATTACACTAATTCTGCATGTCAGCAATGGAAATGATACCTCTGGTCTTCAGCTCGTCTTCCTCTTCCAGCTCTATGTCAAGGTTGTCATAAGTCACAGCTGGAGGGGTTTTCAGAGCTAGGTTTGTTGTCATTTTAGAATCCTGTAAAAAAGAAATAAAAAAAATAATTTAAATGAAATCAGCATTTGACGCTGTCCTGACAACTGCTATGCCAATATTCTGCAATCAGATTGGCTCATCACATTTGCCGTAAACTGTTATACTCCTGCATTTTCAGAGAAAATCAAACTTCTTAGCCTAAGACCACATAAGAAATGTTTCCGGCGAAAAGAGAAGGCTTATTATGGAACTTTCAGCTATTTAAAAAAAACGGGCAATGCTATACTGGACCCAGTAGCTAACAAAGAGAATTTGTACCTTTAAAAAGTGCCCTGGGGGTTACTTACCTTGGGAAGGGGAAGCCTTTGGATCCTATGAAGGCTTTCCCCATCCTCCTCCGTCCCACGACGGGCTCACTTGGCCGCTCCAAACAGCAGCCATGTAAATGTTTACCTTCCAGGTTCCAGCGCTGAATCATGCGGAAATAGCCAAACCCAGTCGGGTCCACTCAACCGTGCAGGAGACTTGCGCCTGTGCAGTAGAGCGGACCCGACTGGGATCGGCCATTTCTGCCTGATCCCGAGCAGAGAGCCCCTACGCTGGAGCCGGGGAAGTTAAATATTTGCAGGCGGTACTGCGTCTGCGCCATAGCTTGACTAATTGTCGGCTGTGGCTTGCAAGGGGCACAGTGAGACCACCGTGGGACAGAGGAGGACGGGGAAGCCTCGTTCGGCTCTGGTAAAGGCAGATATAAATACCTCCCCCAGGGGCACTTTTTAAAGTTACAGAGTCTTTTTAAAGTCTACCCGTGGCGGTGCAGAGGGGTGGGGCATGCCTTTGTGTCCACTCCTTGCCACTATATGCCCCCCCTAGACTGCAATGTAACGCCCCCCCAATTGCCGACATGCAGCTTGTCAGCAGCTTACAGGGGGAAGGGGTGTCCCTTGCAGTAGAGGCACTTCTGCAAAACTTATTCTGGCGTTAGGAAAGCCCCTTCCTTCCTCTCAATGGATCTCCATTGTGTTTATTCCTCCCCTTCCCCACCTTTCTGAGCTCTGTACTCTCGGATAAGAACGCAGAGCCTCTGTATGCAGCTTTGTGACCCCTAAAAACTAAACTAAAGGCTCATACACACCTACTAACAATCTGTCCAACTAGCTTTTAAACTGTTGAAAGATAAGTTGGGTGTGTGTACGGCTGGCAAACATCCAGATGACGAACTGGTTGGCGTGTGTGTACGTACTTGTCAGGTACACAACTTGTTGTGTGGTTGGTCATGTGCGGTTGGTTGTGCATTACGTTGGGACGTGTGTATAAGTCTTAAGCCATTAAGGGCTGCAGGAGCAGCGAAGATGGACAATATCTGATCCAGCTTGTCCTCGGATCAGGTAGTAGTTTGTTTTTAACAAGATAATGCCAACTCGGGTTCTCTTTAAAACAAATCCGTGAGATCAACAGGACAAAAAGTCAGATACTTACCTTGGCAGAGGGAAGCCACATTCTCCTCCCAACCATCAATCCAGTGCTGGGGGCCTTAGAAGTTCGGTGCTGTGTTCCCATACGTGAACGAGCACAACCGCACTGCACAGGACAGCTCGCACCCGAGCAGTAGCAAGAAGCCGTCGTCACTCTATGCTGTGTGCAGTGCGGCCGAGCTCACCCTTGTCAACCAGCTTCAGGGGGCCTGGCCATGGAATGGTGAGGTGGAGGGGACAAGCCTTCTAACTATTTAGATTCTTCCCTCTACATAGGTAAGTGCCGATTTGGGGCCATTTTTTCCCCTTCAGGTAAATGTCAAATTAAGGCTTTTTGTTTTTTTTCAAGTGATATTTACCTGTGCTGGAGGGTCCTGAGGCTTGCTGCTGGGGGACTGAGGGCTTAACTTCCGATCCAGAAAGACTTCTTTACTACAAGAGTAACACCAAACTCGAAGCGTGGTGAGGTTCACAGTGAGGCAATGCTTGGTGTCCTGCAAAATAGACGGCAATGGTATATTTCCGACAGTTGGTCAGTTAGTACAAGTGGATCTCATGAGTAGGGATGGTCAATAAGAAGAATTGTGCCCATCCACACACCCCCACCCCTATTGTTCCATCCAATGTGTGTTTTGAAGAATATTAGTGTATATTGTAAATGTTTATATGCTTAAAAGGAACACTATCAATACCCAAGTGTTCTGAAATGACAATATACAAATAACGTCTAAGTATCTGTGTAAACATTTTCCTACTTTTCATGTAAAATATAAGAGGCAAAAGCTGTATCATACTGTGTAGATTTTAGCTACGTTTGGAATGTCTCGATAGCATTGGTCAATCTCTGCAGTCTGACATGCTAAGAATAGTGTAATATTGATCCCATCCCCCCCCCCCCCCCCCCCCCCCGTAGACCCTCTTGTCCTCTAGCTTAGTCGCCTCCTCTCATTCCTGCATCCAGGACTTCCTATGAGCATCACCTCTCCTTTGAAACACTTTCTCACAGCCAATCAGTCATGCTCAGAGCCTGAAAACCTTCAGGCTACTTTCACACTTGTTCGTGATCCGTTGTGGTACTCTTCCCCCGCCGCAGCTCGTTGCGAGGGCAATGTATGACTACTGAGACTAACAAACTATTGTGACGCAACGCGACAAAAGCCATGAAATTGCTGCAAGCCTGCCATAGACTCTGCAGCCTAGCGCACAGATTGTGCAGCAATGAAAGTCTATGGTGAGACACGAGCGATCGCAGTAGCACGAGCGACGGTAATGCAGTGACGTACTTCCTGTGTAGCTAGACGGATCGTATTTAAATTATCGTTCGTGGCCCATCGTTAGTTTTTCGAGAACAGATGGAGCGGGGAACAAGCAATCTGTCTGTCCATAGGTATTCAGCTTTACTCAGTCAGAAAAGCCCTCCAGACCTTTGTGCCGTACAGACAGGGGCATAGCAGCAATAGCAGTTGCTATGAGGCTCCGGAATAATGATTTGTATGTGTAGTACATCTAAGAAATAAACCATTAGCAGCAGAGATATGAGTCTAATATTGTTTTCAGTACAGGAAGAGTTAAGCTGGCCATACACTAGGCCGATTCCCCGCCGATCGACAGATTCGATCACTGGGATCGAATCTGCTGTCAAATCGTTAACGTTAACTTTCGATCTATTTTGTCCCGAAATAGATCGGTCCCGTCGATCGCTCCGTGCGGGAAATTACCGTCGATCGCCCACGGGTAAGGAGCGCGTCGCTAGCGGCGTTCAAGTGCCCGACGCAATACAGCTGCAATACATTGCCTGCACCGCCGGCGCGACTCCCCAGGTCTCCGGGTCCGGCAGGCTTCCCTTCTTCCTGTCCCAGCAGGAATTTTAAACAGTAGAGGGTGCTCTACTGTTTAAACTTCCCCCAGACAGGAAGAAGTGAAGCATGCCGGACCCGTAGACCAGACCAGAGCGGTGAAGAAAACAGCGGAGACCGGGGGAGTCGCGCCGGCCGGAGCAGGTAATGTATGCCGGGGAGGAAGGGGGGTTTGGGGAGCGGCGGCAGCACCACCACAGAATGTGAACGGTTTCAGGCTGAAATCGATTCACAATCTGTTTGCAATTAAAGGAATACTTAAGTCAAAAAAAAAAAATGACATTTACTCACCTGGGGCATCCCTCAGCACCCCGAAGCTGGATGGTGCCCTCGCAGCCCCGCTCCGATCGTCCTGTCCCCGCCGGCGGCTACTTCCGGTTCGGCGACAGCCGCCGACAGGCTGGGAACGCGGCTGATTTTCCGCGTTCCCAGCCGCTGCTATCACTCTCTATGCTGCTATAGCGTATATATAGACGCTATAGCAGCATAGAAAGTGATAGCAGCGGCTGGGAACGCGGAAAATCAGCCGCGTTCCCAGCCTGTCGGCGGCTGTCGCCGAACCGGAAGTAGCCGCCGGCGGGGACAGGACGATCGGAGCGGGGCTGCGAGGGCACAATCCAGCTTCGGGGTGCTGAGGGATGCCCCAGGTGAGTAAATGTCATTTTTTTTTTTGACTTAAGTATTCCTTTAAGGCAGCCATACAATCCCTCTCTGATCAGATTCGATCAGAGAGGGATCTATCTGTTGGTCGAATCTGATGGCAAATCGACCAGTGTATGGCTACCTTTACAGTCCAGTTATCTATGCAAAAGAGCTTCTCTGAGCTTCACAACTTTCAAAGTGGAGAGCTCTGTCTTCTGAAGCTTATTATCTCAAGTGTCTGTCACTGTATTTTGTTTTTTCTGCAGTGTAAAGTTCAAAAGTTCTTTAGCTTGCTCTGTGAACTCATTTACAATGCTGAGTGTAGTGTGTAAATTGCAGATATTAGAGAATGATGCAGTGTTATAAAAAAAAAACAAAAAAACTATATAACTGAAAATAAAAATGTGATTGTATTTTATTTGCTACTAATGTTCTATTAATTATACGTACGTACTACACAACCAATTCATTATATATTTATTTGTTTGCTTCAGTGTCAGTTTAAGAGTGCCTACATCTGAGGGCCCTATGAAAATGTTGCTATAGGGCCCCATGATCTCTAGCTACGGGACTGTGTACAGGCTGCACACTCAGCAAACATACAAAGGTGCTTTCAGCTCTGTCACCTCACCAGGATCTTAAACAGTGATTTATTTGTCATCCACTGAAAAAAGACATTTTGCAGAGAGAATAACAAGCTCTGCAAGTGATTTCTTAGCCAGAACTAGGAAAGCATTAAAGCCTGGATGTGACCTTTAATTTGCAGTTCATCAGCAAAACACAGCGGGTAGCTTAAATCAGATTCGCTGCCAAAAGAAACGGCACAATCACAATAAATTCCATCCCTAGCTCTCCTGTCAGGCAGGGACATGCGGCTTGTTACAAGTATTCCCCATAGCTTGCAATGTGTATGTGATACAAATCCCACGAGACCCGAGCGATTGCATCAGCGCACAGACACAGCGCTGCAAGATTACAGATGCTTTCACCAGACAAGAGACACTGGCTCTCTGCCACCTACCATGCCTTGTTTGCTTCCCAAGACCCTCCATTGTTTACAGACTTGCAGAGCATTTTTCAACTTTAATAAATATGAGAAAACCTTAAAATAGACATGTGTATGTACAGTGCCTAGCACACAAATAACTATGCTGTGTTCCTTTTCTTTCTTTCTCTGCCTGGAAGAGTTAAATATCAGGTATGTAAGTGGCTGACTCAGTCCTGACTCAGACAGGAAGTGACTACAGTGTGACCCTCACTGATAAGAAATTCCAACTATAATACACTTTCCTAGCAGAAAATGGCTTCTGAAAGCAGGAAAGAGATAAAAAGGTTCAACAGTTCATAGATTTTAGCTCTGGCATACTTTAATGAATGTGTCATTGAGCAAAAACAAAGCAGTTAAAAAACTTAAAAAGTAGATTTAAACATAAAAATAAAACTGTGGAATATCTTAAAAAGTCATTTTCAGAAGGTAGATAGATAGATGGATACAAATTTATTTTACTTCGGGTAAAAAAAAGATACTTACCTCTGGATCCTAAGGAGGCTTCCCCCGTCCTCCGGTGTCCCAGCAATCCAACGCTGCAGCCCCATGAACAGCGGCGAGGTAAATATTTACCTCTCCGCAATCCTGCGCAGGCGCACTAGCAGCTCTCCTTTCGGGTTAAAGAGAACCCGAGGTGTGTTTAAAGAATGTTATCTGCATACAGAGGCTGGATCTGCCTATACAGCCCAGCCTCTGTTGCTATCCCAAACCCCACTAAGGTCCCCCTGCACTCTGCAATCCCTCATAAATCACAGCCCTGCTGTGAGGCTCTGTTTACATCTGTAGTGTCAGTCTCAGCTGCTCCCCCGCCTCCTGCATAGCTCCAGTCCCTGCCCCCGTCCCTTCCCTCCAATCAGCAGGGAGGGAAGGGATGCAGGCGGGGACTGGAGTTCTGCAGGAGGCGGGGAGAGCAGCAGACTGACACTATAGAGATAAACACAGCCAGCTCTGACAAGCTGTTTGTCAGCAGCGTGGCTGTGATTTATGAGGGATTGCAGAGTGCAGGGGGACCTTAGGGGGGTTTGGGATAGCAACAGAGGCTGGGCTGCATAGGCAGATCCAGCCTCTGTATGCAGATAATATTCTTCAAACCCACCTCGGGTTCTCTTTAAGACAGAAATAGCCGAACCTGATCGGATCCACTCAACTGCGCAGACTCGAGTCATTTGCACCTGCGCAGTAAAGTGGATACGATCCGGTTTGGCTATTTCAGCCTTAACACGAAGGAAGAGCCGCTAGTGCACCTGTGCAGGATCGCGGAGAGGTAAATATATTCCGCGCCTGCGCAGCCTTGTCAGGGTAGGATTTGGGGGAGCTAGTGATGGATTCCCTGAAGCTACAAAGGACAGGGAAGCCTCAATGTGACCCCCAGGCTTCCCCCTCCCGAAGTTTACCCCTAGAGGTTTTTTTTTTTTTTTTACAGGTTCATTTTAAACCCCCCTCCCCCCAAAAAAAATAGATACTTACCTATGGACAGGCAATGGATCCTATAGAGCCTTCTGTCTCTCTTATACCCCTCGTTCCAGTGTCGTCACTCCCATTTAACGTTCCGTTGTGGGCGGCTTTGAAAGCACTCCTGTGTACCACCCTTAGCAGTAATTAATGGAATAATTTCTTTAAATAAAAGTGCCCATTAACCACTTCACAATGGAGGGGTTTTACCCCTGAAGCACCAGCGCGATTTGTAACTTGCAGCGCTGCTTCGATTCATTTTTTTCTGTGATATGATTGGTTATTGGGGACTGGGGTCCCCATAACCAATCATTGCACTGCAGAGCGAGGCGCGCGCTGCACGTTTGTTTACATTTTATTGTTATCAATGGAGATTGCTTCTGTTTGAAGCAGTCTTCATTGTGTCCGCAATCGGCGCGTCTAATTGGATTTAGGAACGCTTGTTCCTAACATCCAATTAGTCATCTGCTGTGCTGGCTGGCTGGAGTGTGCGCGCGAGGTCCCCGCCCACTCCCAGCCAGTAAACAAACAAGTGCGCCTTTCTCCGTCCCTGGGGGTGAAGCAGTGCGCAGAGGGACGGAGAAATTTAGCACTGGGGGGGTAAAGTGGTTAAAGATACAATTTCCCAAACAATTGTTCATTTATTTCATTGCGATTGATTGGAAACGATTGTTGGGGCCCACCAACGGAAGGGAAAATGATAAGCAATCAGATCAGACTTACATAATCTTCCCTAAATTAAGATCAATGGAACAATCTATGCAACGATCATTCGTTATTGATCAGCACCAACAACAATACCCAATCGATTATATAGTTGCATGTTGGTGGTTAGCGTTGGGAAAGTTTTTCTTTTTTTTTTTTTAATTTCTAAGTCATAGTCTTAAAGTAAACCTGAGATCAGTAAGTAAAAAAAAATAAAAAAAAAAAAAAAAAAAAAAATCTATCTATCTATCTATCTATCTATCTATCTATCTATACACACACACACACACACACACACACACACACACACACACACACACACACACGCACGCATTTGGGGCTTCCTCCAGCCCCCTTCAGGCCGATTGGTCCCTCGTCATCCTGCTCCACTGTGTAGATTCTTTGGTAGAAGCCCAGTTATCTCCGCAAATCAGGGCGTACTGCGTATGTGAGGCCGGCCAAAACCGGGAGCATGATAGGGGAATGTGTGCAGCTGGACTGCGTCTGCACAGACTGGCCCCAAGTGGCGAAGAGAACAGGGCTTCTACCGCATGGATCTAGGTGGCTGAGGGCAGCGGCAAATGACCAAAGCTAGAAGGGGCTGGAGGAAACCCCAGGTATGTATACATTTTTTTTTTTACTCCACTCAGGATACACTTTAAATACATGTGCGTTAAAGGGGTTTGTAACATCCCAAAAAAAGGGGTTTGTAATGCCAA
Source organism: Hyperolius riggenbachi (assembly GCF_040937935.1). Lineage (NCBI taxonomy): Eukaryota > Metazoa > Chordata > Amphibia > Anura > Hyperoliidae > Hyperolius > Hyperolius riggenbachi. The sequence continues at coordinate 42,809,899 of NC_090651.1, read as the reverse complement.
AAGTAGTAAGTGCCCTAAATATATATATTTTTTACGGTCCCTCGCTGACTTCCCCTGCTGCCTGGATCCTCTCCGAGGCGGGCAAAACTCTGAATTTGTTATACTTTATTAACTATATCAAGCCCCAAGTACCCCCTGGACCCATAAGTACCCCCTCTCGTACGCTATGTGTACCACATATTGAGAAACTAGGAAAGCCCTCTAGTGGAAGGACACTAACCTGAGAATGGGTGGTGCTATGGTCCACATGAGTTTCTCCGCAGCCAATGTAAGAACAGCCATTCTGACGAAACAAAGAGTGATTAGTCGGCAGCATCCAATAGCGGGATCCCACACAGATTCCAACAACCAATTAGAAATCTTACCTCTAAACAAGCCCAAAGGTTCGGCCCTCTGACTTTACAGTCCTGGCAGCTGCCCTGTATAAAGCATTGAGAAGACAATGTGGTTAGAGGGTAAATATCACTGTTCCGGAACCTGTCGCCCCAGCAGCTGAAGGAACATACACTGCTTGGGGCCTAAACATAACCCGGCGTTCAACCGCACAGCACCAAGCCTGCGGCACGCTCCTCATCTCCGCTCCACAGATTAAAAATTGATGTTGAGTGGAATTATACTTCAGAGCAGAAAACAAAGCAGGAAATAGCCTGAGTAACTGGAAGTGTGCCTGTGTGGAAGTTCAGGCCTCTCCACAGCTGCACTTTACAGAGATGTCATGAGAGAAAATCCAGCAGTTACAGCAGATTTGTTTACAGTGATACACGGCGGGGCGCAAGGTCTGAACACAGCTATTGAACAGGAAGCAGACTTGCTAGATATTTTTGCCAATTATGTTCCCTGTGACAGGTCCAAAAGTCACTGCATGTCGATGCACTTCGGGTTCTGGCCGGCCAATGTGCGAAGTGGCCGCTGCGCTGCGGCCAATGTGAGGAATGGCATGATTCATGTAACATGAATGTATCTACTGGCCGCAGCGCAGCGGCCAAATGTATCGCAACCTCGTTCATTTAATGACATTAAGCCGGCGGCAATGAAACAGATGAAGCCGCCGGCTTTTTCTCCGCCTCCCTCTCCCTCCCCCTTCCGCCTCGCTCTCCTTCTCTTACTATTGGCAGCCGGTGGGGACATGCGTGTCCCCTCTGGAGTCGTTCGTCGCCGCAGGCTTCCCTGCCGTTCTTGCAGACCGGGTGCTGACAGAAGCAATGTCTGCAGCCTCCCCGCTCTGCTTTCCCTGGTGCGACGAATGACTCTTGGGGACACGCGTGTCCCCCCTCGGCTGCCCATAAGAAAAGGAGAGAGAGAGGCGGGGGGAGGAGAGAGAGTCGGAGCAAAAGCCGGCGGCTTCATCTGTTTCATTGCCGCCGGCTTAATGTCATTAAATGAACTAGGTTGCGATACATTTGGCCGCTGCGCTGCGGCCAGAAGATACCTTAATGTCACAGGAATCATTCCATTCCTCACATTGGCCACAGCGCAGCGGCCACTTCGCACATTGGCCGGCCAGAACTAGAAGTGGCCAAACTTCGGGTTCTGGCCGTAACATATACATGAAGTATTTTTCACTCTGAGTTTTCATCCAAATGAGAACTTTTGTTGAGAAAACGGGAAGAAGAAAAAAAAAAAAAAAAAAATAATCACACAAGTGGAAACATAGCCTAAGTGAGGCCTCTTGCACACTAGAATCGATTTCGATTTTTTTATAAGATTCGATTGAGTCAGATTAAAAAAAAAAAAAAAAAAAAAAAAAAAGCACCGCATGCTGCTACGTTTTTTTTTAATCAGAATAAAAAAAAAATTGGATAGTCTTAAAAAGAAACATAAAAAAATCAGAATCGCATGTAGTGTGCAAGAGGCCTAACAGTGACATAGAAAATTAAATATATAATTGTAGTGCATTTTGCTCCGGCACAATTGTACTTTCTATAGATATGCATACCCGTGCATTGTGGTCCTATAAAGTAGCATATTTTTCGTGGTATAAGATGCACTTTCCCCAAAAAAATGGGGGAAAATGTCCCTGCATCTTAGGGAGTCCCCAACTTACGAAACACCTGCCGATCCATCCCTGCCTTGTCCTCCCGAGTCCCCTCCATTCAGCGTGTATAGTAACGTGCAGCCGCAGCACCAGCCCAGCTGCACGTGTTTGGCTTGTGAGCGGCTGACGCCCCATGTGAGCTGGTGCTGCCAGAAGTGTGCGCAGCGGCGATAATTGTGCCCGGGGACATACCAGGCTGAGCCTGCTTGTGGCCAACGAAACGGGGGGGGGGGGGGGGGGGGAGCCCTCCCCCCCCCCCCAAAAAAAAACTTCTGTACCATATAACAAGTCTGTAGAATGTGGGTGCAATATAATTTCATAGTCAATAAATATTTAGTGATTTTACACTGTATGAAGCTTTTTATTGAGGTAACTGGCAGTCATTACATTGAACATTGGAAGTAAATAGCACACGAACGCCAGGGAGGTGGGGGACGACCCAGGAAGGTTCATGAGGCTTCATTTGACCTGCCAGTAAGTCCTAGTGGACAGTGAGTCTCATACTACTACTGTATTTATTGGACTATAATGGTGGCCACTAATGATCCAATCTTTTTCATCCAATCTTACCATTTCTATGTAATATAATAATGGTAAATTGAGTAAATATATTGCATGGATAATTTAGGCAGTCCCTTATATAATGGTAAGATTGGATGAAAAAGATTGGACAATTGGTGGCCACACACAATACAATAAAATGATCCGATTTTACGGCAATTTGATAAAAACGATCGGATCTCCCGAAAAAAACCCAAAGCTTTTTTTTCATTCGAATGAAAAATCCGATCGGATTTCCCTTTTTTTCGATTTTTATCTATCCGGAATGTCAGATATTTTTCTTCAATTTCTCTAAAGATTGTATGGTGTGTGTTAGATTGTCAAATTTATTAATATACACACCCTAGCAATCTTCTCAGTTTCCAATCATTTTTATCATGATTGGGGAAAAATTGAACATAGGTGTGTGTGGTACATTGGTCATATTTTTGAAATGTTACAATCAGTCAGAAAAAGTGGGGAAAAAAGTCACTGCGTCTTATAGTCCAAATGCAGGGAGTGCCTGACTTGTGAATGCCTGCCAATACTAACCTCCAACCTGCCGCAATGTTGGGGACTCCCTGTACTGTGCCCATGCAGAGGAGGACACAGGGGGACACAAAGGGGCATAGAGGAGGACAGAAGCGGACTAATGGGGGACACAGGACGACACAAGCGGTACGCGGGGGCATGAGGTACAAATGGGGCCTAATCCACAAGATGCCCCTTCCCCATGGATGCACCAGGTTTAGTATATATTTCCCCCCTGGTTTTGTCCTCTAAACCTTGGTGTGTCTTATGGTCAGGAGCATCTTATAGTCCAAAAAAATACAGCAAGTAGAAGAGGCATCCAGGGAATATGATTGAAGGACTTCTGTGAATCATGTTGGGAGGATATTCTGGAAGTCTAGAGACTATTATTACACTGCCATATTTTCACTGTTCATTATTTGTCTGCTGTGCGGTGCCACCTCTGTTGGTATTATTTACTGTCTATAGAGAGGAGGCGAGCCAGGTGCTCTATAGGCCGGTTTTCTAATTAGATTGGCCAGCACACATGCATTTGCAAACATAAAGGGAACCTAAACTGAGAAGGAGATGGATTTTTCCTTTTAAAATAATACCAGTTGCCTGGCTCTCCTGCTGATCCTGTGTCTGTAATACTTTTAGGGCCCGTTTCCACTATCGCGAATCTGCATGCGTTTCCTGCATGCAGATTCGCACAGCCAATACAAGTGGATGGGCCTGTTTCCACTTGTCAGTTTTGCTGTGCAGGATTTTTCTGCACGGCAGAGCCCTCAGAATTCGCCTGCGTGTGGAATGCAGGCGAATCGCACACAATGTATTTAATAGGGAAATCGCATGCGTGTTCCCCATGCGTTTTTTGCCGCGAATTCGCATAGGTACCAATGTTAATTCACACAGGCAGTGACATGGTTAAAATCGCATATAACCTCACCTATGCGAATTCGTGGCAAAAAACGCATGCGGAATCGCATCCGCATGCGATTTCATCAGCGGTGGAATCCAGGCGATTCTGCACCGCAATAGTGTAAACGAGCCCTTAGCCACAGCCCCTCAACAAGCATGCAGATCAGGTGCTCCGACTGAAGTCAGACTGGAGCATGATTGTTTCAGGTGTGTGATTCAGCCACTACTGCAGTCAAAGAGATCAGTAAGACTGACAGGTAACTGGTATTGTTTAAAAGGAAACCTCCATATCCCGCTCAGTTAAGGTTCCCTTTAAAGGACCACTATCAAAGTTAAAGAGACTCAGAGCCGAGTCATACTGCTGTTTTTTTACTCACCCGGGGCTTCCTCCAGCCCCATAGGCCTGGATGTGTCCCTTGCCGTCGCCTCGCAGAGTCTCTTTAACTAGAATTCTATATACATATATTTCCAGTAATTACTAGCAAATAGCAATACAAAGGCTTTTTTTCCATCTTAATTTTCCATATAAAGAAAATGACATTTACAGAGAACAGTTCTCACTGTAGGCATTATTATTGAGGACTGTGCCCAGCACATCCTGCATACAGAAAACTATTTTCACTGGCTCTATTACTGTAACTGGAATCTGTTCAGAATGATAGAAAGGCTCCCCCTACTTTTTTTTTTTTTTTTTTTTTTTATACACAGGCTGTGCTGAGAGACCTCTGAAAAGCATTTAAGTTTTGCTAGCTAAAAGCTCTACAAATATGTGGGGTTTACAGAAAAACGGTTTCTTTGATAGTTGTTCTTTAAGCTTTTACTCCTGACTCTGTCCCTGCTGGAAGGAGTTACCTTATCCACTTCCTGACAGAGCGTAAGACTTCATAGATTTAGACAAAGATGGTGATAAAATTGAGTACTCTAAGGGCTGGTTCTCCCGGACGCTTGGAGGCGTCCTCCGGCCTTCCGTTCTGCGCCATCACATTCGGGGGCGTTGCCAGGCTTTCTGCGGCAATTGTCGGCATCTCGTTGCGTTCGGCGGTTTTCGTCCCCATGAAGAAGCGCCGGTGAATCAACCCCAGAGGCCACATGCGGCTTCTAGGGTCATCTGAAACGACGCAGTAAATTGGGATCAGAAACACCGCGTTTGCCGTAACCGCGCGATGCTAAATGCTCCCATTCACTTGAATGGGAACGTTTAGCCAACGAGTCCCGGACGCTTAGCGGTAATCGCCGCCAAACGTCCGTGTGAACCAGCCCTAAGTTATACAAAAGGAAAATGAACTTTTAGACTGGAGTTGGCCTGTAACCATTGGGAATTAAAGTAGAACTGCTAACTTCTGTGCTACTAATATACACTCATCACACTCATACTGCAACTTACGTGCGACTTGTGAATAAGCTCTTCCTTGGTCACCTCACCCACAGACTCTAGATGGGAGCAACCACATGCCAAGGAGGACATTGTAGAGTCCACAGCCTCCCAATCTGCAACAAAAGGAGAACACTACTGGTTAAAGAACAAAGTGCAGCAAGGAAACAATGAAAAAAGAAAATAGACAAATGCAAAGTGAAACCTACACTCTGTAACACTTCACTAAAGTTACCTCAGAAAAGTGCAAATGTTCTAAGCCTAAACCAGTCTGTTTAATGTTACATGCAGACTCTAAACTTTAGGGCAGAATGTACTATGAGGAGGGCGATGGGAGCAGAGCAGCACATCTATACAGTGACCAATCCAAAAAAAAAAAAAGGGGTTACCTGAAATAATCACTTGTAATCAATTTAAAGGACAACTAAGTGAGAGATATATGGAAGCTGCCATATTTATTTTCTTTTAAGCAATACCAGTTACCTGACCGTCCAGTTGATCCTCTGTCTCAAATACTATTAGCCATAGCCCCTGAACAAGCATGTAGCAGATCGGGTGTTTCTGACATTATTGTCAGATCTGACAAGATTAGCTGTTTGTCTCTAGTGTAATTAAGACACTACTGCAGCCACAGAGATCATCAGGACAGCCAGGCAACTGGTATTGCTTAACCACCCTGGCGTTCTGATTAAATCGCCAGGGTGGCTGCGGGAGGGTTTTTTTTAAATAAAAAAAAAACTATTTCATGCAGCCAACTGAAAGTTGGCTGCATGAAAGCCCACTAGAGGGCGCTCCGGAGGCGATCTTCCGATCGCCTCCGGCGCCCAGAATAAACAAGGAAGGCCGCAATGAGCGGCCTTCCTTGTTTTGCTTATATCGTCGCCATAGCGACGAGCGGAGTGACGTCATCGACGTCAGCCGACGTCCTGACGTCAGCCGCCTCCGATCCAGCCCTTAGCGCTGGCCGGAACTTTTTGTTCCGGCTGCGCAGGGCTCAGGCGGCTAGGGGGGCCCTCTTTCGCCGCTGCTCGCGGCGAATCGCCGCAGAGCGGCGGCGATCAGGAAGCACACGCGGCTGGCAAAGTGCCGGCTGCGTGTGCTGCACTTTATTTGATAAAAATCGGCCCAGCAGGGCCTGAGCGGCAGCCTCCGGCGGTGATGGACGAGCTGAGCTCGTCCAGACCACTCAGGAGGTTAAAAGGAAATAAATATGGCGCCTCCATATCCCGCTGACTTTAGTTGTCCCTTAAAGAGAATCCGAGGGGGGTTTAAAGAATGTTATCTGCATACAGAGGCTGGATCTGCCTATACAGCCCAGCCTCTGTTGCTATCCCAAACCCCACTAAGGTCCCCCTGCACTCTGCAATCCCTCATAAATCACAGCCGTGCTGTGAGGATGTGTTTACATCTGTAGTGTCAGTCTCAGCTGCTCCCCCGCCTCCTGCATAGCTCCAGTCCCTGCCCCTTAACTCCAATAGGCAGGGAGGGAAGGGATGCAGGCGGGGACTGGAGCTCTGCAGGAGGCGGGGAGAGCAGCAGACTGACACTATAGAGATAAACACAGCCAGCTCTGACAAGCTGTTTGTCAGCAGCGTGGCTGTGATTTATGAGGGATTGCAGAGTGCAGGGGGATCTTAGGGGGGTTTGGGATAGCAACAGAGGCTGGGCTGTATAGGCAGATCCAGCCTCTGTATGCAGATAATATTCTTCAAACCCACCTCAGGTTCTCTTTAAGGCAAAGGAAGCTTTAAGTATGAATGCAGCACGTCAATCCTCATTGCCCATTTGAATCAGATATTTGCACTGTGAGGATCTGACAGCTGGTAATTCAAACAGAAAGTGCTGTTCTGACAACTAACAAGGCAATTGAAATGGTCTAGATCTAGAAGACCTTGGAGCTGAACTCTTGCACAGGACAGAAGGAAAACAGAGAAAATCATCCTGTATGTATTTAGAGAGTTTAGGCTGTCTAATTCCCCCTCATTTGTGTTTAATCACAAGTTGTAATATGAGCTCTCCGCTGTGACAGCTGACTGCCTCAGCACATAAGCTCATTTGAAAGCACAGGATGTTGACAATATGACTATCACGCTGATACATGAAGAGGGCTAGCGTAACAAGTGCAATACACAGTACTAGTGAAAAAAGCGTAGTCAGAAACTGGCCGGGGTCATTCACGAGAGCAGATAGTAACAGTACAGAAAGCTTAGGCAAAATCATAGTCAATAAACAGGCAGTCATACATGCATATCAGATGTCAGTCGTATTGGAAGGATAACACAGGAGCGAAGTCAGAAACAGGCCGAGTCATACACATATCAGATGTCAATAGTAGAGGGGCTAGGCAGATTTGAGGTCAATAGTACAGAGGGGCTAGGCAGATTCAAGGTCAATAGTACAGAGGGGCTAGGCAGATTCGAGGTCAAAGCGGCAGGCAAAGGTCGGTACACAGATCAAAATACAAATATTACAAATACAGTTTATATCACTGACTGACTAGAGTACATATATATTGCGCTGATGCACAATATATGAAATGTAGCTCTCACAGATTTTTAACTAGCTAAGGCCAAGAACCAGCGAACTGACTAGTATCAAGGCCGATGAGCAAGTGAATGCTCTGGTTTTAAGTACTCAAGGGACAGACTCTAAGCCCACCCCCAGAATTTGACAGCACCTCCTGCAAAAAGGTGTCAGCTGACGACATCACAGCTGACACCTCATCAAACATGCCTCCTCAGCCTATAAAGGCCGCCCTTTCCCGCTTGTGTGCGTCTGTCTGTACTGCGCACGCACATTGATTCACCGCCGCAGGGGTGCTGGGGATGCCATCGGAGGACGGCGACGCAGAAGTCCGCTTCGTGAGCGAGTTCCGCGGGAGAGGTTGCGGGACCCGCTGCAGGAAGGCAAGATTGTTAAAATGTCTGCTTCCATGAATGAGAAAATAAAAACACTGAAGATTTATTGCAGGATTTGTATCAGCTGTAAGAAAAATGTTTCTTTAATGGTTATTATGCTGTTGCATATCTTTTTGAGCAGAGAGTTCTGAGTTGAGGTCTGGGGTCACCCTTGCGTCCAATGAAAACAGGGGTTTTCCTGAGGACATATCTGCAGTAGCTGGATAGTGTACCAGGGACTTCATAAATGAAAGAATTAATACTTTCCCGGGGCTTCCTCCTGCCCCATAAAACGTGCAAGTCCCACACTGTCCTCCTGCGGTCTGCCGTTCAGACCCGGTAACTGACTCAGTCGGGTCCAGTCTGGGTCTTCTGTGCATGTGCAGTAGACGTAGACTGACGGGACTGAGCAAGTTACCGGGCTGATCGCGGCTGAACGGGAGACAACTCACACGTGTTTATGGGGCAGGAGGAAGAGCCGGGTAAGTATCAATTCATTCATTTACGAAATCTCTGGTATACTTTAAGGGCTCTGCCTCCCACACAGGAGACCAAGGTTCAAATCTTGGCTCCTCCTGTTCAGTAAGACAGCACTCACAATTCAGTGAGGAGACCTTGGGCAAGACTCCCTAATGCTGTTACTGCTTATAGAGCACGCTATAGTGGCTGCAGCTCTGGCAGTTTGAGTCTGTCAGGAGAAATGTTCTGTGCCTTGTCTTGTCTTGCTGACTTTTGTCTGACAGCCAGCTTATAGCAGGTGACAGTCGGAAACAGGGAATCTCACTTGTGTGAGAAAAAGCAGCACTGCAGGTATTTTTTTTCCCCTGCATCGTGAAAAGGCACATTACTCCCACTGTACTGCAATTCTATATTGGGAAGCATTAAGAGCGGTTTCCTGTGTGTTTTAGCAATCCAGGAAACGGTCAGCGATTTTGGCAAGTGTGACCCCTGCCTTAGACTACGTTTCCACTTGAGTTCTACGCTCATTCCTAAAACTGTTGTGGCCCCCGCGCCGATGGGAAATAATGATGAGCACAAATATCACATTGGCCTCAATTCACTAAGCAGTTTAGACTAGTCTATAGATGGATTTTAGTCTACTGATGGTTTGGTGTAAGGTTCTAGACCTGTTTTTAGACCTGGTCTAACATTCAGTAATCACACAATTCACAAAGGCAAACACGGAGTAACCACGCCCACTTTTTCTGACAGAGATTAGACCAGCTGATTTCTGTAGGTAAAGTAATTCTGTGAGGTATTTTAGAGGTGAGGATGGAACCTTTTAAATTAAAGATGGAGGACTTTAATTGTATGCAGAGGAGAGCTCTTCAGAGGAGAAAGATGTCAGTCATAGCTACTGGTTTGTGAATTGCATCTTTTGATCATTTCCCCTGCTTTACCCACCTAATTACCAAATGGTTTAGACCAGGTCTAAAAACAGGTCTGAAACATTTGGTAATAGTGAATTCCCCTTTCACGCAACTGACCAATCCATCGGTAGCCTAGTCTAAACTGCTTAGTGAATAGAGGCCATAGATAGGATTTTGCATTGAAATTCGCAATTACGATGCGAAAATGGTAATGCAAAATTTCAGGGAAAAAAATCATAATTAATTCTGTCTGTAATTGGAATCATTTGTAACTTTGTGCCAACTTTAGTGGTGAATCCAAAAGCCCCCATACATGCTATTGCCCCCATACATGCTATTCTGCACACGCCCGCACATGTGCAGAAGAGCCCACCCACCGACAGGTCACCTAGCTTCACCGGCGGACAGTGGGGACCACCGGAGCTGCGGCAAGGGACTCCGAAGACATCAAGGGGCTGGAAGAAGCCCCAGGTACGTAGCGATTGATAATCGGGTAAAGTGGATACGTAAGCAAATAGTGGGCAATTCAAAAAAAATAATTTTTCAAAAAGACCTTTGCATTTTTAAAGATTGATTTTCTTAAAAACTACAAGGTGTTTTTGAATTTTTCTCTTTATTTTTTTTTACTTGTACCCACTATTCTCCTTAAAGTGACACTAAAGCGGAAAAAATAATAATTATATAATGAATTGGTTGTGTAGTACGGATAATTCCTAGAACATTAGTAGCAAAGAAAATATTCTCATTTTCAGTTATATAGTTGTTTTATTATAACATTGAATAATTCTCTGTTTACAGTTTACACACTACTCAGCACTCTAAATGATTTTACAGAGCAGGCCAGTTAACTATTGACCTGTCCTCTGCAGAAGAAAAAAAATACAATGACAGACAGTTGAGATAACAAGCTTCAGAAGACAGAGCTCTCTGCAACTTTGAAAGTCGTGGAGCTCAATGGCTCTTTTGCATAGAGAACAACTGGAGTTTCTTAACTCTTCCTGTACTGGAAACAATATTAGACTTATGTCTCTGCTGCTAATGTTTTATTTCTTAGCTGTACACATACAAATCATATCAATTTTCTTTTTTTTCACTTTAATATATGTAGCAATTTTGGTGGCAATAGCATGTATGGGGGGCTTTGCTATTGCTAAATCAGCACAAAATTATTTGACATTACGAATGATTACACAAAATCAATTGAATTTACAAATTGTAATTAATTAAGGGTGTAACTGAGAAAATTTACATAAATTTTTGCGCACTTGTAATTAGCTAACTACAATCATCACTAATGAGAGATCAAATCCTAATCCCCGCCATGCCAAAGCGCGGTTATGGGAATTTGGCTGCAAGGTCTGAAATCGATATTCCTAATTAGTATGCTGATCGGGGAATATTACAGCGGAACTGAATATTGCTGAAAAACAAACAGTTTCACTTACCTGGGGCTTCCCCAAGCCCCCAAGAGCCGTCCTGTCCCGCGCCAGTCCTGCTTGAGTCTCTCTGTTCTAGCGCCTCTATTATGTTTTGTTACAGTCGACTTGTAAGTAGACAGCAACTGCGCCTGCGCACCCCACGCAAGCGTCACGTAGCCCGGGGCGCGCAGGCGCCGTCGACGGTAACAAAACTTGCGGGCAGCGGGAGAATGGAGGATCATGCAGGACCGGCGCAGGGCAGGACGACTCCTGGGGGTTGGAGAAGCCCAAGGTAAGTGAATGGGTATCTTTTTAAGCAATATTCAGTTCCGCTTTAAGGAGAATGCTGGTTTATGAAGTCATCCATGACATCCAGGTTGCCAGTGCTTAGGATATTAAGAGGAAGAATTGCAATGGCCGTCTTCAGTATTCTTTCATGGGAGGTGTATTTTACAAGCACATATGGTAACCACATGCAATCAGAATAGTAGTAAATGCTTCCATTAGGAGTTTTCCACTCACTAAAGCACTAGAAAGTACTATTTAGGCTTAGAAGGTGCTTAAAAAGCACTTAATTCAAAACCTTAAAAAAATAAATAAACACGTTACACATCAAAACAAATTAACCAAATGCAGTGCAGCAAACAGTCCTATTTGTTTCCCTGGTAACCACATCTAAATGGTTCTCTCAATCAAAATACAAACAGCGCTGCAAACTAGCATGACATTTGCTACCGACGGGGATAATTATACCTTCAGGATGTATAAAGAGCTGACATATTATAAAGTGCTGCACAGTGTACACAGAACCAATCACGTGCCTCCCTGAACCGCAGCAACTTACGGGCAAATAACTCCCTTTTAAAGGACAAATGAACTGAAAGGCATATGGAGACTGCCAATACCAGTTGCCTGGCAGCCCCGCTGATTTATTTGGCTGCAGTAGTGTCTGAATCACACCAGAAACAAGCATGCAGCTAATCTTATCTGATCTGTCAATGTCAGAAACACCTGATCTGCTGCATGCTTGTTCAGGGGCTATGGCTAAAAACAGAGGCAGAGGAGCAGCAGAACAGCCACGCAACTGGTATTCCTTAAAGAGAATCTGTACTCTAAAATTCTTACAATAAAAAAGCTTGCCATTCTCTTCATTATGTTTTCCTGGGCCCCTCTGTGCTGTTTCTGCCACTCCCTACTGCAATCCTGGCTTGTAGTTGCCAGTTTTAGGCAGTGTTTACAAACAAAAGACATGGCTTCTAACCAGAGTATGATACGCTGAGAACAGCTTACTGTGTGACTCATGCAGAGCTTGGAGAGGGTGTGTAAAGCTTCTGCCAATGACAAGCAGTGCTGCACATTCCACACATTCCAGCCTGAGCCCGACAGAGCCGACAGAGGAAAGAAGATAAGATTTATTACAGAGACAGTGCAACTACAAAAGGCTGCAGTAAGACAGACAACATTAGAACAGGCATAGGGACTTATAGAAGGAATAAGGCTCAAAATTGTTACAGAGTCTCTTTAAAAGTAAATAAACATGGCAGCCTCCATATCCCTCTCGCTTCAGTTGTCCTTTATATTGTACCTGAGCCGAAGCCCGGGCACAAAAAGAAAAAGAGAAGCCTCAGGATCCATTCTCCAGGTAAATGTAACTTTCAAATCTCAATACGATAGTAGCATAAAGTTAAAGTGTTATTTCAAGCTGTATAGCCTCTTTAACCCTGGCACACACCTGCAATTTTGATTGGTAAATTTTATTACCCCCATATAGTTTGAGAGTCAACATGTCATAAATACTATGAACCGAGTAATATTACAAAACTGGTCGGTGATTGGCCAATCAAAATTGAAGGGGTGTACCAGGTTTTACACTTTAAAAACACACAGAAATATATTCAGCAAACCTTGCAAGAGGGGAAATGTTGCTCAAAAGCAGGGGTGTCAAACTTAAAATACAAAGTAGGCCCATCGTGGAAATCGTGAGCCAACGTCTATGTCTATTGTCCACCTCCCTCCTTTATAAAATTCCCTAGTATCTAATGTCCCCCCTCCCATATACAGTCTTTTGGTGGCTAGTGGTCCTCCCGCCCTCCCTCCCCTGTTGTTTAGTGGTCATTCCTCCCCTATACAGTCCCTTGGTGTCTAGTTGCCCCCTCCCTTCTCTATATGGTTCCCTGGTGTCAAGTGCTTTCCCCCTTCCTCCTACATATGGCTTCTCTGGTGATCTAAGGCTTCACCTAGAGTATAGCTGCCCTGGTGGTCTAGAGTGGGCCAAACATAATGCAAAGTGGGGAAACCACTTGGGGCCAAATTCAATGGCTCTGAGGGCCAAATTTGGCCCATGGGCCGGAGCTTGACATGTAGGATCTAAAGTAAGGTCTCCTGGGTGAACCTGAACTCTTGCACAAGACACACAAAAAAAACCAGAGAGAAATGCAGCCTGTGTGTTTTTAACGAGAAGAGCCTGTCTAATTCCCCCTCCTCTTCATGTAATCACAAGTGTAATTTAAGCTCTCAGAAGCTGTCGGCTCAGAAATTCAGTAATCTCGGCAGACAGAGCTAATATGTAAACACAGGAGGTTAACCCTTTCTCTGCTACCATGAAAGTAGGAAGTAGACAAGCTGCAGATTTTATTGCAGGAGCTCTGTAAGCTGTAACAAAGAAATGTTTTTCTTTAAAGGTTATTATGCTGTTGCATAAGAGGAAGTTGCATTAGAGGATGTTCTAGGTTAAGTCGAGCTTTGCAAAGCTCATGAAGTACAGTAATTAAAACAATGTCCACGTTTAATTAGAGCTGGAGCCCCGGAAGACCAGGCTTAGATGAATCAAAGCCAAAACAGGACCGTTTGCTAAGGATTAAAGCATATTTTTCATATTTCCAGCATGAATGACCGCTGTCTACTTCTCATCAAGACTACGAAGCCACACTAATTGTATGGAAATTACACAGCCAGACCTGGCCACACATTAGGATGTTTAACCATTTGAGCACCAGAGCAATTTTCACCTTTTTTAGGCTCCATTCATTCGTCTATAACTTTATCATTACTTATCGCAATGAAATGAACTATATCTTATTTTTCACCACCAATTAGGCTTTCTTTAGGTGGGACATTATGCCAAGAATTATTTTATTCTAAATGTGTTTTAATGGGAAAAATAGGAAAAAAAATGTGGAAAAAAATCATCTTTCAGTTTTCGCCATTATAGTTTTTAAATAATGCATGCTACTGTAATTAAAATCCATGAAATGTATTTGCCCATTTGTCCCGGTTATTACAACGTTTAAGTTATGTCCCTATCACAATGTTTGGCACCAATATTTTATTTGGAAATAAAGGTGCATTTTTTTCAGTTTTGCGTCCATCCCTAATTACAAGCCCATAGTTTATAAAGTAACAGTGTTATACCCTCTGTTATACCCTCTTGACATAAATATTTAAAGAGTTCAGTCCCTGAGGTAACTATTTATGTATTTTTTTTTTATTGTAATTTTTTTCTTTTTATTACAAGAAAAAAAAAATGTTTTTTCCCGTTCATTGATCTCCGGGCAAGCGGCCGGCGGCGTGCACGAGCGTGGGAGCGCGCGAGCGGGAGCGCGGACAGGTACGTGTATCTACGCCCCTGGTGGGCAAGTGGTTAAAATGTACATCAGCAAGAGTCTAGGGCAGTGATGGTTAACCTTGGTACTCCAGCTGTGGTGGAACTACAAGTCCCATGAGGCATTGCAATACTGTGACAGCTCGAAGCACAACTCTGGGAGGAAGAGGCATGATGGGATTTGTAGTTTTGTCACAGCTGGAGTCCCAAGGTTAGCCATCTCTGATCTAGGGGGTTAATTCACGATAGAGGAGTGCGGGGTAACTAGATGAGTGCCGGCAGAGTAGCATGCATTCTTAGCATGCGCGCTCATTTTAAATTACGCACGCTATTGCACTACTGCAATACTTGATTAGTGCGGCCGCTACCACGATAATTGACAGACACACATACATTTTCAAAGATTTAATGTTAAAACCGATCAAAAAAAAATATCTGTAGTGTGTAGGCAAACGAGCAGATACATCCCTTAATAACTGGAGAGGGATCTATCTGCTGGCCACATCTACCAGTGTACCTTTGCTTATGGTCTAAAGGTGCTTAAACACTGATTGGTCCTTCATCTTGGTTACTAGTTTATCCAGTAACCAAGATATGAGCACACAAGCATCACCTAGGGCATTACCATATGATGTGTGTCACTTATACTCTACCATTACAATGATGACACCCTTAAAACCCCATGAGGAATTGGCAGCATTGTGTCCCACCCTTGAGCTGCCCTTTTCCTTACCCCTCCCTCACTTCACCTACTTTTGTTAAATTTTGATATTGGACACTTCTTGTAACAAGCTACAGATAACTTTAATGTTTGTTATATGATATATTTTGAACCACTGCGTGGGTATCTACTTTTGCATTATCGCTTTGTCCTTTTTTATTTGCCGTTTCTAAATCAAAACCCTTTTGAAACTAAAACCCCACAAGGAATAGACTAGAGGACAGAGCTGGAAAGCCGGGGCAGATGGAGGAACAGGAAGGCGCTATGCTATCCAGAGCCTTCCCCCATTAATGCAAGTATCACACCTGTGAGTTTTCTTTGACCTATAGCCGACCGCTCCACGCCAATCGCCATGGACGCAGCGGCAGCCCCGGGACCGCTCAACCCCAATTGGGGTGAAGTCCTGGGGCGGGATTTTGCAGGAGATCTATTTACTCTGTACATCACTGTGATCTACGGCAGCGCTGTACTGGGGACAAATAAAAAATAAAATAAACAAACATCCTGGGAGCGGTCACAGCCCACCAACAGAAAGCTCTGTTGGTGGGCAGAAATGGGCGGGGAAATCACTTGTGTACCGAGTTGTGTGGCCCTGCAGCGAGCCCTTAAAGCTGCAGTGGCCTTAATTGTAAAAAAATAGCCTGGTCACTAGGGGGAGGGGGGGGGGTTAAGGGCTCGTTTCCACTATCGCGAATCCGCATGCGTCCAACGCATGCGGATTCGCACATGTAATACAAGTGGATGGGCCTGTTTCCACTGTAGCGTTGTTGAGGTGCGCAAAAGAGCCGCAGAATTCGCCTGCGAGTGGAATGCATGCGAATCGCATGCAATGTATTTAATAGGGAAATCGCATGCGGTTTCCCCATGCGTTTTTTGCCGCGAATTCGCATAGGTACCAATGTAAATTCACACAGGCAGTGAAATGGTTAAAATCGCATATACCCTCACCATGCAAAAAACGCACGGGGAATCGCATCCACATGCAATTTCATCAGCGGAGGAATCCAGGCGATTACGCACCGCAATAGTGGAAACGAGCCCTAAAACCGTGGTAAAGTGTACCTGTAAGGAAAAATAATGCCCCTACACAGTACTCACCTCAGGAGGGGGAAGTCTTTGGACCCTCCAGGGGTTTCCCCGTCCTCCTCTGCTGGGTCGTTCCAGCACTGTCCCCGCACAAGAACAGCTGACAAGAGCTTGGAGGCCTACGCATGCGCAGTAGCATGGGCCCGTTTGGGCTGTTTTTCCTATTGAAGCTGAGCGGGACCATGCTACTGACTGTGCAGCCGTGCCTTGGGGGTCTCAGTGCTGGATCGGCCTGGCGGTGGAGACCGTGGAAGCCTCTGGTGGATCCAAAGGCTTCGATCTCCCGAGGTACATATCCAAATGTGCCCCAAGAAACTCTCTCCAATTGGGACGCCGACAGCAATAACGTCTCCCGAAGGTTTCCAATTGTTTTCCACACGATGCAAAACTGAAGAAAAAAAGAAATACAAAAACATTGCTCTCTGGTGAAGATTATCAATGAGATACTAGTTTAATTCCAAGCTCGTGCAAATTTGCTTGCAATCTGTATACAGATTGAAATTGGAACCAATTCCAAACAGCTACAACTGCCAATTTTAATCTGCATACAAATTGCAACCAAGTTTGTATCAATTCCAAAAAAAAAATCATGCATTTATTGACCGCTTCTACATTTTCCTGGCAGCATTAGAAACACACACACACACACACACACACACACACACACACACACACACACACACACACACACACACACACACACACACACACACACACACACACACACACACACACACACACACACACACACACACACACACACACACACACACACACACACACACACTTTTACATTGGTGTGTAGCTCCACCCTCCCAGTGATGTTTAGACTAGACTGTTTAGCTATGTGGAATTCTCCTCCCAGAATATTTTCTACTGGCATTTTCGCTATAGCGGGTGCAACACGTACACCCGCTATAGCGTCCTCTAACTGCGGTAACACGTGCAATAATACACATGGCGGCCTGCCGACTTTGACTCGGCAAAAACGAAACTAGGTGGCGGCAGGGGACCAGAGGATCAGGGAGTGAAGTCAAGGGCACAGGATGGCTGCAGGGGGCTGGTAGAAGCCCCAGGTAAGTAAAACTCATTTTTTTCAATTGGGTTAAGGTTCCCTTTAAATGTAAATAAATATGGCAGCCTCCATATCTCTCTCACTACAGTTGTCCTTTAAAGAGACTAATTACAAAAAAAAAAAAAAACCCTCTGGGGGATACTTACCTTGGAAGGAGGAAGCCTCAGGATCCCAATGAGGCTTCCCATCCTCTGTACCTTGTGGGAATCCAGCGCTGGCTCCCCCGAAAGTACCTCGGCAAACCTGACAAGCAACAGCGCAGGCAATATTTACCTAACGCGATCCTGCGCAGGCTCACTAGCGGCTCTTCATTCGGGCTAAGGGCCTGTACACACTGCTGCGCTTTTCAAATCGCATGCGCTTTTTAATCGCAAGGTCTTTTGAAAAATCATGAAAATCGTGGAGACCTGTACACACTGGTGCGATGCGCTTTTCCTATTCTCATGAAGGCATGCGATTTAAAAAGCACAGCAGTGTGTACAGGCCCTATGGCGGAAAAAGCCGAGGCGGATCGATCCGCTCTACTGCACAGGCGCAAAGGATTCGTGCCTGCGCAGTAGAGCGGATACGATTATTCCGCCTTAGCCCAAACAAAGAGCCACTAGTGAGCCTGCTCAGGAACGAGATAGGTAAATACTTAGCTCGCCGCGGTTCGGGGGGTCCCGTCACTTGAACGGAGGAAGACAGAGAAAGCCTCGTTAGGATCCAGAGGCTTTCCCCTCCCGAGGTAAGTATCCCCCAGAGGGTTTTTTTTTTTTTTGTTACAGGTTATCTTTTAAGTGTACCAGAGAGGATATAAAAGTTTTGTATCTCTCCAGCGGCTGCTGCAGCTGCCAGAGAGATACATAGAGGGCGCACTTCTCTTGCGCAGATTGGCCGAAGTTACGGGACCTGGTACCGGCAATACAGAAGGCTGAGGACGGCAGCGTGGGAGCGATCCATGCACATGGGGCTGGAGAAGGCCCCAGGTATGTATATAACTTATATTTTAGACTGTCTCTGGTTTCCTTAAAGAGAACCTGTACTGAGTAAAAATATTTAAAATAAACACATGAGGTAACTTCAAATGAACATTACATAGTTACCTTGCCGTCAGTTCCTCTCAGAAACTCACCATTTTCTTCTGACAATAATCCCTTCCAGTTCTGACAATATTTTGTCAGATCTGAAATAGATCAGTTGCTGTCAGTAAAATATCAGTTGCTGTCAGTTATAGCTGAGAGGAAAACAGATGTACCAGGTAATGTCCATGTTTCCTTATGGCTCAAGTGGGCGATGTTACAGTTTAACTGTGTGCTGACCAGAAAGCGGTTATGGAATAATGGCCATTTTCAAAATGGAGGACGGAAATTTCCCTTGATCACAGTGAACAAACAGGATGGGGGACAGGAGAAAAACACTGAGGAGTAGACTACATGGAAGGTAAGTATGACTTGTGTATGCTTATTTTGACTTTTAATTTTCAGTTCAGGTTTTCTTTAAGTATTAGAGGCATGGGATCGTCAGGACAGCAGGGCAACGTGCATTATTTAAAATGAAATAAACATGTCAGCCTTCATATCCCTCTCACCTCGGGTTCCCTTTAAAATAGGACTGCAGAATAGCTGTAATGTAAGCGGAGGTCCTCTTTAATGAGATAGTTTTATATGGCAGTGCCAGTGGTGAGGATTATGGGAGAGAGAAGGATGGTGCTTCATTCCTAATGGCTGCAGTTCAGTTACACTGGAGTGACCTGCTTGTAAGATGCTGAGCACAGGTCTGGCAGCATCCCATAATGCCGCTGGCCAGTGGCCCACTACTCATTAATAATGTATGGAGTCACATGGGCCAAACCGTACAATATAATGAGGACTGTGCTGCTCTATGATGTTCTGTATGCAACTGCAATTCCCCAGAAATCATTACTGTCTGGACACCAAGGTCCGCTTCTCCTGACAACAAGATAATTGTTACGCAGTGAATAATTCATATATAAACATCTGTAACAAACAGTTATTCCAGAGAATTGATAAACCTTTGCTATAAAGTGCATATTATCCGGTAAAAGATTCAAATCTTTCATTAGCCCGGTGAAAGTCAAACTTGGCTATACCAGCTGTTAGAGAACTACAAGTCCCACAATGCATTTACCTTTATGAATTATGACTGTGGCTGTCAGACTCCTGCAATGCATTGTGGGACTTGTAGTTCTGGAGAGCCGAGTTTGCCTATCACTGCATTGGCCAATTCACCAAAGATCTCCTGGAAATCATAGAGAAACCAAACACAATCCAAAAAAACTGGACTGGATTTATTCAAATTGGTCTGTAGGGGTAGTCGGAAAAGTCAAATGTCCGATTCTGTGGAATATCTGATTCCCGCCAATGCCCAATTTTTGATTTTCCGAATTTGTGTCATTTTGTGCATTCTCCGATTGGCCAATACTTCAACTCGGAAGTATTGGACCTATCAGAGAATGCTGAATTTTACCACGGTGATCGGAATACCAGGGAAATTTTAGGACAATTACAAGATTAAGGAATACTCACTAGTATCACAGTCTGGTGATTGGTCTGAAATGACTGCGGTAATCCAATCTTCAGGGAAAAATTCAGCATTCTGATTGGTCCAATGCTTCTGAGTCCTGTTATTGGGCTAAAATTACCGAGTTGTGGTAAATCAGATTTCCGCAGAATTATTATCATTATTGATTTATAAAGCGCCAACATAGGCGCTGTACAAAGTAAGAAACAAACATGGGGTACATAATACATGGGTTTTTGAAGTCAGGCCGGCTCTCGGGAGGACCGGCGCCCCTGGTGGCGGGAGGGGGCAGGCGGGCTGGATGACGTCAGCCGAACCTAACCGAACCCGAACATGTAGGTGTTCGATCATCACTACTGGTCATATGAATGACGTTGTGCGGTGTGATGCGTTGGGGGTGGAGCATTCCACCGCAAACGGAACTGCCAGGTGTAAAGCTGGCCTCAATGATACAATCTTACCTTTTCTATGTCATATGAAGGACTACCTAAAGCAGCCATTAAAAATATATTACCTCAAGTTTACCCTATTACATAGATTTGATAAGATTGTACCAATATTGTATCGTTAGTGGCCAGCTGTACAGCAGCTAATAGAAATCTGACAGATTTTAGTCTAGTCCATCTCCTCATGGGGATGTCCAGCCTACTGTGACAGGATCATAGGGAAAAAGTAATTTCCTTTTCTCACCCTGTACAACCAACACAAGTAGTGGGGATATAACCCTTTAAAATGTATCTTGGTCTAACTTGGGAACTTGGATATTCTACACTATACTGAATCTGGGTTTCATTTTTTCCCCCCAACTTACAGACTGACACGTCAACAAATCCATCTCTCCTTTCCTTCAAGCTAGCCACGCGTCTGTGCAGAACTTGGCCACGAAATGCCGCCCAACTGATGAAATCCTGATACCAGCGGGCGGAAATAATTTAGTGTGTACCCCGTTTCCCCAAAATGAAGACATCGACGAAAGTCAGCCCTAGCGGCAGTAAGGGGGAAAAAGTACAGACACTCTTGCTAGAGTTGATGGTCTCATGGGCGGTACCATGGCTCCATCACTGGCCCAACCACTGCACATGCTGCTACTCAGTGAGTGCAGTGATTGGCCCAATAACGGAGTTATGGTCCCACCTGGGAGACCATCAGCTTCAGTAGGGAACAAAAATTTCTGTACTTCTTCCTCATAGGTTGAAGCTGGGGGACACAATGGCATTGAGCTGGGGGTAAGAGGAGGATGCTGGGGGACATCGGAGGACAGCGGAAGACATAAGGGGACACAGGAAGACAGGGGATAGAGAAGGACACAGGGACAGAGGGAGACACCAGGGAGACACTGAAGGATCAGAGGTAAGAAGAGGCGGCCCACTGGTGAAGGCAGGACGACACAGCACAGGAACTTGTGTGTTCATAGAAATATAAGACATCCACTGAAAATAAACCCTAGCACGACTTTAGAAGCAAAAATTACTACAAGAAACTATTACGTACGAAGCCTAATCTACAGAATTTGATAATATCTTCTAAAGGTGGCCATACACTCGTTAGATTAGCAGCAGATAGATCATCAGATAGATTTCTTATCTATCTGATGTGTTTAGGAACATTTTTTACTAGGAACAGATTTCCAATAGATTTCAGTTTGAAATCTATTGAAAATCGATCTGATGGCATTTTTTTGCCATCAGATTTCCATTAGGGCCAATGCAAAATGATAAGCAATCTCAACAGATCGACCTAGATTTTCCACCCTGCCAGATCGATTGAAATCGATCGAAATCGGCCGCCAATCGGTCGATTGGTCAACCAATTTGCAATCGATCGGCCAAAAATCGGCTGAGTGTATGGGACCCTTTAGTTTTACCCAACTTTATCCAAAGCAGGAAAGTGGGGAAAAAAAATGACAATAGATGCTAAAGAGGTACATTCTGACCAAGAAACAAAGACAGCAGCACTGCTCCCAGCAGCCAGTTCCCTTTTCATTTTCACATCTGCTTTCCAACAGATCTGCCTTTTATTTGAAGTGACACAGAAGTGGAAAAAATGATGATATAATGAATTGTATTTGTAGTACGGATATTAAATAAAACATTAGTAGCAAAGAAAAAAAAGTCTCATGTATTTATTTTCAGTTATATAGCTGTTTTTCTAGAACATTGCATCATTCTCTAATATTTGCAGTTTACAAATTAAACTCTGTATTTTAAATGATGAAACAGAGCCAAGCTAATGATCCTTTGAACTTCCTGGCAGAAAAGAAACAAACATACAAGACACAGTGAGAGGCTGGTGCACATTTCAAGGCCTAGTGCACACTGAGCGGTTTTGGTCGCGTTTTTAGAACTGCTTGCGGATGTGGAAACGCTTGGGTAATGTATTTCAATGGGCTGGTACAGAAACGCATACTCCCGGGCTGCAGCATTTTTTGGATTTAGGAGGCGTTTCTGCCTCCAGTGTTAAGTATAGGAAAAACGCAAAACGCTTGATAAAACGCCACATCAGAGCAGTTTTCCAGGCGTTGTTACAGTAGCTGTTCAAAACGCTAGCAAAACGCTTCAAATTTTAATAAAAAAAAAAAGCATCAAAATCACACAGTGTCACACCAAACCCTGCTAGCAGATCCGCAAAACGCTAGCGGTTTTTGGTGTGACACTAGGCCCAAGAGATTTTTAAACGCTAGAGATTTTAAAAGCTCTTGCTAATGCAATGCTATGGGTGATTTTTACAAAATCACATCACTCCAGTATGTACATACATAGGAGATCATTAGCAAGAGCTTTTAAAGGATACATCCAAGCTGTTGGGGGGGGGGGGGGGGGAAATCTACTTACCCGGGCCTTCGTCCAGCCCCTTGCAGCCGTTCTGTGCCCTCTCCGCAGCTCCGATCCCTGCCTGTGGCCCGGGGTCACCTCCGGCGCAAGATGCCCACTGCGCCTGCATGAGCAGCTCTCAGAGTCACACTGACATCAGCCCGGATGAGGTCCATGAGCCGCACACTGATGTGCAGTAAGATGCCGACCTGGCGAGGTCATCATCTGCAGCGGAGGGGACCGGGAGCCACCGGAGCTGTGGCGAGGGCACAGGACGAAACCCCAGTTAAGTAAATTTTTAATTTGTAAACACCTTGGACCTTCCCTTTAAAATCACAAACGCTCAGAAAAGCTCTTCTGGTGTGCACCAGCCCAGAGACAGGTTGAGATAAGTGCTTCAGAAAATAGCATTGCTCTCTGACTAAAATAGCTCAGAGAAGCTCTTTTGCATAGATAACAATTGAACTTTCTTAATGCTAGGTACACACCATACGTTTTTTTTCGTCAGATAGATAGTTCGATAAATTCCGTCATGTCCGATATTATTTCCGATCGTTTTTCTGGTCAATTTCTCATAGAAGTGAATGGAAATTGATAAGAAAAGATAAGAGAATCTAGTGGAAAATCGAGCAGAGAGTTGATCGGACGGAAAATCGAGATAACGCATCGTGTGTACCTAGCGTAACTCTTCCTCTACTGGAAACAACACGAGACTCATATCTGTGCTACTAACGTTCTATATCTTAGCTGTACTACACATACAAATCATATCACAAGATTATTTTCACATCAGATTCCCTTTAACAGGAATGTAGATGCAAGTCATGTTCCTTCAATACCTCTTTTCCCTTTCCTCATTTATACAGCAAGTCCTATGGGAGAAAAGCGCTATAGAAATGTTATTGTATTGTATTGTATTAAGTCTCAATCTACCATGAGGACAAAGATGAGCCCTAAACAAGCACTAATGTTCCAAATGAGCAATCACTGAACAGGATACCATCTACACAGACACAGGAGATTGCCATAATCCTCACTGTGCTTCCTGGGAATAACACCAAAGCAAACAGAGGAAGTTCTGTACAGTACTAGCTACTGCCTGACCCTCATTGCAAACAAAACCGAGATTCTCAGTCTCACCTGCGGGAGAAATCATGTACGATAAAACAAGAAGCAGAAGTTACAGACTGTCAGGTATTTAGACTGTTAAGGTGCCCACACATCTAGCAATGTATGGGAATACGGACGAATAGGCCGATCTCTCTCTGATCGAATCTCATCTGTTAGCTGCCCATACACCAGCATACCGATTCCCAAGAGATTTCCGCATCGGCCTTCGCCACTGTCCCCCCAAATGTTAATGTGTGCGCCCCCCCCCAGTGCCCGCGCATTGCAATCTCACCTGCTCCAGTTTCCACAACTGCTCCCAGTCTCCTCAGCTGCCTATCGCTGCCATCACAAGCAGCCACCACTTGGTGGCGCGTACAGCAAGTGGCAGCACTCTGGCGAAGCAGCAGGCAAGACCGTGAGTCATCACAGCTGGAGCAGGGGAGGTTTCCAATGCACAGGAACCGGGTGTGGGGGGCACATATAAATTTGGAGGGGCAGGGGCTGGGCGCCCGTTGCCTTCGTTAATCATTGCAATATCGCACACGTTACCGCCACACACCTGATCAATCACATCTGCCTGAGATTTTACAACATGCTCAATTGATACATTCGACAAATTTCGGTCCAAAATTGAATTGACGATCTGGCATTCTTGTTGCGACGCTGATTTTCATCCGATAAATGATTGCATCAGATGGTTGATTAGGCCACAATATCGATAGATGTATGGTAAGCTTAAAACTTTGATTTGCGGGGGCCCGTTCACACTGCACGCGTTTCCAGACGCGTTTTGGAAACGCGTGCAGGTGGCCAAAACGCACGACATCAGACATTGCATAGAGTGCAATGTCTGATGTTCACACTGCATGCGTTCCGGACCTGTGCGGTCCGGGAACGCATGCTGCACGCAGATTTTGCAAAAACGCGCGGCTGTCCCATTCACTTTTCAGTGATGGGATCAGCCCGCAACGCACACAAACGCGGATGGCCATGCGTTCGTACGCGTTGCGGTCCGCACGCATGGCCATCCGCATTTCTGATCTGAACGGGCCCAGTTCTGTGCTCATGTCATATTAACTTCCTGGCCAGGATAAAATCAGAAGTGGAAGTGATGTAGGATCACATGATCATTATGCACATCTCTGACTGGCTGATTGCGACTCAAGTGTCAGTTATGTTTCTTGTTTATCCCTCATGACTTCTCCTACCAGGAGAAATGATGTAGCAGAAACCGACTCTGAACAACCAAGTCACTGTGACAGAACAGCGTCAGTACTCTTCAGAATGAGGCCTTGCATAGAGCCACACTACTGCGAGTGCTAATTCCAACTGAGATTATAACTTGCACATGATTGTGTTTATGGCCAATCCTGTTCGAACGTTACTGACGGATTTTTAGGAAAATCAATAAATTTCATGTTTGGAACCAACAACAAATCGCTAGCGTTTTTAATTTGCATTTTGTACGCGATTTCATGAGCATTTCCAGCGATTTAGGTAGCGCTTTTAAAAAGTGTAAGCTTTTTGCCAGCGATTGTAATATCGATTTTAATTCTGATTGGTCCTCAATTTATTACTATTTTTTTATTTATTGATTTATAAATTTTTACAGAAGTACATCACAGGTTTCCCTGTCCTATTGCCATCGTCCCTTGCATGCATGCCACATCACAGCCACCAAGATACTTACATTTTCTGTGTCACCCACAGACTTTGATTACTTCCGCCGCCACAGAAACTGACAGTAACGCGCTGTTGACTTTCTGGCGGCTGATAGGGAACTTCCGGCGATGGGGTAAGTGTGTTAGGCCCCACTGCGTTGTATTGTAATTGCATTACCCTGCAGTAAAACAGCCTAACGCAATGCACACTTGCAAGGTAAATGTAAAAGGGGCCTGAAGAACTGTTAAAAAGAACAATCACATTTCCTATGAGGTTTTCCACGAGGTCACTTAAACCATACTAGCACCCATTTATTTCTGAGTGGAGAGTAATTAATCACTTGCCATATTTTTGATGTTGTTAACTTATCTTGCATACGGCTAGCCTAATGCTGACACCAGCAAATCCCCTCACCCCAACCCAAAAATACAACCACACCAGAGATGGATTAAGACATAACAGGGCATTAGGCAAAATAGTAGTTTTTGCCCACCTGGCTTATTTGGTAAGATTTAGTTGCGGCTAGTAACACTGCTAATACATACAGTATAGCATCAGGTGCTGAACTCAACAGGCACCTACAACATTCCCGCTAGATTTGCAGTTCATTCAGGCTCCATTCACACGGGAGATCAAAAACTGCTACCAAAATCGCTAGCGTTTTGCAGAGAATTTTTTTTCTTTTTACAGGACACAAATGCAAGTTTTGAGTGATTGCAATTCACTCTTTTTTAACATTTAAACAGTAAACGCTCCAAAATCACAGAAAAGGCAATGCATGCACCGTATTTCCGATTACCGTGTGAGATCACTGCTATATACACTACACAACTACTTTTCACACCACGGAAATCGATCGAAAAGCTCCCCAGTGTGAATGGGCCCATTCACCCTTGAGCAGGAAACCCACGATTCCTGCTATCGCTAAAGCTCTAGCGTTTTGTTGTTTTTTTTAAATTCTAGCCTAAGGCAGCGTTCTCACTGCCACGATTGACAACGAATGTGCGCGTTTTGCGATTACCTGCAGCATTTTTCCAGCGATTCTGGAGCGATCGCCATTAGCATATATAGAACCACTAGTCGCGATCGCTCCAAAAACGCAAATTCGTCCAGTGATTTTTTTTTCTATGTTAAATCGCTGAAAAATCACCCGCAGGAAGCGCTAACGCAAATTGCTAGCGTTTAGCAATTTTAGATGTAAATAGGCCCTTTTGGCCCAGCATGTCAGTGATTGCAGGTTGTGTAAAATCAGTGCTTTCCCTGCATTGCCTACACTGAAAACTGCTGAGCCTGCTGAATACACACAGCTGGGTGCAGGATCCTGGCCTCTCATACACACCTGCATGGGGGAAGCATGCAGTGCAGGGGGGGGGGCTGCAGCACCTATGGGGGGCAATGCATAGGGAATTAGGGGAGATGCAATAAGGCAGCCATGCAGGAAGGAGATCTATAAGCAGCTGGCAGGGGCAGCATGTATGAGAGCGGCCATATACCGCAGCACTGAGGAGCCCATCCTGGTACACAGCGATCCACCCCGAGCCCCGGGATGTCACTTACCCGCCTCGGGCCTGTCTCCGGTATCTGCGGCCCCCGGGCCGGTCTCTCCCTGTCTGTCTGCTCGTCTCTCTCCTTCTCCCTGTCTGCCGTGTGCTGCGGCTTCCGGGGCTGGGCCGGGACACAGCACCACCTGCTGGTCGCCTGGAGCATCTGCAGCTCTCTCACTACACTGACTGTGCCCAATCAGCGCTTCTTTCCTGCACGTCATTCTCAGCTTAAAGGAGAACTCCACATCACTTGTCATACTTTGGCGTGAGCACTGAATAAAAAGGAAATGTGTCATTTTTTGTATCTTTCTCATTTTTTTCCAGGCCTCTTTCCCATGGACAGTTGAGCTGCGTGCTCAGCAAGCAGTTACCAGGCAGCAGTGAGCAGTTACTAGGTTGCAGCAAGCAGTTACAAGGCAGCAGCAAGCAGTTATCAGGCAGCAGCAAGCAGTTATCAGGCAGCAGCAAGCAGTTATCAGGCAGCAGCGAGCAGTTACCAGGCAGCAGTGAGCAGTTCAGGCAACAGCGAGCAGTTATCAGGCAACAGCGAGCAGTTATCAGGCAACAGCGAGCAGTTATCAGGCAACAGCGAGCAGTTATCAGGCAACAGCGAGCAGTTATCAGGCAACAGCAAGCAGTTATCAGGCAACAGCGAGCAGTTATCAGGCAGCAGCGAGCCGTTACCAGGCAGCAGCAAGCAGTTGTGAGCGTTTGAGAGGCATTTAACTGCCCATCAACTGTTCGTGGAAAAGAGGCTGATTGGAGGGAAGGGACGCGGGCGGGTAGCGCTGATACAGAGGAGGCGGGGGAGCGGCGCTGACAGACACGCATAGGTAAACATTGTGCTGGCGACACGCTGCGTGTCGCTAGCACGGCGGAGGGGATAGCAGAGCGCAGGGGGGTCCTGGGGGCACACCATAGGGCAACAGAGGCTGGTGTTAGTGTGCACAACCAGCCTCTGTGCCCCACTAATATAATTAAATCCCACCTCGGGTTCTCTTTAAGATAAAATGGGGCCCTGGGCAAGATAGCAGTTTTTGCCCACCACTGATGGTCACCTATTTTTGTTGGTGGCTAGCATCCGCCAGGCCCCTAGATTTTCTCCAGGCCCCAGGCAACTGCCTAGGTTTGCCTTGTGGATGATGCGGCTCTGTTCTCCATAGTTGAGTTTTTCCTTTTTCCCACAGTCGCTTCAGTATTATTTGACTTCCTAGTGCTGTACCTGCTGTACCGCTGCTGCATTGAGTTGTCCAGGTTTAAGCAGGCCATACACACATCGATATTTGCCGTTCGATTCACTGTAATCAAATCTACCAGGAATCAATGCACAAAAATGTCTGATTCATTGCTTTCCAATCGATTTTGGCCTAAAATCAATTGAAAGTATTGATGGGACTGGATGTAAGATTTTGGTCGCTCGGGGGCAGAGCAGGAGCAGCGGGCGATCGTCGTCCATAGCGTTGCATTGCCTCAAACAGTGCAATGCCGCAGTTCGATTCATTTTCAATATATTTACTACCGGGATCTATTGAAAAATGTTCTGCAATGTATGCAATTAATTGATTACTTGATTTCAATCAGAGAGGAATCAATAATTTGTGACCGTTGGGCAAATATCTGTTATTGTATGGCTAGCTTTAAAGAGAAACCGTAACCAAGAATTGAACTTCATCCCAATCAGTAGCTGATACCCCCTTTCCATGAGATGTCTTCCTTTTCACAAACGGATCATCAGGGGGCTCTGTAGGGCTGATATTGTGGTGAAACCCCTCCCACACTGTGATGTCAGGACCATGGTTCTGACATCACACTGTGGGAGCCTTGTTGCATTGTGGGAAATAACACCTGTTTACAGCTGTTTCCAATTGCCTTCCACTGACATCACCTGCCAGCAGTAAAGAGGTCACCATGTGATAAATGTTAGAATGTAAATAAGTGAGAGAAAAGATTTTACAATGGGCAAACAATGACTAAATCATTTATATATAATTATTGTAAATCTGAAGCACTTTTTTATTAGATTATTTTCACTGGAGTTCCTCTTTAAGCCTCATACACACTTCAGGATAATGCCGCCCGGCAAGGACTATGGCACGGTCCCTTGGGCGACATTTTGTGGACGAGGCTGTACAGAAAAGTTGCTAGCCTGAAGGTTAGTGACATGTGCTGCCATTATGACAATCCAGTGACAAGAATCACACACCTGTTCTGAGTAAATACTGGTGCAGGATCCCAATAGCAATGTAATCTAGACAATCAAAAAGAGGGGTCTGCACACAGTCTTGATCAGGAACAATGTCTAGTCTTTATTGTTCCAGCACAAGTATTACATTACGACATCTGACCATCACAGCAGACGATCGTTTCGGCGGCCACCAGGCAGTTACAAGTTTTAGTCTGCCTATGCTTTGACAAAGGAGACCTTGGTGGCCCCGAAACCATCTTTGGCTGTGATGGTCAGATGTCGTAACATCTCTGTGCTGGAACAATAAAGGCTAGACGTTATGCCTGGTCAAGACTGTGTGCGCACCCCTCTTTTTGATTGTCTGCCATTATGACAGGCGGCCGATGTACGACGGAGGGGGTGAAGTACGGGAGAGAAAGTGCAGCGTTTGGCCAAAATTATCATGCCGGGTCTCTCACGGACGTGTCGGGGCTGGCGGGCCGACGTACACACACTAAATTCTCAGCAGAGGTGGTCTTTAACGGCCTACTCAGCCGAGTTTAGTCTAGTGTGTGCACAGACCTTAAAGAGAAACTCCGACCAAGAATTGAACTTTATCCCAATCGGTAGTTGATACCCCCTTTTACATGAGAAATCTATTCCTTTTCACAAGACCATCAGGGTGCTCTGTATGACTGATATTGTGGTGAAACCCCTGCCACAAGAAACTCTGAGGACCGTGGTACTCCTGGCAGTTTCCTGTCTGTGAACCTTGTTGCATTGTGGGAAATAGCTGTTTACAGCTGTTTCCAACTGCCAAAAAAACATGCAGCAGCTACATCACCTGCCAACAGTAAAAATGTCACCATGTAATAAATGTCAGAATGTAAATCAGGGATTTAAAAGATTTTACAATGGGCAAACACTGACTAAATCATTTATACATAATTAAAGTAAAATTGAAGCACTTTTTTTTATTACATTATTTTCACTGGAGTACCTCTTAAAGAGAGCCTCCAGACCACCACCACTGCTCAGGACCCTCTGGGAGTCTGTGCTCTTTGCTCCCCCTGCACAAGTTTGACTGTGCAGTAGCACTGAGCTGTTGTTTGTGGCCGTGCTCACGGATGAAGAGGAGAGTGGCCACAACATACAGTGCTGCCCATAATTATTCATACTTCTGGCAAATTTTGACTTAAAGTTACTTTTATTCACCCAGCAAGTCATTTTTTTGATCGGAAATAACATAAGTGTCTCCCAAAAGATAAAAAGACGATGTACAAGAGGCATTTTTGTGGAGAAAATAATTCTCAGCTTTAATTTACATGTGAGCAAAAAGTGTCCAGTCCAAAATGACTCATACCCTTCACAAACTGTCACAGTCTGTGGGAAAATCCAAAGTTCTATACCATTCCAAAAAGTCCATGCTGTTCTAAAGCATCCTTATTATTATTATTTTTTATTTATATAGCGCCAACATCTTCCATAGCGCTGTACATTGTACAAACAAATAATGGGGAACAAATATACATAAGAAATACAAGACACTGTACAGTCATGACCTTGAATAGAATACAAATACATACATAGTTGATGTGTAGTTGGTACATGTGCATATGTTAAAATTACAGCAGTATGAGAAACACTAGGAGGAGGTCCCTGCCCTTGCGAGCTTACAATCTAGCGGGTAGTGGGGAGCAGACACCAGGGAAGGAAACACAGGGGTTAGTGAGTGAGCCAGTGTGCCTTCAGTGCTGCCTATAGCAAATTATAGGCTTGTCTGGACGGGTGTGTTTTCGTAATTACTAATCCTAATTACCCTGATTAATTGAGAACAGCTGTTTTAATCAACTCAACAGGTAAAAAACAGCAGCTCTCTGCGGTTGGTTTGTGAACAGTCATGGCTAAGACAAAGGAACTCAGTGAGGACCTGCGGCTGCGCATTGTGGCTGCTCACAAGTCAGGAAAGGGCTACAAGGCCAGTATTATTAAAAAATAAAAGATGTTCCACACTGTGGAAAATCTCAGAGAATGTTGTCGGAAGCCAAAAGTGACAACTGTGCTGGCCAGGATAGTGAAAGAGGTGAAAGAGAATCCAAGGATCACCACCAAGGCCATCCTGGTGAATCTGGGCTCTGCTGGTGTTAATGTCTCACGGCAGACAATCCAATGGACACTGCACACTGCTGGGTTCCATGGATGCAGACCAAAGAGGACAACACTTCTCCAGATAAGGCACACCAAAGCTCGCTCGGCCTTTGCAAATGCTCATCTGGACAAAGAAGACTTCTGGCCTTCTGTTTTATGGTCAGATAAAACAAAAATGGAATTGTTTGGTCACAAGTTTCCTTCATTTGGTGTAAAAAAGGAGAAGCCTTCAACCCAAAGAACACCATCCACACTGTGAAACATGGTGTTGGGAACCTAATGCTTTGTGGGTGTTTTTCAACTAATAGACCAGGGAACCTAATCACAGTAAACGGCACCATTAAAAAAGAGCAACACATGAGGATTCTCAACAACATCATCAGGCAGTCTGCAGAGAAACTTGGCCTTGGGCACCAGTGGACATTTCAGCATGACAAAGACCCAAAACACACAACAAAAGTGGTGAAGAGATGGTTAGCAGACAACAACATTAACGTTTCGGAGTGGCCCAGCCAGAGTCCTGACTTGAATCCAATTGAGAATCTGTGGAGGGAGCTAAAGATCAGGGTGATGGCAAGAAGACCCTCCAACCTGAAAGATTTGGAGCTCATTGCTAAAGATGAATGGGCAAAAATGCCTGTGGAGACATGCAAAAAGCTGGTCTGTAATTATAGGAAGCGTTTGATTGCTGTATTAGCCAATATAGGCTTTTCTATTGATTATTGAGAAGGGTATGAATAATTTTGGACTGGACACTTTTTGCTCAAATGTAAATAAAAGCTGAGAAATGTTTTTTTTTCCCCCACAATAATGCCTCTTGTACATCCTCTTATCTTTTGGGAGACACCTATGTCATTTCCCGTCAAAAAGTTACTTGCTGGTTGAATAAAAGTAACTTTAAGTTAAAATTTGCCAGAGGTATGAATAATTATGGGCAGCACTGTATCTGACAAGCTCTCAGTGGACAACATGGTAGACTCAATCACTATTAATTACTATTAAGGTAACATTAACAGTACAATTCTGCGGATGATTGTCTGTTTCACCTTGATGGGAAAAACAGATGGATTCCATTAATCTCATCGAAATGGTTACCGGGTTTTCAGCCGTTAATGAGTGTGAGGATATATGTGATGACGATGATAATATGTACGGTAATATGCAGAACATAGCAGCCATATTGTATCGCATGGAGGCCATATGTTTCCTTCTGTCTGTGTCACATGTGTATGTCTGCTAAAACCCAGTCTGGCTTTGGGGGAAGCTTGGATTGTCTGTATGTCAATGACAACTACATTTGCATCTGAAGGTGGACGATTGTGAATAGGAGCAGGAACTGCTAATTGGCTGGCTAGCCTCTGGCCAGGAAATGGCTTATTATGCCAAGAGCAGTCAAGTCCCCACCTTTGATCTGCTGTGAAATACTGTCTCAGATGTGTCACCTAGACTGGCTGCAGACCACACCAGCCTGAGCCAGGCATTTACATATGACAACCTGCTGGAAGTGGTTTTGAAATCTCTGCAAACTTTAAAAGCTGAGACAGGAAAGCTTTGAAGTTGCATATCACAGAAAGGATATGACGCGCGTTATGTAGAAAATGGGATTATTCCTGGATATGGACATTTGAGTGGCCCCGGGCCACACAACGGACTATATAAGTGGCCTAGGATAGTCACAACTGGTAGCTCTCTGGAGATAGCAAAGACGCTAGGGCTAACCTGGTTGCTGACCAGACCGCGTGCTCCACGCAAACAACGCCCAGATCTATACGCTGGTAACATTTTTTATTTCCCTTGTATTTTTGCAACTTGTCTTGTTGTGTATCTTTGTAATTTTTATTTTGTAACTTTCACTTTGTTTTTTGTAAATCTTTTGTATATATTATTGTCTGCATTGTTCCACTTCTTTTCTGGAATATCAAATCGTTATTTAATAAGTTTGACTTCTGCTGTACTAAGCCAACGCTCATAGCCTAGAAGAGATTGCAGTGTAACTTGCATTACAAAGTTTAGTGCCTGATTGTCTCACTACTGTACGATTGTACTGTGTGTGGGTGTGCATGGCTTTCCCGTATTCGGCCTAAAGCGCAAAGCTGACCCGAATACGAAAACGCGGATTGCGTGCAGATTACTTGACAGCAGAGTGGAAGTGTCTAGCGGCAGCTAGTGGTGGCAGTGAGAAGTGTTTGTGGGCGACAGCCTTGTTGTAGCTTGACTAAGGCTGCTTCCCTCTCGATCTGGTCATACGCAGGCGTGCTGGGGGGCCGATTCCTGACAATGAGCACGACCGATAGTTTCTTTTCGATTGTTTCCGAGTACTACAGTAATCAATCATCTGCGGGATTGTAGCGTTAATGGCCACTCTTCTCTTGATTCTCAACCAGAAAGTAATCGATTATTCGCCATACTGGGCTATTATCAACCCATATATGACTAGCTGCATTACACTTCCTGTAAAGAAGAAAAATTCACATACAGTCAAACTAGAGGAACTTTGACCAAGGTTCAAACTTTATCCTTATCAGCAGCTGATACCCCCTTTTCCACACAAAATCTTTACCTTTTCTTGAATAGATCATCAGGGGGGGTCTGTATGGCTGATATTGTATTGAAACACCTCCCACAGTTTGATGCCATGACTATGGTCCTGACAGTTTGCTGTCTGTGAACCTCGTTGCATTGTGGGAAATAACGGCTTTCTCTAACTGCCAAGCAAGCAATATCTCCCCCTGTGCATAGAATTCTCACTATCCATACAGATCACCCAGCAGAACTAAAGATGTCACCACCAGTGATACATTTCAGAATGTAAATCAGGGAGAGGAAAGATTTTATAATGGGCAAACACTGACTAAATAATCTATAATTGAATATTGTAAAAAAACAAGCAATTTTATTCATTACTAGGCATCAAGCCCATCCGTTTAAAACTGGTGCTAGGGCTCAGCCGCGACCCCCCCCCCCCCCCCTCGCCCAGTATGCAAGCAGGCGCACACGCTTACACTCATCTCCAAGCGTGCATGGCTCCCCCTGCACCCGTCCTCCTGCTCTGTCTCCAACGTTTGCCCGCATGCTACACAGCCGCAGTAGCGCAAACACAGGGGATTTGTTATATAGGATGTTATCCTCCGGTGTCCCCCTCCAATGCTTTGCCCCACACCTCATCAAACGTGTTCTCGTAGTCGGAAGCGCTCTGCGCAGGCCTGGGGCAGTAAGCAAAAATGTTTTGACTATGCATGCACAGAACGCAATAGAGGACGCTCCGCAAGTGCCGCACTTGCGCAGTGGCTGGATTACAGAGGGGGACCGCAGAGTAACGGCTGGGCACAGAATCACAGCGAGGAAGCAGGAGGACTTCAGTGCCAGGTGAGTAAATGGGCAAACATTTTATTTTTTTTACTTAAAGGACAGCTGAAGTGAGAAGAATATGGAGGTTGCCATATTTGTTTCATTTGCCTGGCAGCCCTGTTGATCTATTTGGCTGCAGTAATGTCTGAAGAACACCAGAAATAAGCATGCAGCTTATCTTGGCATATCTGACAATGTTAGAAACACCTGATATGCTGCATGCTTGTTCAGAGTCTATGGCTAAGTACTAAAGGCAGAGGATCAGCAGGACAGCCAGACAACTGGTATCGCTTAAAGAAAACCTGTACTGAAAATAAAAGTGAAAATAAGCACACACAAGTCATACTTACCTTCCATGTAGTCTACTCCTCAGTGTCTTTCTCCTGTCCTGCGTCCTGTTTGTCCACTGTGATCAAGCGAATTTTCCGTCCTCCATTTTGAAAATGGCCATTACCCATAACCCCTTTCTGGTCAGCACACAGTTAAACTGTAACATCGCCCACTTGAGCCATAGGGAAACATGAACATTACCTGGTACATCCGTTTTCCTCTCAGCTATAACTGACAGCAACTGATATTTTACTGACAGCAACTGATATATTTCAGATCTGACAAAATATTGTCAGAACTGGAAGGGAGTATTGTCAGAAGAAAATGGTGAGCTTCTGAGAGGAACTGATGGCAAGGTAACTATGTAATGTTCATTTGAAGTTACCTCATGTGTTTATTTTAAATATTTTTACTCAGTACAGGTTCTCTTTAAAGTGTACCTGAGATGATAGAACAAAGCTTTATACATACCTGGGGCTTCCTTCAGCCCCCTTCAGGCTGATAGGTTCCTCGCAGTTGTCATCCTCCTCAGCCTGGATCCTCTGCTAAGAGGCTGGTAATTTTGGGAGTCATGGCATGCTGCTCATGCCCAGCCCAGCTGTGCGCCCCCAGCCCCCCTCCCCCTTGAAGGCTCAGAACACTCCCGCCCATTGGAGCGCATGAGGCAGAACTGCACAACTTCCAAAAATACAGAGCCATCTAGTGGAGGATCCAGGCAGAGGAGGACAGCGAGGAACCTATCAGCCCGGAGGAAGCCCCCAGGTATGCATAAAACTTTTTTTTTTTACATTCATCTCAGGTTTCCTTTAATTAAGAGGAAATAAATATGTCAGCCTCCATATCCCTCTCACTTCAGGTGTCCTTTAAGGTTCATCTTTCTTTCCTCCACATTAATGACAATTTTTTCCAGGGACAAATAGTCTGGAATCCTCCTTTGAGCCTATGGGCAGTAGGCAGTCTCCCCCATAGCTCCAGGAACTGGAAGGGAGCAATCAGTGAACTCACAGTCACGTTATTATAGATCTGGAAACACGACGGTGAGCAGACAGATGCCTACAGAGAGCAGGAGCAACATCAGCTCCACGCTTATCACCAGAGACAATCTGCCAGACTCCCTCCACCGGAAGCTCTCCCCTCCCCTCCTCGCCTGGTCCCTCCTAGCTGAATCCATCAGTGCTGGAGCTGCAGCAGCCTCTGCATGGCAGGTATGTGATCAGTACAGCCCAGGGGGTGCCAGGGAACATCCGGGGATCACCTCTCCCCTGCCTGCCCTGCATGGCTCATCTCCCCTCTCCTGGCACTGGAGGCAGATTGCACAGCACAGGTGCATGGCTGTCCACATCACAGCTACCTGCTTAGATTCAGTTATATTATGGGTGCACAGAGGCAATTATATAGCAGATTCATGCAATGCCGATTGCACATGAGTATGTTATCACAGTTACTACGCATGCTGTATTTGTTGTACAGTTTTATGTATTGGTGTATTGCACAGCTGCATGGAGAAGGATAGTTTAGATTTGAATGCTTTGGAAAAAGGGGTTTTAACCAGAAACAAGCAAAAAAAATAGCTTCATGTGCAAATCTCCATCTTCTTCCAGAAACTAAATGGTAAATCAAAGCAGCTACCTGCCCATGTGTTAGGTCCAGTTTCTGGAACATTTAATAAACATTGTTACATATGTATGATACATTGAAGGTTGGTGCTAGTCTAGTTTAGGGGACCCAGCATGCAATTTAATTGGGAACAGTACTCCAATCGTAGCACCCTCTACGGGCTCTTTCACACTAGAGCACGTTTCCTGCGTTTTGACACAAAGTCAAAACTTTGCGTTAACCGTTTTGACGCACCCGGGAGATTTTAATCGTTGGGAGTCAGAGTTTTCCCGTCGGGTTGAATTAATAGCTACCACTGCTGATTGCGTCACACCGCAGCATCCAGACGACGATGCAGGCTATTCAACGCGTGCAGGAGAACAGCTCCTGCATGCGTTGTCTGATGTGAAAGAGCATTACAGGCTCTGCACCCTCTACAAGTGTGTGTGTGTGTGTGTGTATGTGCGTGCGTGTGCGCGCGCGCGCGCCTGTGTATGCTAGTCTACTGGTGTGTGTGTGTGTGTGTATGCTAGTCTAATGGTGTGTGTGTGTGTCTGTATGCTAGTCTACTGGTGTGTGTGTGTGTGCGCGCGCGCGCCTGTGTATGCTAGTCTACTGGTGTGTGTGTGTGTGTGTGTGTGTGTGTGTGTGTGTGTGTGTGTGTGTGTGTGTGTGTGTGTGTGTGTGTGTGTGTGTGTGTGTGTGTGTGTGTGTGTGTGTGTGTGTGTGTGTGTGTGTGTGTGTGTGTGTGTGTGTGTGTGTGTGTGTGTGTGTGTGCGTGTGCGCGCGCGAGCATGTGCTAGTCTACTTTAGGGGACCCAGCATAAAACCTTATCGCGTAGAATTGTGTTTGGGCAAATGGTGTGGGCGTA
Source organism: Hyperolius riggenbachi (assembly GCF_040937935.1). Lineage (NCBI taxonomy): Eukaryota > Metazoa > Chordata > Amphibia > Anura > Hyperoliidae > Hyperolius > Hyperolius riggenbachi. The sequence continues at coordinate 42,772,246 of NC_090651.1, read as the reverse complement.
GTTTGCTACAACCTAGTGGAAACCTAGCGTATCGAGAGGGTGCTGTTCACCCAATCACGTTACCGGAATTTCCTTATGAGGTTTCTAGCTGGGTTCCCTAAAGTAGACTGGCGCCAAAAAGCTTTAGTTAAGGACTTGTTTTTATAAAACAAAAAATGCCAGCGTACCTGCTGCACTAAGAGCCCTTCCCCACTGGCTGCATTTCTATCCTAAAATCAGATTGGATGTGATTAGCTAGTGCTTTGTCAATCGCACAGCACTGATTATCAAGGTCAGTGCTGCGGAGCAGTGCTTTTCAGCGCTGCTAGATTTGGGCGCAGCCGGCGCCTCCATAGACTACAATAGGAAACACTCCTATTGAAGCGCTCAGTGAGTAACGTCGGCTCCGTCAGAAGACGGAGCCGAAGTTGCTTAAAAAACACAATAATTCGGCCTCCAGCAATCGCTGGAAGCCGAATTATTTAATTCCCCCACTATCCATGGCGGCCTGGAGGGGGAATAGTAATTAAAACGGCCGGGACTTGTGCAGAAGCAGGATAAGCCGTATAACAGCTGTATCCTGCGCCCAAGTCTACCGGCGCCGTTTTCAAATGTACTCCAGTGCTGTGCTCAGTTCCCACTACTGCAATTTGCCATGATCTGATTTCCTTCTCTCTCTCCCCCCCCCCCCCCCCCCTTTTCCCTGCAATTAGGATAAGAAAATTGCTTAGCAAAGGTACTACTATAGAAAAATCACAAGAAAATCAGAATGTAACGTTCAGCTGGGTGCTGGAGAAGCAATATCGCAATGTGAACCCCAATTATCGCACAGACAATCATGAACGTTAAATGGGGACAAATCATGATTGCATCATAGCGGGTTTGCAATTGTGATTGCGTGGAAAGGAGCGCTAGGTTCTTCTAATTTCATCTTCGGCTGCATACTCGCTCCCTACCCACCCAAAGTTTGAAAAAGGGACATTCTATTTTGATTTTATGATGGCACATACCATAATTACCATAAAATAATCATTTGCAGCCCCATTTGCTTAAATGGAACCTCAGCTGACAAATAGTAAACAGCTGCTTGAGAATCTCCATGGACTTTTATTAGGGCGATCTGTACATGCCACTCCACTCAGTTTATGACAGTGGCCTATTTGGCGCCAGCCTAGTTTAGGGAACCTAAGAGATAACCTCATAGGGAAATTTCACTAACGTGATTGGGTGGACAGCACCCTCTCGAACTTGTAGGTTGCAGTAAACTACGCCCACACTATTCAGGGCAATCACAATGTTTTGTGCTGAAGAGTGTGCTGTTAAATGAGAACTTCAGCCTAAACAAACATACTGTCATCAAGTTACATTAGTTATGTTAATTAAAATAGATAGGTAATATAATCTCTTACCCACCCTGTTTTAAAAGAACAGGCAAATGTTTGTGATTCATGGGGGCAGCCATCTTTGTCATGGGGGCAGCCATCTTTTTGGTTGAAAGGAGGTGACAAGGAGCAGGAGACACAGTTCCAACTGTCCTGTGTCCTGATTACCCCTCCCAGCTGCACACGCTAGGCTTCAAATGTCAAATTAAAAATGTAAAAAAAAAAAATTGCACCAAAACAGCAGAACGAGAACAACAAAATCAGAAATCCCATCATGCTTTGCACAGCATCAGGGGAAAAAAGCCCGGGCAGTTTTCTTCTGTGCAGCTAAAAATGAGGCTTGTATAAGAGAAACAAAGTTCTGACGCTGTGAAACTGTTAAAGAAACACCAAGCCTTTTCAGTGCTGCTGAGTCGATTTTTAGTCCGGAAGTTCACTTTAAGTATGAGGTCCCCTAAACTAGACTAGCACTGCGTACTCCACTTTCAAGTTGTATGTATGCTTATCGACATTATGATAAACATGGCAGAAAAGTACAGTTGTTTTTTCAGGTTGCCACTGTTTATAAATGGGCACCCTTGTTTTGAAGGAAAATAGCCTAACTTTCATTTTCCTTGTGCTGTGGTCACATGATTATGCTTACAGGAAGCGGATGACTCACTTGCATGCTGGGAGAGAATACCAGTGTAAAGAGATGGTGAAGTTTTCTCCCAGCATGCATCTGAGTTAGCCGCTTCCTGTAGGCCTGCAGCCCAAGGTAAATAAAATGTGTATTTTTCAGTTTCAAAGCAAAATCTACAGCGCAGATGTAAATGTTATTACTGTGTGCTGATGGGGGAGCCAGCGCTGGAACGAGAAGGCACAGGAAAACGGGGAAGCCCCTCCTGAGGTAAGTACCCAACAGGGGCACTTTTTTCCTTACAGGTTTTCTTGAACCTGAACCAGAGGTGAGAGTGATATGGAGGCTGTCATATTTATTTCCTCTTATGCTGGGAATACGTTAGTTTCTGCCGTGTGTTTCTCCTCTCGATCGTTTTTGCCGCTCGATTCTGCAGACGATTCTCTTCTCTTCCGCTCATTTTTCTTATCTGTTTCCATTCACTTCTATCAGAAATCTAACGGTGAAAGAATCGAAAGGGAGATCGGGGATGTCGGAAATTATCTATCGAACCAGCTAATCACTTAAAAACGAACCGTGTATTCCCAGCATTAAAGTGAACCAGAGATAAAGCACCATTATTTCACTATATATATCAGTGGGAACATTTAGAGAAAACCCCCTCCCTGCTCTCTGTTTCATTCTTCACTGCTCAGCCTGCCTGTTATCAGCCCTGATCAAATCCCAGACTGAGAATTCAGTCTGGCTTTGCTCAGGAATCATTATAGCGGAGTCATTATCGCAGAGCCAGAAGGGGCAGGCTTGGGCTTGAAAAGACATCAGAGAAGACAGACTCAGCTATAATGATTTCTGAGCAAAGCCAGACTGAATGCTCAGTCGGGGATTTTATCAGGGCTGATAACAGGCAGGCTGAGCATTTAAGAATGAGACAGAGAGCAGGATAGGTGTTTTCTCTAATGTTCCCACTGATATATATGGTGAAATACATGACGGTGCTTCGTCTCTGGTTCACTTTAAGCAATACCAGTTGCCTGGCAGCCCTGCTGGTCTATTTGGCTGCAGTAGTGCCTGAATCACACCAGAAACAAGGATGCAGCTAATCTTGTCAGTTCTGACAATAATGTAAGAAACACCTGATCTGTTGCATGCTTGTTTAGGGCCTATGGCTAAAAGTATTAGAAGCAGAGGATCAGCAGGACAGCCAGACAACTGGTATTGCTTAAAGGGCAACTGACATGAGAGAGATATGGAGGCTGTCATATTTATTTCCTTTTAAGCAATGCCAGTTACCTGGCTATCCTGCTGATCCTCTGCCTCTAATACTTTTAGCTATAGCCCCTGAACAAGCATGCAGCAGATCAGGTGTTTCTGACATTATTGTCAGATCTATCAAAATTAGCTGTATGCTTGTTTCTGCTGTGATTCTGGCACTATTGTAGCCAAATAGATCAGCAGGACAGCCAGGCAACTGGTATTGTTTAAAAGGAGATAAATATGGCAGCCACCATATCACTGTCACCTCAGTTCCCCTTTAAAAGGAAATAAGTAAGGCAGCCTCCATATGTCTGTCACCTCGGGTTATCTCTTAAGGTGCGTACACACATGCGACTATAGTCGTTTGTAACGATCGTTCCCCGATCTTTACCAACGATGATCGTTACAAAAAACGAACCACCGACTATTAAGGCAAACGACGAACGAGCCAAATCGCTACAAAAGAAAGTTCTGTCTAAGCGGATTTTCACCAACGACGATCGTTTGCAAAAGTAGTACATCGTTGGAAACGGTCGTTCGTACTAGGCTTGACATGCGCATTTCACAATTTCTCCGTAAAACTTCTCATTTTTATGCGCAGGCGCAATAGTTGCTTTACGTGATGTAACGTTCATTCTAACGATCAGATCGTTACACGCCTTTTAAAACTATCTTTACTTAGGTCGTTCTTTCATCAATTAAAAGTTCGCTCGTCGTTCTCAACGAACGATCGTTGTCGCATGTGTGTACGTAGTATTAGGATGGGTATTAGGATGGGTGCAGACATGTCTGTGTAGAAAAGCAGGCAGGCTTGTTTCTGCATTTGTGTTTTTGGATTTGGCTTTTTATGCGTTTGCATTTTTAATAATCTGCTTTTTCAACAAAAGAGAAAAAATACATTACTGGATCTATTTTTAACAAAAACGCCTGCCTTTTCGGCTCCATGGGAGAGCATTATAGGCAAATCGCATGTGATTCACAATCAGTTTGCAGGAAAGAGGAAATGGCTGTTCAATTTTAAAATGGACTTAAAATCACATTGTGAATCACACACCAATGCAATTTTTGTGCGGCCCACAGACTTGCATTAAGCAATTTTGCATATGTTTTCCACTATGCCGCGAAATGCGTGCGATTTTGATAAGTGTGCTCCCTGCCTCAAAATTCACTCAAAAATGATGCAGTTCTCATTATTGCAGTCTACCAAAACACTCCTGCACAAGTACTTTGCTTGTTAAAGGGATACTGTAGGGGGGTCGGGGGAAAATGAGTTGAACTTACCTGGGGCTTTTAACGGTCCCCCGCAGACCTCCTGTGCCCGCGCAGCCACTCACCGATGCGCCGGCCCCGCCTCAGGTTCACTTCTGGAATTTCAGACTTTAAAGTCGGAAAACCACTGCGCCTGCGTTGCCATGTCCTCAATCCCGCTGATGTCACCAGGAGCGTACTGCACAGACACAGACCATACTGGGCCTGCGCAGTAGGCTCCTGGTGACATCAGCGGGATCGAGGACACGGCAACACAGGCGCAGTGGTTTTCTGACTTTAAAGTCAGAAATTCCAGAAGTGAACCGGAGGCGGGGCCGGAGCATCGGTGAGTGGCTGCTCGGGCACAGGATGTCTGCGGGGGACCATTAGAAGCTCCGGGTAAGTTCAACTCATTTTCCCCCGACCCCCTTTCCCTCCCCCCCCCCCCCCTACAGTGTCCCTTTTTAAAATGTTTTTTTTTGTTGTTTTTTTTTAAAGGGTACCTGAAGTGAATAAAAAAATAGCTACTTACCTCATTAGTGCTCGTACAGCCCACTGTTCCAATGCTAGGTCCCCCACAAAAGTGAATCGAATAGGTTTCTTCTGGCCACGATTGCAGCCATGGTTGAGAGCGTCCAGACTGGACATGTGCAGTTAAGGTCCACACATCCGCAGTGGAAGGAAGCACATGTGCACAGAGGAGAAAAAACTGTACTTGAGCTGCCTCGTTGCACTGGGCATGCACCGACTTTACTCACACATGCCCAGTGTTATTGCTCTTGCCCAGGGCCAGATTAAATGGACTCCGAGCACCTCTCATTGGCATGCCTTTAAGACTCCGACCAGTACTGCAAAGTACTTAAAGATGCATACCTTTCTGTAATTTGTGCTCTTCTCTTTCATTGGATGTCTGAATCGCAGTTCTACACCAAATAGTTTTCATTCAATTTAAAAATTGCGGCTGCCATCTTGGCTATGTTATAACTTCGGGGTCACCCCTGTCTTCTCTGTTAGAGAAGTGCACCACTGAATGAAGCAGGTAGAGGAAGTGACGCACATGGCCATTGCAAGAGGCTCCTCCAGAGGGGTCATAGCACGACTTTGTTGGAAGTCGGCTCTTAAAGGCATGCCCATGAGAGGTGCTCAGAGTCCCTTTAAGAGAAACCCTGTGCTGGAACAGTGTGTACTCAGGCCGAGGGCCTGTCTGATGGGCTCGCTTATGCACTGTGTGGCCCAGCTTCCTGACAGTAAACTGCTGCATACATTTCTGTGCATAACCCAGCGCTGTCCCATTTTTAGTGTAATTGAATGGGGTCAGGGCTGTAATTAAGAGTGTTACAAAATGTCAATGTGTAGACAAGGCAGAAAACTAGTTACTTCTCTAAAATTCCCGGTGGTGTTAAATACTATTCCCTACTACATGCTTTGGCAGCACGGTGGCGTAGTGGTTAGCATTCCTGCCTTGTAGCACTGGGTCCCCGATTTCAAATCCCAGTCAGGGCAACATCTGCAAGGAGTTTGTATGTTCTGCCCGTTTCTGTGTGGGTTTCCTCCGGGCACTCTGGTTTCCTCCCACACCGCAAAAACATACAGATAAGTTAATTGGCTTCCCCCTAAATTGGCCCTAAACTACGATACACACACTACACAATACATACATAGACATATGACTATGGTAGGGATTAGATTGTGAGCACCTCTGAGGGACAGTTAGTGACAAGACAATATACTCTGTACAGCGCTTCGGAAGATGTTGGCGCTATATAAATAAATAAAATTCTCCATAGCAACTTGGAGCGAGAAGTAATTTGGGATCCAGGGATTGCCAGAACCTGCATTACCCTTAAAGAGGAACTCCAGCCTAAACAAACCTACTGTCATTAACCAGTTGGGCGGTATGGACGAGCTCAGCTCGTCCATCACCGCCGGAGGCTGCCGCTCAGGCCCTGCTGGGCCGATTTTCATCAAATAAAGAGCAGCACACGCAGCCGGCACTTTGCCAGCCGCGTGTGCTGCCCGATCGCCGCCGCTCTGCGGCGATCCGCCGCGAGTAGCGGCGAAAGAGGGTCCCCCCAGCCGCCTGAGCCCAGCGTAGCCGGAACAAAAAGTTCCGGCCAGCGCTAAGGGCTGGATCGGAGGCGGCTGACGTCAGGACGTCGGCTGATTTCCATGACGTCACTCCGCTCGTCGCTATGGCGACGATGTAAGCAAAACAAGGAAGGCCGCTCATTGCGGCCTTCCTTGTTTATTCTGGGCGCCGGAGGCGATCGGAAGAACGCCTCCGGAGCGCCCTCTAGTGGGCTTTCATGCAGCCAACTTTCAGTTGGCTGTATGAAATAGTTTTTTTTTTATTTAAAAAAAACCCTCCCGCAGCCGCCCTGGCGATCTTAATAGAACGCCAGGGTGGTTAAAGAGACACTGAAGCGAAAAAAAAAATATGATATAGTGAATTGGTTGTGTACTATGAATAATTACTAGAAGATTAGCAGCAAAGAAAATATTCTCATACTTTTATTTTCAGGTATATAGTGTTTTTTCTAACATTGCATCATTTTCTAATATGTGCAGATTACACAACATTCAGCATTCAAAATGAGTCTTTCAGAGCAGGCTGTGCACTAATGACCTCTCCTCTAGCAGAGGAAAAGAAAACAGTTGAGATAATAAAAGTCAGATAACAGCCCTCTCCACGGAGAGTAAGGGCCTGTACACACTGCTGCGCTTGCGTTGCGTTTTTAAAAACGCATGCGTTTTTAAAAACGCAAGGTCTTTTGAAAAAGAATGAAAATCGTGATGACTTGTACACACTGGTGCGATGCGTTTTTAAAAAAACGCAAACGCAGTGCCTGCTGCGCTTTTTTAAGCGCAGCGCATGAAAAACGCATTAAAAACGCATGCGCTTGCGTTTTTGCCTGCGTTTTTCAGAAGTCAGTATCCCAGAAGACTCTGCAATGTCCTGATTCCTGTTGAAATGTAAACTAGAAAAAAAACAAAGGATTCTTTAGCCAATCAGCAATTACAAGAAAAACGCAAACGCACAAAAAACGCAGGCAAAAGCGCATGCGTTTTTAAAACTACAGGCACTTTAAAAACGCATGCGCTTGCGTTTTTGCCTGCGTTTTTCAGTGTGTACAGGCCCTATGGCCCAGTGCACACCGAGCGGTTTTTGGAGCGATCCGCCGGCCGCATCCGCCTATAAAAACGCCTGTCTAATGTATTGCAATGGGATGGTGCACACCGGCGGTTTGCGGTTTTTGCCAAGCCGCAAACGCGCCTCCTGCTGCGCGTTTGCGGTTTTCGGAAGCGTTTCGTCCTCAATGTAAAGTATAGGAAAAACGCAAACCGCTCTGAAAAACGCTACTTCAGAGCGGTTTGCCAGGCATTTTTGTTACAGAAGCTGTTCAGTAACAGCTTTTACTGTAACAATATGTGTAATCTGCTACACAAAAACGCACCCAAAACCGCTAGGTATGTTTAGAAAACCTCTCTAAACATACCTAGAATCGCTCTGAAATCCGCTCCCAAAACCGCTAGCGTTTTGCGGATCTGCTAGCGGTTTTGGTGTGCACTGGGCCTTAATGGCTTGTTTGCATAGAGATAACAACTGGAGTTTCTTAACTCTTCCTGTACTGCAAACAATTAGACTGATGTATCTGATCTTAATGTTTTATTTCTTAGCTGTACTACACATACAAATCATAATATCATAATTTTTTTTTCGCTTCAGTGTCTCTTTAATAGTTGAAAAATGTGAAGTTCCGCTCGATGTTCCAAAAGTATCAAATTCTTTATTGATGCAGATCACACAGGTAAAAAGTTCGATAACATGTTTCAGACACACATTGGTCCTTAATCATAGCACCTTAAGTTACATTAGTTATGTTAATTAAAATAGGTAATATAATCTCTTACCCACCCTGTTTTAAAAGAACAGGCAAATGTTTGATTTCATGATGGCAGCCATCTTTTTGGTTGAAAGGAGGTGACAGGGAGCATGAGACACAGTTCCAACTGTCCTGTGTCTTGAGCACCTCTCCCAGTTGCTAGGCAATGTGAATAACAACATAGGAAATCCCATCATGCTCTACACAGCATCAGGGGAAAAAAGCCCGGACTTTTTTTCTTTGATGGGTGGAGCATAGATAAAAATACAGCTAAAAATGATCCTTTGGTAAGAAAAACAAAGTTCTGATGCTGTTAAATTGTTAAAGAAACACCAAGCCTTTTCAGTTCTGCTGAGTAGATTTTTAGTCCTGAGGATCACTTTAAGGTGGCCACACACAATACAATAAAATGAACCGGTTTTATGGCAATTCGATAAATATGATCGGATCTCTCGAAAAAATCGAAAGCTTTTTTGTAATTCGAATATTTGAAATTGTCCCATAGATGGCGCTATTCATCTCTTATTGCAGTGTTGTTCATGTAAGAAAGTGAAACAGTTGGTAGATACAGGCATTGCTCACATTTTGTCATTGCTGACTTGCTTCTGAGGATGCAGCTGCAGTGTTGATTATCTGACTATTAGAATCACCTGGAACCAGTATGTAGGTCTGGATTGTGGCTTTTGTGCATTTTCATGGGAATATTAGAGAGCTTCAGGCCTGGAACCCACTGCAAACCGCAAACGCTAAACGCAACCGCTAGCAATTTGTAACAGCGGTTTGCAAGCGGATTCATGCGCGTTTGCGGTCGCGTTTTGCAACATTGTATTTTTTTGCCCAGCGGGTGCGTAGCGTTTTGCGGTTTGCGGTTTTATCCTGATTGGTCGTGTGAATAATTTTTCATTTTGTTACATTGCGCTGCACCGCAAAACGCTAGCAGAACCGCTCAGTTTAGGTTTTGCTGAGCGTTTCCACTAGCGTTTCAATACTTTACATTGAAGCGCTAGCGCTCCCAAAATGCTGCAGGTCCTGCGTTTGCGTTTCTGAGAAACGCAAACGCTCCTGTGGAAGTTGCCCCATCCATTAACATTAGCACAGCGTTTGGGCAAACTGCTAGCGTATCGCAGTGCTGCCAAAACGCTGCTAAAAGCGCTCCTGTGGGTTCCAGCCCTCAGGGCTGCTTTCTGGTATGGAAATGATAAAAGAGGTCAGCTGTGGTAACTTAGAGTACACTGAGTTGTAGTTAAAGTGAACTTGTAGTGTGAGAGATAAGGAGGCTGCCATAGTAATTCACTTTTAACCGTTCCTGGACCTTGGTCATTGAAATCTATGCTGCGTTTGGGACCTGTCATCCCTGCCTGGGCGTAGATTTCAATAACCTCCATTTACTCTACCACCAATCGCGCCACTCTCTTATCGCTGCAGCCCACTTGCACTGCTGTCGGTATGACAACAGAGCTCCGTAAGCCGGTTAGGAGACGATTTAATTGGCTCCTGACCCTGTGATCACTGTGATTGGCTCACAGTGATCACATGGTCAGGCACCAATGAAATTGGCTTCTGACCAACTCACGGAACTCTTCTGTCATGCCGAAGGCTAAGCGAGTGGGCTGCAGCATCAGGAGAGCAGCGTGAATGGCGAGAGAGATGTGTCTGTGCGGCATGATGTCGCTGTGCCCTGTCTTCTTACCAAAAAGTCTCCAGCACTTAAAGACAACCTAAACTGTGAGGGATATGGATGTTTCCTTTTACAACAATACCAGTTGCTTGGCAGTCCTGATCTCTTTGACAGCAGTAGTGGCTGAATCACAGACCTGAAACAAGCATGCAGTTAATCCAGTCTGACTTCAGTCAGAGCACCTGATCTGCATGCTTGTTCAGGGGCGATGGCTAAAAGTATTAGAGACACAGGATCAGCAGGAGAGTCAGGCAACTAACATTATTTTAAAAGTAAAAATCCATATCCTTCTCAATTTATGTTCCCTTTAAGCGACTAGAGACTACTGGTAAGCCCTGCTGATCTCTTTGGCTGCAGTAGTGGCTGAATCGCACACCTAAAAAACAAGCATGCAGCTAATCCAGTCTGACTTCAGTCAGAAACATCTGATCTGCATGCTTGTTCAGGGCCTATGGCTAAAGGTGTCCACACAGAGCCTGTATGCAAGTTCTTACAAGATGCACAGCTCTCATGCGAGACACATCCACATTCCTCTAGCCGTGCCATTTTTTTCCCAGCACATGTGAATTGGACAAAAGGCTATTGATTTCAACTTGTTTGTTCTAAAATGTGTCTATGGACGGAAAATCTATGTTGTGGTCCGGGGACTAATGGTGAATATAAACACATCCTGCACAATTAGAGCATCAACAGTGAGACAAACACCTCTGTGCTGTCAAACTTAAGTCAAGAGATGCCCCAAACCTCATCGGGTACATCGGGGGGAGTCCACCAGCACAACCCCCCCCCCCCCCCCCCCCCCGCGCTGCTGCACTCATCATCTCAAACAATAAATAGAAATAATAATCCACTCACTCTATCAAGCTGTGAGCAGGCCGGGCAAACAAACACAGCAAAATGAGCATCTGTATTCCTGCCAGAAAGAGTTATTTCTCGTTACTCTGCAGATTGCCAGGAAGAGGATCTGGGAGATGAATGGCCTCATTAGAAGACGCAATGCCAGAGACGCAGCATCCAATCGCAGCAGCCGCCTGGCGCCTTGCAGAGTTCCCTCTGTCCTGCTACAAGTCTGTGACTCAGGTACGTTGTATGAACACATGACTGGACGCGGTGTCTTGTTTCTCAAACGCCACATGGACCTGAGCAGCACACTCTGTGCCGGCTGAACACTCAACTGCCAAAATGCAGAACCATAAGGGCCCGTTTCCACAAACCACCGTGCGTCCTGCGAGACGCCCTGCTGCACTTCCTTGTTGAGCGAGAACGCTAGCGGAATCCCGGAAGCTGTGCCATGCATGGCTATGGGATTCGCTGCCACCCCCATGAAAAAATGCTGCTGTTTCGGCCGAGTCGCTAAGGCAAGCTATGGCAAAGTTTCCCCGCGTGATTTGCTTACAAGGAAACTGCAAATTTGGCCCGATTTCTGCAGTAGTGGAAAAGGGCTCTAAGCAGGCAGGGGTGGGGCCTACTAGAAATCACAGTCTTTGAGAGTGCTTTTGGTAGCGATTGCAATTGGCCTCTTTTTTTTTTTTTTTTTTTTTTTGTGGCTTTGGGTAGTAAAATCACTGCAAAACTCTTTTAGGGCCCATTCATACTTGAGCGTTTTGCCAGCGATTTCGGCAAACCGCTCAAACACTAGTGCTTTTGAAAGCGCTTGTGTAATTAAACCCTATGGGCCCGTTCTTAATGAATCGCCCAAAAACGTGAAACGCAAACGCGTCGCTTGCAACCTTTTCAAGCGATTTCCCTGCAATCGCGTTTCAGTGCTATAGAAGCGCTAAACGCGATCGAGGGAAAATCGCGTTTAATCGCGGGAAAATCACTCCTGCAAGTTTTGCACTTTCAAGTGTGAATGGGCCCTTACTCAGTGATTTGAAAAGAGATTTTGCAGCGATCCTTTACTTTGCATTGAAGCACAATCGTGCCAGTTCACACTAGAGCGGATGCGAAATGGGCACGGTAAGTCCTGCGTCGATCACGTCCACATCGCCGCTCACCTGTCTCGCCACTGCTTAGTCCCTCGGGACACAGCCCAGAGGCGCCGGTGATTCCAAAGGGTGGCTGAAACAGCTCCTGTGGGTCCCAGCCCTAAAACTTGCATCTCTCACCCCTAAACTGTACATAAATATAAATGTATGATGTACAAACATTTGAAGGGCTTATTGCTTTTTACAGAGTACCGGTTTAAGACCAAAATCTTTGCAACGGGTCAGTCTAATTAATAACGTCAGTGAGCAGTACTCTGATAGTCTAGAACTATAGAGGGGATGATTTATCGAGACAAATGCATATAATATTGGAGCAAAACTGGAACAGTTACTCTGAGCATTCAATCAAATTCTTTCTTCTGTTTAAAATTGAAATCCTAATTGGTTGCTATGGGCCACTTTTGCTCCAGTTTTTTTACGCCACTCTGTTGATAAATCTGCCCTGCTTTGTAGACACAACTGCATATAAAAGCGATGCTAAAAGCTAATTCGTAATATCTACCGATTTTGTGTAAAGGTTTATTGATTGGTTTTGTGTTGTGCTGCAGCTGAAATCTTCCCTTGGGCTAAAGAAAATTCTGGTAGTGACGGCGCTGGGAGCTGCAGTTGGCACGGTATCTGTCGTTTTTCTGGCTCATCATTTTAAAAGAAGACGAGGAAGGAAGAAAACTGCAGCCCCGTCCCGACAGCCGTGCCAGTTACTTCTAGGACCTAAGACTGGAGCCTTAGAGAAAGGTACGGCCAAATGCCACACATTGTGTACGTCAAGAGGAACACTAAGGCCGTATTCACACTAGGAGGCACGGAGCGTATACATCTTTGTCGAGAAAACACTGATATCTTAAAGGACAACTAAAGCGAGGGATATGGAGGCTGCTATATTTATTTCCTTTTAAAAGAGAACTGTGGTGAGAGGTATATGGAGGCTGCCATATTCATTTTCTTTTAAGCAATACCAGTTGCCTGGCTGTCCTGCTGATTCTCTGCATCTAATACTTTTCGCCATAGACCTTGAACAACCATGCAGCAGATCAGGTGTTACACTTACTTGGGGCTTCTACCAGCTCCCTGCAGCCGCGCTGTGCCTGCCTCTTCATTCCATGATCCTCTGGTCCCCCACAGTGACTAATTTTTTGCTTTCAGCGACACGCCAGTTGCCGACCAACACACCGGTGCAGTCCTGGCCGTGTGCATACTCGATCACGCTCCCGCCTCTGGGATCGAGAACGTAGTCCCTGCGGGGGACTAGAGAATCGTGAAATTGGGGAGATGGGGGGTCAGGGGGCTGGTAGAAGCCCCAGATAAGTGAAACTTTTTTTTTTCAATTTTGACTTTAGGTTCCCTTTAAGCAGTACCAGTTGCCTGGCTGTCCTGCTGGTGCTCTGCCTCTAATACTTAGGCATGGGCCCTGAACAAGCATGGGGCAGATCTGGTGTTTATGACATTATTGTCAAATCTAACAAGGTTAGCAGCATTCTTGTTTCTGTTGAGTCAGACACTCCTGCGGCCCAATAGATCAGCAGGACTGCCAGACAACTGAGATTGTTTAAAAGGAAATAAATATGGCAGCCTGCATATACTTCTCACTTCAGTTGTCCTTTAAGTGCAGCTCTATACAGTGCAAGGATTAAAGAGAGTCTGAAGCGAGAATAAAACTCGCTTCAGCTCTTGTATTCAGCCGCTATCCCGCGGCTGAACGGGGGTCCCTTACCTCCCAAATCCCCTCCGTTGTTTGCGGGGATCTCTTTCTGGTGAGCCAGGGCTAATGGCCGCAGCCCTGCCTTACACGCGTCTGTCAGCGCGTATCTCCGCCTCTCGCCCGCCCCTCTGTCTTCCTTCGCTAAGGGCTCATTTCCACTATAGCGAATCCGCATGCGTTGTCCGCATGCGGATTCGCACAGCCAATACAAGTGGATGGGCCTGTTTCCACTTGTGCGTTGTGCGGAGCGTTTTTGAGTGCGGGAAAATCTGCACGGCAGAGCCGTCAGAATTCGCTCCCCACACACCGCTAAGTGAATAGCATACAATGTATCTAATAGGGAAATCGCATGCGGTTTTGGCATGCGTTTTCCCCCACGATTTCGCATAGGAGGTAATGTTAATTTACACAGGCAGTGACATGGTTAAAATCGCCCACCTACTACCCTATGTGAAATCGCGGGAAAAACGCATGCAAAATCGCACCCGCATGCGATTTCGTCTGCGGTGATTTCCCGGCGATTCCGCACAAGTGGAAATGCAGCCTAAGAGGGGCGGGGGAGAGGCGGCGATGCGCCGCTGATAGACGCGCTGAGAGGCAGGGCTGCGTCGGTTAGCCCTGCCTCCAGCAGCAGCAAAATCTATGACCAAGTTGGTCATAGTTTTTGCAAGGGGGGATTTGGGGGGTAAGGGACCCCCGTTCAGCCGTGGGATAGCGCACATTCCCCTGCTGAATATAAGCTCTGAAGCGAGTTTTATTCTCGCTTCAGAGTCTCTTTAAAAGGTACCTGAAGGGATATACATGTGTATGTACAGTCCCAATCCTACTTAGGAAGTAGCCTCTGTTCTTTTCTTCTTCTTTTTTAACACTATAAGAGCTAAAGTGGAACTAAACTCAGAACTTCCTCTCTGCTCTCATAGATTAGCCACAGCATGATAACATTTATGGAAAATCAATCTTCGTTACAGTTTATGGAAATCGTAAAAACCTAAAGTTTTTAACTTGGATTCATTATCCAGGGGGCACTGATGGGGTTAAGCCACAGTGTTTACTTATGAGCAGAAAGCCTAGACACAGCTCCTGCAGTCTATTCACAGCTACTGATGAGTTTAATTTGGATAAACAAACACAGCATGGTGAATTTCTCCAGCAGCAATATGTGGAATAAATACTTTTTAATTGTGTGGTGTGCAAGAGCTCAGGTCTGCTTTAGGAATCCAGGGCTATATCTGACACTTTCTCTCCCTGATAACCAGTTAGAGGTCATAAAACTCCTGTGTGTGGATCTGTTACTTCTTTCTGTGTGTCTTTCTGTCTCTTGCACATAGATTCTAGCTGTTCCAGCAGTAAGCAGAATCTGACTCTGTCTCTGAACTCGGGGAAGGAGAAGGGGAACCACTTACATATCAATGGAGGATTGTACAGTAATTTTTCCGGATCTGTTCAGAGCTTGTCTTCAGTAAGTCTTGAAATATACTTGCTTTGCAATTTAGAAAATCTGAAGTCAATCTGTGCTTATTGTACTGATTTCATATAAATAATGGGCATTCACCTGGCTTCTGAGCATTGCTGTTGCATTCACTGGGCCTGCCTATCATCATGATGGTCCAATCAGAGTGCTCTGGGGGTGGGAACATAAGGGGCCAACCATAAACATTAGAAGTAGCCCCATGAGCAGTAATGCAAATGTATTTATTTGCACTTTGTTTACATCCGTGAAAGCCTGTCTGCAGCCTCTGGCTCTGCTTGAGCGCTATTAAAACAGCACAGGAGGGATAGTAATTAGCGGCGCCGGGACTTGTGCAGGAGCAGGGTAAGCAATGTATCGGCTTTGCCCCGCGCCCAAATCTCCTGGTGGCTATTTCATAGGTACACCTACAGCTTGGTCTGCAAACTCCAACAGTAAAGTAAGCTAACGTGACTTTGCATAGTGAGCATAGAGCTAATGAAACTTGCACATCCCGATTCTGCTCTCAGATTTCTTCCCCAGGTGTTGGGACTATTTACACTGAGTTCCTGGTGTTTGATCAGGATGTAGGAGGAGCGAGATCAACCAAATTATAGATCAGCCAAATGCTCCACATCCTATATAGTAAAATGCCTTCGTTTTATGTGGGGTTGCTTAGACTCAGGGGCGTAACAATAGACCCTGCAAGGGTTGCAGCCGCAGGAGGGGGGGGGAGACTGACTGACAACTAAGGACACAGAGAGAAAAAGCTTTCATTTTTCTGCACTATTGTTCTAATGACTATATCTGCTCAGCTGCTGATACAAAGTTTTGAGGACAAAGATTTGTAGACAGTCCCTATTCAGTGTGCAGCAGGCTCTTGTATACAACACCCAGCCCCCAACCTCTCTTCCCCTCCCCAAGTGCTGCTGGAAGAGTCTGCAGAGCTATTTCTGCTCCACTAGAGGTCAGAGTGAGTGTAATAAGCTGAGGCTGGAAGCACACTCGTCTGTTAGTTTTCTGTATGAGTTTTCTGCTCACCATGTGTGTTTGTATGTGTGAAAACATGCACGTTTTATCACAGAAGTTAATGGAATTGATAGAGAAAATGCCCCCAGTGCTTCACTGCTGTCTATTTTTACAATGAGCCATAAATTACTTCTCTCCTATGTTGCTGGCAATTACAGCTAGTAGGAGAAATCTGGCATCACTGACAGGTTTTGGGCTAGTCCATCTCTCCATAGGGAATTCTCAGCCTGGCCTTTATTCTTTTTATAAAGACACTCCCTGAAAAAGATTTATACAAAGAAGTTGACCAGCATTCCTGCTCACCGTACACTTGTTTTTTTTTTTTTTTTATGGGCAGTTGGACGGAGCAACTGCCATTCACTAGGTGCATTTTGATAAAGAAATCCCTGTGAACCCCCCCATGAGGAGATGGGCTAGTCCAAAACCTGCCGGTTCTGTCAGATTTCTACGACCTACTCTAAGTGACAGTACCATAGGAGAAAAGTAATTTATGGCTCATTTTACTCCGGAAGAAACATACTACTTAATGTTATATTTTTACATTTATTCTAAATTTTACTATTTTCGCGACAGAGGTCCTTTAAACAGGCAGGTTCCTCCTGCTGAATAATTCCTATACTAAAGGGCTGTGTAACCTGTTGGTGACAGAGAGAAAAAGGCTTGAGAGAAAAGTGGTAATGTTCCTGGCACCATTTCTAGTGACCACTCTGCTTCACCCGGTATCACCCGGCAAGAAGTGACATCACTTCCTGACATTGAAAAGCAACACAGGGGGCTACCAGTTACTTTCAACAAGGTAGCATTATGTATCGCGTACAGGAATTGCATGGGTCTACACTTCATAATGCGCATCACCGCACTTTTTTATTGAGGGGGGGGGGGGGGGTTACAAAACGTGAACTAGAATATAATAAACCAGTATTAAAGAGAAACCATGACCAAGAATTGAACTTCATCCCAATCAGTAGCTGGTACCCTCTTTCCCTTAAGAAATCTTTACCTTTTCACAAACTGAACATCAGGGGGCTCTGTATTGCTAATATTTTGGTGAAACCCCTCCCACAGTGTGATGTCAGCAGCTCACAGCACTGAGGTGCTGACATCACACTGTGGGAGCCTTTTTGCATTATGAGAAATAATAGCTGTTTCCAACTGCAGTGTTTACTTCCTGGAGCGCCGCTCTGTGCGGTGATTGGCCGGCGGGACCACGTGATGCCGCATGCGTCCAAGAGTACGCATCACAGGACGCGTGAAGAGCTGCATAACGCGGCTCGATCTGACGTCCAGCTTCAACCCCACTATGCGTTGCGTTAGGGGCACGTTATGCGACCTTAACGTGGCATCTAACACAACGTCTTAGTGGGGAAGAAGCCTGAAAGGACTATTAAAGTAAGACGAATATAGAGGCTGCCACATTTATTTCCTTTTAAACAATACCAGTTGCCTGGCAGCCCTGCTGGTCTATTTGGCTGCAGTTGTGTCTGCATAGCACCAGAAATAAGCATGCAGCTTATCTTGTCAGAAACCCCTGATCTGCATATGCTTGTTTAGGATCTATGTCTAAAAGTATTAGAGGGAGAGGATCAGCGGGGCTGCCAGACAACTAGTATTGCTTAAAAGGAAATACATATGGAGCCTTTATATTTCTCTGGTTACAGTTGTCCTTGAAAGTCCAGAACTCTGTGTCAGTATGTAGATGTGAGAGTGATATAAGGTTGTGATTGGAAGAGCACTTCTGGTGAGAAAATTAAATCATCCAATCACAGGTAACCACCACTCCTCAGCTTGCATAATAGCTCCTCCTCTTCCTGCATTATCTCCCAGCAACAGCATCTTCTGGAGGAGAATCTTCAACCTGAGTTTCAAAAAGGAACAGCCAGAAAACAGACCTGATCACTCATTACTATTCAGGTCCACAGCATTCCCGTGTGTACTGCAATCCTATGGCCCCGTTTACAGTTAAAGGGAACCTAAACTGAGAAGAATATGGATTTTTCCTTTTAAAATAATACCGGTTGCCTGACTCTCCTGCTGATCCTGTGTCTCTAAAGCCTCATCTACACGCGTAGATAAGGCTCCAATCCTCCAATCCGGCGGCTCGATTAGCCGCCGGATCGCCCTCTTCCGCATCCCCGCACGTACCTGCCGTGGTCTCGCCTGCCGGATTCGATTCCCCGCTCGGCCCCGCCGGCGCCGCTTATCTTCTGCTCGATTCCCTGCCATTGTCCCCTCGCGGGGAACGAGCCGGGAATCGCGGTGGCAAGATCCGACCTGTCGGATCTTATCAATCAAGCCGCATTAGCAGCTCGATTGATAAGTCACATCGCCTCCACATTTACCCGTGTAGACGGGGCTTAATACTTTCATTCACAGCCCCTGAACAAGCATGCAGATCAGGTGCTCTGACTGAAGTCGGACTGAATTAGCTGCATGCTTGTGTCAGGTATGTGATTCAGCCACTACTGCAGCCAAAGAGATCAGTAGGACTGCCAAGCAACTGTTATTGTTTAAAAGGAAACATCCATATCCCTCTCAGTTAAAGAGGAACTCCAGTGAAAATAATGTAATAAAAAAAAGTGCTTCATTTTTACAATAATTATGTATAAATGATTGTCAGTGTTTGCCCATTATAAAATCTTTTAAATCCCTGATTTACATTCTGACATTTATTACATGGTGACATTTTTACTGTTAGCAGGTGATGTAGCTGCTGCATGTTTTTTTGGCAGTTGGAAACTGCTGTAAACAGCTATTTCCACAATGCAACAGGGTTCACAGACAGGAAACTGCCAAGAGTATGTACTCAGAATTTCTTTGTGGGAGGGGTTTCACCACAATCAGTCATACAGCGCCCCCTGATGGTCTGTTTGTGAAAAGGAAAAGATTTCTCGTGTAAAAGGGGGTATCCGCTACTGATTGGGATAAAGTTCAATTCTCGGTCGGAGTTTCTCTTTAAAGGGAACCTGAAGCAAGTAAAATTATTTAAAATATACACATGACGTAGCTGCACATGAATATTACATACTAACCTCACCATCCCTACCTCTCAGAAGCTCACCATTTTCTTCTTACAGTGATCCCTTCCAGTTCTGACAATATTTTGTCACAACTGAAATATACCAGTTGCTGTCAGTTATATATCAGCAGCTGTCCGTTACAACTAAATGTGCAAGGTAATGTCCATGGTTTTCTATGGCTCAATTGGGTGATAATACAGTTAAGTGTCAGTGTGCTGACCAGGAAGCTGTTATGGGGTAATGGCCATTTTTAAACTGGAGGACAGGGAATTCCATTGATCACAGTGGACAAACAGGAAACAGGAGAGGAGAAAGAGATTGAGGAGTAGACTACACAGGAGGGAAGTATGACCTGTGTATGGTTAGTTTGACTTTTTATTTTCAGTTCAGGTTCACTTTAAGGTTCCCTTTCATCAGTTGCTTTGAATTATAACTGAAAGGACAACTGATTTTCAAAGCAATGCCCATGTTTTCCTATGGCACTGTTCACACTTAACACGTTTTAACTGAAATCTTTTTTTACAATGCACTGCTATGGAGAAGGAAAAAACACGAAACCAACTGATTAAGGGCCTGTTTCCACTACACTCGGATTCTGGATGCAGAAAAACTGACTCCAATGAATGCCTATGGGCCTGTTTCCACTAAACACGATTCTTCTGATGCAGCTTTCCCATAGGCATTCATTGGAGTCAGTTTTCTGCAACCAGAATACGCATGTAGTGGAAACAGTCCCTAAGTGTAAACAGGGCTTTAGTGGGACTGCAGTCCTTCCATGCTTTGTGTATGGTGAAAGGTTTGTGTCCCATTGCTTACATCTTCTTTTACTGCTAATATGTTTGTTATTCTAGGTTAGAAGTGTGAACTCGTGTCACAGCTGCCTCTGTGGTAATTCTACTTCCTGGGATAAAGCTGAGGAGGACGACGACATGAAGCTGGTGAACATCCCCGTTACCACCCCAGAGAACCTCTATCTGATGGGTAAGATGTATAGAATATGTTCTCCTATGCTTGTCAATATGCACCACAGAGATGTAGTCACTTAATCACGCTAATAACTAACGTATGAGGAGCTC
This sequence comes from Hyperolius riggenbachi, assembly GCF_040937935.1. Classification (NCBI taxonomy): domain Eukaryota; kingdom Metazoa; phylum Chordata; class Amphibia; order Anura; family Hyperoliidae; genus Hyperolius; species Hyperolius riggenbachi. The sequence goes on along the minus strand of NC_090651.1, from coordinate 42,751,946 downwards.
AGAAAGCCGGGCAGATAAAAATGCAAGATTTAAAGGACAACTGTAGTGAGAGGTATATGGAGGCTGCCATATTTATTTCCTTTTAAGCAATACCAGTTGCCTGGCATCCTGCTGATCTGTTTGGCTGCAGTAGTGTCTGAATTGCACAAGAAACATGCATGCAGCTAGTCTTGTCAGATCTGGCAATCATGTCAGAAACGCCTGGTCTGCTGCATGCTTGTTCAGGGGCTAAAAGTATTAGAGGCAGAGGACAGCCAGGCAACTTGTATTGCTTTTAACCCCTTGCCGACCGCTCTGCTCCGATTGGTGTGAACGTGGCGGCAGCCCCAAGACGACTACATGCCAATTGGCGTGAAGTCCTAAGGTGAGGTTTTGCAGTAGATTGCGCGCACATCTCCGCTTGAATGACGGAGCTCCGCCATCAGTCTCCCAGTGACGATCGCCGCTAGGAGACTGTTAGATGACGAAACCGATGTCTATTTACATGGTACAGTGCTGCGCTGTACTGGGTACAGCCATGTGACACGACTGTCCCCCTGGGTGGCTGAGAAGCGATCGGCTATCATAGGCTGACTGTGGGAGGGAGGGTAAGTTAAAAAAAAATACTAAAAGAAATGGAACAATTTATTTAAAATAAAAAATGTTTGTATAAAAATAAACAAACATTGGAGGAGCAATCATAGCTCACCAATCGAAAACTCTGTTGGTGGGCAGAAAAGGGGGGGGGGGGGAGGAATCACTAGTGTGCCGAGTTGTACAGCCCTGCAGCGAGCCCTTAAAGGGGAACTTCAGCCTAAACAAACATACTGTCATTAAGTTACATTGATTATGTTAATTAGAATAGATAGGTAATATAATTTTTTTACCCACCCTGTTTTAAAAGAACAGGCAAATGTTTGTGATTCATGGGGGCTGCCATCTTTGTCATGGGGGCAGCCATCTTTTTGGTTGAAAGGAGGTGACAAGGAGCAGAAGACACAGTTCCAACTGTCCTGTGTCCTGATAACCCCTCTAAGGTGCACACTCTAGGCATCAAATGTCAAATTCAAAATGTAAAAAAAATTTGCACCAAAACAGCAGAACGAGAGCAACAACATCAGAAATCCCATCATGCTTTGCACAGCATCAGGGGAAAAAAGCCCGGGCAGTTTTCTTCTGTGCAGCTAAAAATGAGGCTTGGATAAGAAAAACAAAGTTCCGATGCTGTGAAACTGTTAAAGAAACACCAAGGGCCATATCCTATTCAAGGTGATAAGTAGCTTGCAGATGCGAGCTACTTATCACCTTGCCATCGCGCGAGGATTACCGGCAAATCCTATTGCCCATATCCTTCGCGCGATGGCCGATCGTTAGGGAGCATTACTCAGGCGAAAGCCTGAGCGATGCTCCCTGTTACCGAGCGATGGGGAGTGAGGTTTACGCTGTGGTGCTGTCCATCAGCACCACGGCCTCACTCCCCACACATGCGCACTCGTCCGCCGAACATCGCCGACATCTTCCGCCGCAGCATCTGGGGGTCTCCTTTAATAAGGAGACCCCCAGAGCTCCCCGTCGGGTCGCCGCACAGTTTAGAAGCCAGCGCGCAGCTCTGCCGGGCTCCTCTGTCATACGTACCGCCGCCGATCACCCGCCGCCTCTCGCCGCAAAATCCGTCACGTAATTACAGTGTATCTAACACTGTAATTACTGTGCGCATAGAAGGAGCCCGGGCAAAGCATCTTTGAATCTGCAGCCGGGCTCCCCATTGGTCTGCTGTCTGAACCAATAAAATGGCTCACACAGCAGACCAATGGGGAGCCCGGCTGCAGATTCAAAGATGCTTTGCCCGGGCTCCTTCTATGCGCACAGTAATTACAGTGTTAGATACACTGTAATTACGTGACGGATTTTGCGGCGAGAGGCGGCGGGTGATCGGCGGCGGTACGTATGACAGAGGAGCCCGGCAGAGCTGCGCGCTGGCTTCTAAACTGTGCGGCGACCCGACGGGGAGCTCTGGGGGTCTCCTTATTAAAGGAGACCCCCAGATGCTGCGGCGACGACGTGCGTTAGCTAGTTTAGACCTGCTTTTTGCAGGTCTAAGCTAACGCTCATGTCTGCCGGGAAGCATCGCTTCCCGGAGACATGATAAGGGTAATTGGATTCCGTGTTAAGAACTCGCTGGGCGATTTATATCGCCCAAGCGAGTTTTTTTCCGCCTGGGGGGGGTCTAAAGTTTAATTAGATTAGGCGATGCCCCCATCGCCTAAGTTAAGAACTCGCCAGTGCTTAGCGCTGGCGAGTTCAGCAATAGAATATGGCCCCAAGCCTTTTCAGTGCTGCTGAGTCGATTTTTAGTCCGGAGGTTCACTTTAAAGCTGCAGTGGCCTATTTTGTAGAAAAAAATTACATGGTCACTAGGGGGTTTAATGTAAATTAATATGGCAGCCTCCAAAAAGCTCTCACCTCGGGGTCACTTTTTACACAGCGATTTATCAGGCCTCTTGCACACTACATGTGATTCCGATTTTAAAAAATGCAGCAGCATGCAGTACTTTCTAGTGTTTTTTTGCTGCTGTGACTACTCTATAATGATGATAAAATGCTCAAGCAACAATGTCTTGATCTTTCATTGCGGGGCAGGCATGGAACTGTTTGAGGAGGCCTTGCGACGATGGGAACAAGCACTAACTTTCCGGAACAGACAAGCAGAAGATGAGGCCAACTGCGGTTCTGTGCGTCTGGGGGCAGGGGACGCTATTGCAGAGGAGAATGTGGAGGTGAGGCTCTCTCTGCTCTTAGCGCTATATGCTGGATTAGCCTCAGGGCTAGTTCGCACTCGGCGTTTGGAGCGCCGCTAGCCCGCGATCGCGTTCGGCTCAGCGATCGCAATTTGCGGTCAAAATCCTGGGATTTGCGCTTGCGTTTCCCATTCAATAGAATTAGAATCACAGCGCGATCGGCCCCGAAACGGTGTATGCAGCGTGTTTGCGATTGATCAAAATCGCAAACGCTGCAATGTGAATATATCCATAGGGATACATTAGCAGCAGCGCTTTGCTGATGGCCGGGGATCGCCAAAGCACAGAAGAATCGCCTCGAGGGTCCTTTTACACTTAATCAGTTGGTACGCGTTTTTTTTTTCCCTCTCCATCGCAGTACATTATGAAAGTGCTTTCAGTTAAAATGAGTTCCGCGTGAGCAGTGCCATAGGAAAACATGGGCATCACTTTGAAAATCCGTTAACTTTCAGTTATAACTGAGAGCAACTGGTTAAAGAGACACTGAAGCAAAAAAAAAATGGATATAATGAATTGGTTCTGTAGTATGGATAATAGAACATTAGTAGAAAAGAAAATATTCTCATATTTTTATTTTCAGTTTTATATAGGGTTTTTTTTTTTATAACATTACATAATTCTCTAATATTTTCAGTTTACACACTACTCAGCATTCTAAATGATTTCACAGGGCAGGCCAGTGAACTATTGACCTATCCTCTGCAGAGAAAAAGATACAGTACTGCCGGTTGAGATGCCAAGCTTCAGAAGACAGAGCTCTCTGCCACTTTGAAAGTTGTGGAGCTCAATTGCTCTTTTGCATAGATAACTGGAGTTTCTTAACCCTTCCTGTACTGGGAATATTAGATTTATGCCTCTGATGCTAATGTTTTATTTCATAGCTGTACTATACATACAAATCATTATATCATATTTTTTTTCTTCAGTGTGTCTTTAAGTGTAAAAGGACCCTAACGCTTGATTCACAGTGGTCAGTTGCATAACGCACGTGTTAAAATGTGTGTGAACTGCAACTGAGCCCGGACATAGACTTTAAAAAGAAACTCCGACCAAGAATTGAACTTTATCCCAATCAGTAGCCCCCTTTTACATTTACATGATAAATCTATTCCTTTTCACAAACAGAACATCAGGGGGCGCTGTATGGCTGATATTGTGGTGAAACCCCTCCCACAAAGAAATTCTGAGTACGTACTCTTGGCAGTTTCCTGTCTGTGAACCCTGTTGCATTGTGGGAAATGGCTCTTTACAACTGCCAAAAAAGCAAGCAGCAGCTACATCACTTGCCAGCAGTAAAAATGTCACCATGTCATAAATGTCAGAATATAAATCAGGGATTTAAAAGATTTGACAATGGGCAAACACTGACTAAATAATTTATACATAATTATTGTAAAAATGAAGCACTTTTTTTAATTACATTATTTTCACTGGAGTTCCTCTTTAATGCAAAGCCTGTGTGCAGCAAGTTAGAATAATGTGATCCATTACTGTGAACATCCTCATAGAATGTTATGGGCAGTAAGTTGACTTGCAGAATTTTTCTGTAACGCAACTGAGCACTGTGAACCTGGCCTGAGGGTTAAGCACTGGCACGCTATATTCTCAGTTGCTGGCCAGCTGCAGTTCTGTGTCTGTGGGCAGGGGGCGCTAGTGTTGAGGAGACTGTGGAGGTACTGCTCACTCTCTGCTCTTAGCGCTATTTACTAGATTAGCCTAATGGTTGAGCCCTGGCACTCCATATTTTCCATGCTGCTATTACACTCTCAGATTACAATAATGGCATGTTTCAAGCAAGTAGGTCATTATTGCAATGAATATTTTATGATATTAGCACATCCTTTACAATTAATATTTTTCCAGGATATTATAAGTGCCGAATTCATCCGTAAACTGGAATCCTTACTGCAGCGTGCCTACCGACTCCAGGAAGAGTTTGAAGCGTCCCTCGGTGCGTCCGATCCGGCGTCACTGGCTAACGGCATCGGTGAGTACCAGGAAACTCCATTTGCTGTCTCATTGCCAGACCTGAATGGTCGTAGCAGCTTATAAATAAAATGAGATGTCTTATTTAGAAAGCTCACCACATTTATAAGAATACAGTTAGGTTTTTTTTATCTGTTAGGGCGGGTTTCCATTTGCGAAGTGATGCGAGTGTGGCTACGCAGCCACATCGCATCACTTCCGCCACCGGCCGCATCAAGTGTATTGAGGAGAAAGGACTCGGTTGCAGGCTGATGCCGCCGTGCGAAAATCTTTAGCATGCTGCAGATTATCGGATCGCACCACTCCGCACACCATGCACCATGAAACTGTTCCACTGGCGTGCATGTGTTTCAGCACACCTGCGGTGCGATGCGGCTATGTAGCCTTCACCACTCCTAGTGGAAACGAGCCACCCTTATGGTGGTGGGTAATGCAATGACAGCCTAAGATACTTTCCTTAAAGAGGACCTCCAGAGTCAGTACTAAAATCCGGCAGCCTGCAAGTAAAACAAAGTTATATTTACCCGAGAAGCCTTGTCCCACGATGCCGCCCCGAAGTCCCTGCGTCACCCGACTTCCTTCGCCTGGCCCCGCCTACTCTTTATCCGCAGAGAAAAAACGCCAGGCTACTTACTACAGTAAATAGCTTGGACAGTGCAATACATGTTATGTAAGTAGAGCAAGTATTTATCTACTTATATATGTGGGTTTTTTCTGAGATAATATGGTTGACAGCTCCTCTTTAAAGTGCACCTGAACTGAGTAAAATTATTTAAAACTAGCTGATGATCCGGCGTTGCCCGGATATGTATTTGGCTGCTGTTGGCAGCTCACACTTTTTCTAACCCTAACACACAATTACTCAATGACCAAGTTTGTGAGCTTTGTGGTCTTTGGCATCAATAATTTGGATTGAAATGAAACAAACCTGATTGGCTGTTTTTGGCTCCACCCCCTTTTCTAAATTTGAACTGTTCCCATTCACCTTAAAGGGAACCTGAAGCGAGTAAAATTATTTAAAATAAACACATGACGTAGCTGCAACTGAATATTACATACTTGCCTCACCGTCAGTTCCTCTGAGAAGCTCACCATTTTCTTCTTACAGTGATCCCTTCAGAACTGAAATATACCAGTTGCTGTCATATATATCAGCAGCTGTCAGTTACAACTGAACGTGCAAGATAATGTCCATGTTTCCCTATGGCTCAAGTGGGTGATATTACAGTTTAACAGTGTGCTGACCAGGAAGCTGTTATGGGGTAATGGCCATTTTTAAAATGGAGGACAAAGAATTCCATTGGTCACAGTGGACAAATGGGACGCAGGAGAGGAGACAAAGATTAAAGAGAACCCGAGGTGGGATTTTATTATGCTAGTGGGGCACAGAGGCTGGTTGTGCACACTATCACCAGCCTCTGTTGCCCCATGGTTGCCTCAAAGACCCCCCCTGCGCGCCGCTATACCCCCGCAGTGCTGGCGACACACAGCGTGTCGCCAGCACAATGTTAATCTAAGCGCTGTCTGTCAGCGCCGCTCCCCCGCTTCCTCCGTATCGGCACTACCCGCCGCGTCACTTCTCTCCAACCAGCGGGAGGGAAGGGACACAGGCGGGTAGCGCCGATAAGGAGGAGGCGGGGGAGCGGCGCTGACAGACAGCGCTTAGGTAAACATTGTCGCCAGCGCTGCGGGGGGGTATAGCGGCGCGCAGGGGGGGTCTTTGAGGCACACCATGGGGCAACAGAGGCTGGTGATAGTGTGCACAATCAGCCTCTGTGCCCCACTAGCATAATAAAATCCCACCTCGGGTTCTCTTTACGGAGTAGACTACATGGGAGGTAAGTACGGCCTGTGTATGATTATTTTGACTTTTTATTTTCAGTTTAGGTTCTCTTTAACGTTTAGCTGGAGTACCACTTTAATCTGTAAGCATTAGTAAAAGGAAGTAAATGAGACTGCCTGGGAGCCATTATGCACTCCCTTGAAATCCGCCATTAGCAGTAATGGCACTAGAGAGAGTCTGGAAAATGTTAATGTGGCGTTCTCTGCCAGCGGCTGGAGTGTTTAGTCTGTGAGACAAGTAATGTGTTCTGGAGAAATCTAAAGTGGGTGAATCAGGAGGAGATGACATCCGGCTGCTGTGCATGCTGCCTCACTGAGGGCTTCACCGCGACAGCGGCACCACCAAAGCCTTTGAAGTTCAAAATAAAGATTGTACAAGTTGGAAAGGATATTTCACCTCCTGCCCGTCCTGCATCGGGTACATTGGTTTGTGAATGTTGCTGGTCAGACACCGCTGTCTGTAAGTGAATCCTCAGTCGGGAAGGATATGGATGGTTCAGCTTGCATCTTTTTTCCTTATTCTTTCAAATTCCAGTTCAGGCACCTGATGACTTCCTGGCTAATCTTTTGATAAGCCATACAGATGTCCCTGATTGCAGGGGGTGGACCATGTATGACCAAGCTTGAACCACGTAATAAAGGCGGCGTCTTTCAAGGAGCGGCATCACGCCCGCCCCCCTTCCCTGGCTGCCGCTCCTTCACCTGCTTTGGCAGCCCCCTCCTCCACAGTGTACGGATCCTCTCGGGCCTTGCTGCACTGCCTGACACTGATTCAGACTCTGTGGAGAAGGGGCCCACCCGAGCAGGTAAACGAGCAACATGTGGGGGGGACAGGCTGGATTCCTATAATGCAGGCTACCTATATAGTGGGGGCAACTATGCCTGGCTACCTATACTGGGGGCACCTATACCCAGGGCTGTGAGGTCTGTACAAAAATCATCCAACTCCGACTCCTCAGCTTATGAAACCTCCAACTCCGACACCAAATACCCAAAATGTCTCTGACTCCAACTCCTTAGTCTAATACTTACCATGGATGTGGATTTGGTACAAAAATGATCCAACTCCTAACTCCGACTCGTTAGTTTGTGAAACTTCCAACTCCAGGTGCCCAAAATTATTCCTCAACTCCACAGCCCTGATTATACCTGCCTACCTATGCCAGGGGCACCTATACTTGGCTATCTACAATGACGGCACCTACCCGGAGTTGTTTTGGGTTGCATTGCGGTTATAACGTGTGGTGCAAATTATTGAGTGCTCAGCGATCATACCAAATTGGTATGCATTCTCATAAGTTTCCCTCAGACAGCAAAAAGTCTAGAACTGGCCCTGGCTGATTGGGATGAAGTTCGATCTTGGGTTAAAGTGCCTCTTTAAGCAGAGACTCCGCTTCCCGAGTGATAGAGAACTGATGCCATCAGGGGGTCAAGATCACCTCCGGATATGCAGCTGATGATCATGAGTGTTTGGTTTGAGTCATCTCATGTCTGTAGGTAGTTTAGCGGCAGGTGAAGTGACTGAGTGGCAAGTGGTGGCAGTCCTCCGACTCTTCTAGAAGGACCCTTTGTGAAAAGAAGTCTGGTCAGGCCACGCATTGGCCACGCCAGACGTTTTCTAGCAGATGCTGGTGAATAATGAATAGCTGTAGCACATGCTGACAATGAATTGTTTGCTCACGTGTCTATGCGGGGCATGGGATACGCTCTCCCGGTCGTCTTAAAATCCCAGCAGCTGACAACACGTCCTAAATATAAGTGCAGATAGGTTTGAAAAGTGCATCTGCTTCTGGGGGAGGGGGCGCTGGGTGTATTCTTAGACCACACGTCATGCCGGAGGGATTCTGAGCTGTCTCTAATAAACAGTCACAAAGCATTCATGCGGCCAGTTATCCTGACGCTTGCTGATTCTCCTTCACGGTTCGCACCTGTTTCAGTTTGAGGTTTTCCTTATTACACCATCCTCCATCGCTGTAGTTGTAGCTCATCTCCCAACACATTAATAAAGCGGAACTATAACAAGGACTGAACTTCATCCCAATCAGTGGCTACTGCCCCTTTTTCCCGTGAGAAATCTATTCCTTTTCTCAAATAGATCATCAAGGATGTCTGTGTGGCTGATGTGGTGAAACCCCTCCCACAGTGTGATGTCAGGACCTAGATCCTGACAGTTTGCTGTCTGTGAACCTTGTTGCATTGTGGGAAATAACGTCTGCTTCCGACTGCCAAGCAGGCAGTAACCCCCCACATCTATATTTAACCCATACTTTTAGCTTACCACATTGTTAATGGATGTGTTTATAGATAGTAGCAGTTGGTGCTTTTTTTTTTTTAAATGTCTGCCAGTAGTAAAGATGACTACCTGTAGGCTCAGGCTGGGTTGAACAGCATGAATGAATTACATGGCGCATAGCAACCATTTCTTGATCTATGCTCTATTTTTTTTCTTTTTCTTTTTATTCTTTTTTAGTTCTTAGTTTTCAATGTATTGATTTATTTTTTCACCTACTACTAACTTTCCATAAAGTTCATCTTTAAAGGGAGTGTCCAGGCACATTAAAAAATGACATTTATTTATCCTGGGCTTCCTCCAGGCCCTTGCAGCCGACATGTCCCTCACAGCAGCTCCCCTCCCAGCCGCTGGCCAGCGGTCCCCGCCCGGTGCAGAGGCCGACCTCACGAGGTCGTCATCTGCAGTGCCTGCGCGAGCGCTGCTGCCAATCACCCGCATGTGGTGTGGAGTGTACTGTGCAGGCGCAGAACTACTGAGCCTGTGCAGAGCACTCCAGCCCAGGCGCAGTAGAGGACAACTTTGCGAGGTCAGCCCTCTGTACCTGCGGGGACCCCGGGCTGGCAGCTAGGAGCATGGGACATGTCGGCTGCAAGGGGCTGGATGAAGCTCCAGGTAAGTAAATGTCATATTCCCTTTAAAGCATGCCTTTAAGTAGAACAAAAACGTTTCCACATCATAAATACAGTCCATCTCCTCATGGGGGAGTCTCAGGTTTTTCTTGAGCTTACTAAATGGAAGTTGCTCACCCCCAACTACCAAAATAGTGTGTAGGCAGGCCTGCATCTTTGAATAGGTCCTTTGCTGGGGGTGCTTTTGTAAACAATAAAGGAAATACTGAGAATGCCACATGAGGAGATGGACCAGTCTGAAATCTGTCAGCTTTTGAATATCTAATGTAAGTGACCACAACACGGGGAAAAATGATTTATAGTGCATTTAACGCTGGGACAAATGTACATTTTATACTTTTTTTTTTTTTTTTGTAATAGTAGTCATTAAATCAATGTTTTTATCAAATTACTGTATGTGTCTAAACTATTAACATTGTATGGTATATGGTTAATTATAAGCTAGGCATACACAGGAAAATGATGGCTTAATATGCCAAGCCAATCGATCCCTCTCTGATCCGAAATTGATTGGATGATAGTGGTCGGTTCCTACACCGCATGTTTATTTTTGATAGATTTTGCCAGAAATCCGTTAAACATTGTTTGAACTGCAAACATTATTATTATTATTATTATTATTAGTTTATAAAGCGCCAACATGTTCCATAGGACTGTACAAAGTAGGAAAACAAGGGGTACATAATAACACAGACAATGATATACATCAAATATGGAACTTACAAAATACAGAACTGGTGATTACAAAGACAGATGTAGCATGATGAATAAAATGTATAACAGTGCAAGCTATGAAATGAACGAAAATCCAAGACACCATAAGGGTGAGAGAGCACTGCCCTTGCAAGCTTACAATCTAAAGGAATGGGAGGGAAACAAGAGGTGGGGAGGTATGTGGTATACATACAGGTACAGTGTCTGTTTAGGTTATCTATTGAGGAGTAAAACTTGAGAGGTTAAAAGGGAACGGTCTAAGCTAGAGCATATATATGCTTGTCGGAAAAAGTGCGTTTTGAGGGAGCGTTTAAAGATTTCAAAGGTTGGAGAGTTACGGATGTGCTGTGGAACGGCATTCCAGAGGAGGGGTGAGGCACGTGAGAAGTCTTGTATACGTGAATGCGAGGAGGTAATTCTAGAGCAGGACAAAATAAGCTCTTGTGCAAATCAGAGTTTGCAGTTGGGTTGGTCTTTGGAGACTAGTGAGGAGATGTACAGGGGAGAGAGATCACTGAGAGCTTTGTAGGTTAGGGTTAAGAGTTTAAAATGGATCCTCTCGGTAATTGGCGGCCAATGAAGAGCTTGACAGAGAGGGGCAGCAGAAGATGAGCGAGAATAAGAGATGAGACATGCTACTAATGTTCTATTTATTATACGTACTACACAACTCAATCTCATAAGTTTATTCTCGCTTCAGATTTGCTTTAAAAACTATCTCTAACACGGGTCAGGAACCTTTTTGGCTGAGAGAGCCATAAACGCCACATATTTAAAAATGTAATTCCGTGAAAGCCATACAATTTGTTTCAAACTGGGACAGTGCGCATGCGCTGCAGAGGGCTCACGTCCCTGTTGCCATGGTGATGTGTATACAGTTGATCCACCGGGCAGTAGTAGTGTCAGACACGTCTTCAGCTTCTCTTGGGTTTCAGCAACATCAGCAATTTCAATGAGAGCCCGACAGTAGAAATACTGACTAACAGCTTGTACAATTAGCTAGCTGACTTGAAGGTTGATTCACTTTGTAGGATAAGATCCCCGCACTTTGATTGGCCCAATAGGCTGCCTATTGGGCCAAAATGCTGGGATCTCGTCCTACAAAGTCACTGGACCTGACAGGATCCAGAGTGGGACAATTGGAGCAGCTGTTCCTTTTGGGGTAGCATGAGTAAGTTAGTAGCGCATGCTACAGCAGTAGGGTGCCTACTTTGAAAATGTTATTTGCGCTGCCACACTAAGCTGCGCTGCTGGAGCTGTGTAGCTTAGTGACTCAACCCCTAATACTTTGTCTGTGAGCCAGATGCAGCCATCAAAAGGAAAACATCTGACTCCCAAGCCATAAGTTCCCTAACATTTTGAGACTTTGCATTGGATTATAAAGTCTCATACACACACCTAGCATAAAGTGAACCAGAGATTAAAATAAACTAATGAGATAAACAATTGGATCTGTCCTTCTACTCTTAAACTGACTCTTTTAGATATCTCAAGGTTTTATTTTATGTATAAACATTTACAAAGCAGATGTAATGTTTTATAGTCTCTGCCCAATTGCAGTGTCTCAAGAGTCCCAGAGTGAAAATACATGAACTATTGACCTTTTTTATCTTTTCCCCTCACAGTAAAAAGCCCAGGTATCTGCTTAGGAAAGTGTTTTATAGCTGTAATTTGTTATCAGTGAGCCGACTGAGTCCTGACTGGAAAAAAACTGTCAGTTCCATAGCTAATTATAATCTCTTTCAAGAGGAGCTGCCAGCCATACTATCTCAGGAAAAAAAAACTCAAATATACAGTGTAAGTAGAGAAATACTTGCTCTACTTACATAACATATGTATTGCACTATCCACGGTGATTCCTTTGAATTTTATAAAGGAAAAGTAGAGAATCCTATTCTAGACAGTTTCCATATTTACTGTGGCTATTTTGAAGCCAGCCCTGATGTAATATCCGCCCTTACTCTCCTCCGCCTGATTTGCCCGCCCTTCACTATAGAAAGTGCATTGTTTCAGCCTGAGAAATTTTGGCCAATCAGAGAGGAGCAAAGGTGTGGGAGGGGAAAACAGGAGGGAAAGAGGCTTCAGCCAATCAGGCTGCATTAGTTAAGTCTGAGGGGAAGTAGAGAAGCAAAAAAAGACAACCCAGCATGCCCTGCAACTTCTCTTTTGTGTACCAAATTTTCTGTGTACCAAATAAAAGTCATGTAAACTTGGGAATAATTTAATCAACAAGAAAAGTAATAGTGATTTTAACTTTTGGATTGCTTGATTAGCATCCTTATTACTTGTTTACCAGATAAAAATAAAGAATCGATTTTATGCCCGACAGTTACTCTTTCAGACAGGGAAAAAAGAAAAGAAGCACAGCACAAGTGTCTGTATGCTGGCCACTGTATAGGCACATGTCTATCTCATCATCTCATGTGATGTCATCTCTGGTACACTGTAATGGCCCATACTCACGGGCAACTTTTCTTCTCTGTCGCTAGCACACGGGAGCGTGTGCGTGACAGTTCGGCGACAGCTCGTCGCCACGTCCCTCCGCGTACACACGCGGAAGAGGGACCAGCGGTGCGATGGAAGCTGTCACCGACGTTCCTCCTCCCCCCGCCGGAAGCTCTGTGTTCTTTATGGAGGTTGCTGTCGCTAGTCCGCATACTCACGCGGACTAGCGACAGTTGCGGCAGAGTTGCTGCGGCAACTGTCGGCAGGCGATTGACCGCGCCAATCGCCTGGCGACAGCAGCGACGAGCAACCATTCGGGGTGCGCGCCCATGCAACGCCTCATACTCACGGGCAACCTGTCGCCGCAACACGCGCGCCGTGCGTGTTGCGGCGACAATTGTAGCCCGTGAGTATGGGCCATAAGTTGGCTGAGGTGGGCGATCACCACCTCCTCAGCCAACAATCAGGCGTGTGTACTGCAGCCGGCGACCCTCAATTCGCTGGGTGGATCAACTCAACCCCAGCGATGCGACATCCATCTAAGGTGTGTGCGCACCGTAAAATAAGATTTGTGGCGGGTAAAGGGTTAAACGACACAAAAAGATAACGCGCTAGAGTTGGGGTGGAAGGAACAAGAAGAGAGAAGGAGAGAAAGATATAGCATATTGAAAAATGGCATAACTTGACCCAGACAAAAATAAAAGGACATTTCTAAAGTGCCAGGTCACCTTTTATTTTCTCTGAGAATGACTAATTAGCGCCTTGTTTACAATGACTCATTTTTATTAATGCAACTTATTACTGATGGTGCTGCTGCCATAATCTTGTGCTTCTCTGCTTTCTTAGAACACATCGTCATTGAGCTTTATATTCTCACCGGATCATTTATATGATTGGTTTGCTATTCAGAGCTCTTCTCAGTGACCGCACCCTCCAATCAGATTCCTCCTCCTGTCACCTGGCTTCTGCTGCTGAGAACCGTGATCGTTCTCAGGTCGTGTTCAGGCCTAGGATGGCTTTGTGCCCTCGCTCTCTCCTCCACCTGCTGCAGTATTTCAGACACATGCCACCAGACCGCTGGTCACTCTACATACACATTGCAGGGCAACTGTTTACTACAATTTACTGTCCTGCTGATGGGAAATGTCATTATGAACCGTGTTCAGAGTCACGCTCTCTCCTGTTTATTATAGCTTGTTCTATTGTGGCGTCACGTGTCTTTCCCAAGCCTACGTGTATTTATTTATTAATGTTACTAGATATAAGCCCGCCCGTTTTTAGATATTAGGGGCCCCCATCCCTGCCACAACCCCCGCACAGTCAGCACGCAATGTGTACGCATCCAAATGATGCAATGTGCGCACACACCTGCATGACACAATGTGTACACAAACACCCGCTCCCCCCCCACCCTATGCATTCATCCTCATGTCCTCCTGTCTCAAGTTCACCCACATGCTGCGCATGCACATTGGCCAAAACACACGGGCACAGGCGGATGCAGGGACACAGGGAGATTATTATATAGGATGCCGGTTCAAGCAGCTGGATTTTAGTGATTAATTAAAGGGGAACTGAAGTAAGAGGTATATGGAGGCTGCCATATTTATTTCCTTTTAATCAATACCAGTTGCCTGGCAGCCCTGCTGGTCTATTTCTCTGCAGTAGTATCTGAATAACACCAGAAACAAGCATGCAGCTAGTCTTGTCACATCTGATAATAATGTCAGAAACACCTGATCTGCTGCATGCTTGTTCAGGGGCTATGGCTAATAGTATTAGAGGCAGAGGATCAGCAGAGCTGCCAGGTAACTGGTATTGCTTAAAAGGAAATAAACATGGCAGCCTCCATATACCTCTCTCTTCAGTTCCCCTTTAAAGGACAACTGAAACGAGAGGGATAGGAAGGATAACCTATTTAGTCCCTTTTAAATAATACCAGTTGCCTGGCTATCCTGCTGATTCTCTGCCTCTAATACTTTCAGCCATAGACCCGGAACAAGCATGCAGCAGATCAGGTGTTTCTGACATTATTGTAATTGACAATATTAGCTGCTTGCTGGTACCTGGTGTTAATCGGGCACTACTGCAGCCAAATAGATCAGCAGGGCTGCCAGGCAACTGGTTTTGTTTAATAGGAAATAAATATAGCAGCCTCCATGTCCCTCTCACTTCAGTTGTCCTTCAAACTCTTAAGAACCCCAAGGTTGAGAATTTAGTCTTGGGTCCCACAGGAGCTAAATCAGCAGCTCTTTGGAATCACCGGCATTTCCAAAATCGCTAGACTAATGAAAGTGGTTGGAGATGAACCCAGTGAAGTGATTGTGAGTGCTTTAAATCATGGCTCCTGCAGCATGTTTGGAGCAATTGCGCTGCAATAGAAAGTATAGGATCGCTGCAAAATTGGAATTTTGCATTTCTTGGCAAGGATCAGGGAGTCTGTCCACAAAAAGACTCTTGAAAGTGACGACCCCGACAGCTGCACCACCCAAGAACCATCTAATGTATGTACTGGGCTTTAGTCTTGTTGAGTTCCAAATGAAGTGACACTCAATAGAGCTATATTTTAAAAGGTATTCGATTACCACGCGATGGATAACGATGCATGCGAATTTAACCATAGCAGTGCTGGTGTGCTTTTCCATTGTTTCCATTGTTGAAAATTTGCATACCCAAACCTCATGCGAATTTCCTATTAAATACATTGTATGCGATTCGCATAGCCGTATGCGAATTCTGATGGCTCTGCCATGCAAATTTTTTCTGCACAGAAAAACGCATAGGAATCCTGACAAGAGGAAACAGTCCCATTCACTTGTATTGCTATGCGAATTTGCATGCGAAAAACGCATGCAAATTCGCGATAGTGGAAATGGGCCCTCACTCTGCTCCTGCAAAAGTCTCAGCAGTGTTTGTTACTATTCCCTCTCCAGGTTGCCATTGACACCCAGGCTAAGAGGTAATTCCGCTACCAGCTTTTGCTGGCGGACAAATTACACTGTTTTTATTGTAATTTGGACTCCGTCTTTTGCCGGCACCCAAGTTACTGACTGAAGGGTGCTATAACCGTAATTCACATTACGGCCTATGGCGGTGCCCAGATTTTCAAATGCTTGCACCTTTTCATTTATCATTTGCATACATTGCAGATGAGCTGCATATCAAGCATTTATCCCCCATCTGATGCATTGTATTTATTTGCTACTCCTGCTTCCTAGAGTTAGCAATGCATCCAGTTTGCAGCTGCTGCCAGTGGTATTCATTGCAAGCTGGGAAAGCCGATGCAATCTTGCAGGGGGTGCTCGGTGGGCTCTATTTCCTTTCCGCTGGGCTACCCTGTCCGGAAAAATTTCTACAGAACCAAACTTGCGGTCTGTTCAGCAGAGCGTGCAGAAGGGATGCGTTTCGAAACAGACCAATGTGAACGGATCCATAGGTTAGCATTGGAGCTCATATGCAATTCACATTTTCTCCTGAGTCTTCTTCTAGGTGATATTTTCATACCTTGTCATAAAATGCCTTTTAAGCCCCATCTACACAATACGATTCAATTACGATTCTATTTACGATCTGATTAAATCCAACATGTCCGATCGGGATTTGATTTAATTCGATTTGCCATTGTTTTGCAATGGCAAATCGAATTGAATCGAATCCAATCCCTATCGGACATGTTGGATTTAATCGGATCGTAAATAGAATCGTAATCGAATCGTACAAAGAATCGTATCGTGTAGATTGGGCATTAAACCACTGGCAAACTAGAAAATTCCTAGGAGATAAGGAGTAAAGTTAATTGCATATGGGCCTGGATCTGATCCGCTAATGTACTGCAGTGTTCTCTCCAGAAATTTTTTCTTGCTGGGTGGCATGAAAAAGTAGCCGGGTGGGGCACGATCAGTGAATACAGGGCTGGCGCTTTTTTGCACAACTCTGATTACAGCAGAGGAGAAAGTGAGCCGATGACAGCCAGGTGCTCACCAAAACTAGCCGGGTGCAGCCTGGGGAGAACACTGTACTGTTTTTGTTTTTTTTGTTTGTTTTTTTAGTGCCAGTGTGAACTGGGCCTTATAACTCAAATGGAGAAGGAATAAATTATTTCTGGTCACAGACGGTCTGCAGGGGTCACACTGTCTGATTCATTCTTCTGCCATCACCTTCTTACTCACAGATCCAGAACAAATACTCTGACCCCACTGACTGTACGCTTGTTTCAGATGCGTGACTCAGATACTAATAAAGCCAAAACATCAGTGTGACAGCCGGGCAACTGTTGTACAAAGTAATAAAGATGACAGCTTCCATGTTCCTCTCACTTCACTTTTCTTCAAGCAGAACTGGCTCAGAACAGTAAGACTTGGGATTTGGTTCCGCCACGGTCTTCAAGTTCACACAGATGACAAGTTCTTTAGAAGTTACAGAGTTGTCACCGACCAGCTGGCCAAACAAGCTGCCTGCAGCAGAAGGGCTTATTACCCGCACCTGGTACCCCTCCTGTAGAAGAGCACAGGTGGCCTTGTAGACTGTAAAACAGAAGAGAAGTCTTTCCCCCCCCCCCCTCCCCCCCTAGTAACTGCAGACAATTGAGTTCAGTTTCAGGCAGCATTCACACACGGCAGCCCTGAGCTATGGGTGATGATGGTGTTGCGTAGAGTGACTGAGTCCCATTCAGTACAGGTTAATGGGGCCACCCATCAATTGCATCAGGACAGGTGGAAATTTCCATACCATACCGAGCTGATCCTCTTTTGGTGTAAATTGTGCACCAGGCAGCGGCAGTGAGAGAACAGCATGCATCACTCTGCATGGTGTTGCGTGTGAACGATCTCACTCTCTCAACCATTGCTTACTGGTCTAGTGTTGAATGTAAGAGTCGGGTCACACTGGGGCCACTGCTGAACTGCTTCCCAGAGCAGACAGCACGGGGCTAGTGGACATTCATAATGGACTTCATGATTTCTTATGCTACAGGTGTCAAACACAAGGCCCACGGGCCGAATCCCAGTTTGCTGAAACCAATTGGTGCCATTTCATCTCCTGCGCATGCGCAGGACTGGCCACCGGGAGGCTAAGTTCACAGTGGGACGTTAAAGTCGCGCGTTAAAACAGCATTTAACGCAGAATAACTCACTGCAATGAAAAATCAATGCCCTGTTCACAGTGCACACGTTGCGTTGGTGTCTAACGCTGCACGTTAAATAAAAGTACTGCATGCAGTGCGTTATACACGTTATTAGCTGCGTTGGACTGTTTGCACATGCTCAGTAATGACTTGGAAGCATACTTTTCATTGCCTGTATTTTTTACTGTATCTGCTGTATGCGACGGTAACTCTGCGTTGCCACTTTTTGGGCGCGTTGCGTTGTAAGCTTGCGGTGCGACTTTAACGTGGCATCAAAACGCAACGTCCCACTGTGAATCTAGCCGGAGGGAGGGGATTAGAAGAGTACGGAGCAGCCAGAGAGGACGGCAAGGGACGCCATGCACCTCATGAGGCTGGAGAAAGCCCCTGGTAAGTATAAATACACCAAGGAAACCCATCTCGGGTTTCCTTTAAGTTTGATATACTGGTCTCAGCATCAGAAACCATTCCTGTATCTATAGATTGCAGTATATTGGTACGTAACTCCACCTTCCCAGTGATGTTTAGCCTTGGCTATCTAGTTACTGTACGTCCATCGAGTTCCACCAGAGAACAAAGTACAACACCAGCCTGCTCCCTCACATATCCCTGTTGATCCAAAGGAAGGCGAAAAACCCTTAGGGCCCGTCCTCACCTGAGCGGGAATCGTGCGATTCCCGCTCACTGCAAACAGCTAGCAGTTCTGCAAAAACCGCTACACAATGTAGCAAGTGGCAGTGTTCTTACTGCCACGGTTGCGGTTAGCATGCAGCGGTTTGCCGGTGACAAGCGTTCCGCGATTATCGATCGTGATTAGCGTGCTAGTCGCGATTGCTCCAAAACCGCCGCAATGTCCAGTGATTTTTCCGCGCTAATCGGGGAAAAATCACTCCCGCAAAACGCCGGCGGTAATCGCCGGCGTTCTGCGATTATAAGTGTGAACGGGCCCTTACAAGGCATGGTCCAATTAGCCCCAAAAGGGAAAAAATTCCTTCCCGACTCCAGATGGCAATCAGATAAAATCCCTGGATCAACATCATTAGGCATTACCTAGTAATTGTAGCCATGGATGTCTTTCAACGCAAGGAAAGCATCTAAGCCCCCTTTAAATGCAGGTATAGAATTTGCCATAACTACTTCCTGTGGCAATGCATTCCACATCTTAATCACTCTTACTGTAAAGAACCCTTTCCTAAATAAATGGCTAAAATGTTTTTCCTCCATGCGCAGATCATGTCCTCTAGTCCTTTGAGAAGGCCTAGGGACAAAAAGCTCATCCGCCAAGCTATTATATTGCCCTCCGATGTATTTATACATGTTAATTAGATCTCCTCTAAGGCGTCTTTTCCCTAGACTAAATAAACCCAGTTTATCTAACCTTTCTTGGTAAGTGAGACCTTCCATCCCACGTATCAATTTTGTTGCTCGTCTCTGCACCTGCTCTAAAACTGCAATATCTTTCCTGTAATGTGGTGCCCAGAACTGAATTCTATATTCCAGATGTGGCCTTACTCGAGAGTTAAACAGGGGCAATATTATGCTAGCATCTCGAGTTTTTATTTCCCTTTTAATGCGTCCCAAAATTTTATTAGCTTTAGCTGCAGCGGCTTGGCATTGAGTATGATGATTTAACTTGTTGTCGGAGTACTCCTAAGTCCTTCTCCAAGTTTGATGTCCCCAACTGTATCCCATTTATTTTGTATGGTGCTAGACCATTGGTACGACCAAAATGCATGACTTTACATTTTTCAACATTGAATTTCATCTGCCATGTATGTGCCCATATAGCCATCCTATCCAGATCCTGTTGCAATATGACACTATCTTCATGAAAAGCTCAGTGAAGCTCTTTTGCATAGATGACAACTTATATTGTTTTCCACTACAAAAATATAAAAAAAAAATATGAGACTCTCTTCTTTCATACTAATGTTTTATTTCTTAGCTGTACTACACATACAATTCATTATCTCATAAGTTTATTTCCTCTTCAGGTTTGCTGTAAGTTACATTCAGTAACGTTCCTTTTACTCATTCCCATTTGTCCTGCCACCCCTCATTGGCATTTTTTTTAATACTAATTTATATTAAGTTGATCTCTTTCACATTCCTGTCTAAAAGGCAGTAAATATCTCTAGTTGCGATTTAAACCCGCCGCAGTGACTCATGCTCTTGTGCTCAGTTTCCCGTATGATGAATATTTTGTAGAATTACTAAACCAGCAGCATAAATCAGCCTGCTTCCTGTGTGCGCGGCTCTTGCTTATCCCCGGATTTCATGGACTTGTATGGTGAACTGAATGAATTGGACCGGCTGGGCGGCTTCCTTCTCCGAGCGTCCTGGGATCAGCTCCGGAGGAATCGTTTATATATCAACATGTCTAAACTTCAGACGTTACACAAACCACGTCTGCTCTACCTCTGCCAACCACGGATGTCTGAGCCACCCCAACGTGACATTCTACTGAGGATACGTTATGAAAGCCAAGAACAGGCACCAGAGTCATACATCCGATTTTTATATCATTGTTCTGTACTTGTGATCCTCAAGCTTTCATAATGGATTACTTTTTTTTAACAGAAAAGTGTACAAACATTCACCAGCTGTAGGTTAACGTATACCTGATCCGTGAAGAGCAACTTAAGATTAGCACAGAAGTATGTTCATGCTGCATCCACATACCTTGAATACAAGTCAACCTTGTGTATAAGTCGTCTCCAATATTCAACCCTCTGAAGCTGGAATTTTTTATTGACTCAAGTATAAGTCTACCCAGCAAAGTTAACCACCCTGGCGTTCTATTGATTGTGCAAGGGTGGCTGCGCAGCACTAATTTTTTTTTTTTGTTAAATCATGTAGCTAGCCTAGCGCTAGCTACATGATAGCCGCTGAGCAGCGGCATCCCCCCGCCCCTTCCAATCGCCTCCGGCGATCAGAGAAAACAGGAAATCCCGTTCAGAACTGGATTTCCTGTTTGGCTTCCCCCGTCGCCATGGCGACAATCGTGATGACGTCACCGACTGTTACAGGTCGGGTAGCGACGGATCGGCGGCGATCGCGTCTAACACGCAGCTAGCAAATTGCTAAAAAAAAAACTGTGAAAATCGGCCCAGCAGGGCCTGAGAAATCCACCGCGGCGGGAATGGACGAGCTGAGCTTGTCATTACCGCCAAGGTGGTTAATGACTGCACTTGGGGCTCAAGAGGGGTTAATGATTGCACTGCATACAGTATTGCAGCCAATAACTCCTCCAGGCCCCCAAGTGCAGCCCGGTATTCCCAAATTACCTACCACCCCTTTCCTTGTTAATGGTTGTGGCCAGGACTTTTAGACCTGTGTTTTCTTGGCATTTCCTTTCCTCAAAGTTTCACTTATCACAGGGTAAATTGCTGCAAATGGGAATGTCACTATTAATACACACAGTCAGTGTGCTCAGTGCTGCTCGTGACTCGTGTATAAGTCGACCCCTATACTTTTATGAAATGAATCAGACCTAAATTTCTAGACTTATACTCGAGTATTTACAGTACCTCTGTGCATCGCCTGTTCCTCTCCCCGCCGCGTCTCAATGTCCTGACCGTTTCCTGTCTGTGAGCCTTGTTGCATTGTGGGAAATAACAGCTGTTAACAACGCCAAGCAACCAGGATCTCCCTCTGTGCATATATATGTATATCTATAAAAAAACAAAAACCTTTTAGCCTATTGCATGGTTAGTGAGTGTGGTTATACATAATGGCAGTTGGTGCTCTCTAGTTTTTTTTTCTTGCCTGCCCAGTAGTAAAGATGATTACATGTAGGCTGATTGTGAATGATACAATATGAACAAACATGGTGACTTTGCAATGTCGTATTTATCTTTTTCCCTTTTTCGCTAAAGTTTCTTTTTAGTGATAGTGAATGAGGCGGGAAAGGGAGGGTGATAGGAACGAACAATGCGTCAAGCATGCCTCTTCCTGTCTAAAAACTTTCTAGGAGTGATTGAGGCAGGGAACACTTGTCTTTCAGTTTTCTGCACGCGTTTTTTCTGCATAGCTTTTCTGCACACCAGGAGCTCGATTCACTAAAGTGTGATAACTGCTATCTCTCACAGCAGTTATCCGGCGAGCTGCCACGCGCAAACATCGTTACTTCTAGTGATAAGCAACGGTTTGCACCTGATCACGTGCGCTTTTCACGTGCTGTGATAGCAGTTATCACACTCTAGTGAATCGAGCCCCAAGTGTTTTTCTATGCAGGAAAATGCACACGTTTTTTTAACAGCAGCTGATGTAATTGATAGAAAAAACTGACAAAATGTACAGAATCATGAGGCAGAATGTCCGTTTTTTTTTCTGGGCGCAAACCACATATTAAGTGTGATCTAGCCCATTGAAAACAGTCAAGTGTGTTCCTTGCCTCAAGGGGTTATTATGGGGCCTGAGGGGAATAAGAACAGGCAACACACAAAGGTATTGAAGTACCTTACTTTTGTGTTTACCTTAGGTTGCTTTGCATCAGATTAGGTATACCTTCAATTAAAATTCTTGCTCTGGACACAAAAATTCTCCTGTACACACGGTGAACATTTGTTATGCTAATTTGCTCAGGAAGTGCGGTCATATTTTTTAAGATGAAGAAAGAACCATCACCTCTTTAAAATTAATGAAGGTAAAATGGACACACCAGTGGCCCAGCACTTCTGTGAACCAGGACACAGCATGCAAGTTCAGAAAGTACATATTCATAAGAGTAATTTCAGAAATAAACAAATTTCTGAGTACATGTTTATGAAAATGTTCAAGACCGTAACAGAAGGTTTAACCTCCTGGGGACCGCCTAACGCCGATTGGCGTCAAGTCCTGGGGCTGCAGTTTCCCAGGGAACGGCCGCGTGCATGCGTGATCGTTCCCTGCCACTTCACAGAACGGAGTTCCGTGATTAGCCTGCTAGCGGCCGATCACGGCTAGCAGGCTGTTTGTAAACGTGAGGGGAAAGAAATGCCCTTTGTTAACATCCGTACAGCGCTGCGGTCCCCGGCAGCGCTGTACGAGATCGGCAATCCCCGGCCTCTGATTGGCCGGGGATCGCCGTCCTCTCATAGGCTGATGCCTATGTGAGGTGGAACAGGACGGATTGCCGTCCTGTTCAATTCTGTAGGCGGAGGGGAGGGAGGGGGATGGGGAGAGAGAGAGAGAGCCTCGAAGAGGCTGAAAAAAAAAACCAAAAAAAAAAAAACACCTGCCGCAGCGATCGGACTCCTCCGGCATCATGTCTCCTTAGGGACAAAAAAAGGAGGTGAGTCCGATCGCTGGGCTCCACAGCTGGGCTGTGCAGGAGGCTGAAAAGCCTGCACAGCCCAGTGCTGCAAAAAACAGTCTGGTCGTTAGGGGGGTTAGCACTGTGGTCGTCAAGTGGTTGAACAGTGTAATGGGATTCATCAACCTAATTTAACCTGATTGACTTCATGATCTTCTGAAACCTTCTGGACTTCATTAATACTTGCCTCTTACAATAACAGGTTTAAAAACGGGCTCTAGGTCTTTTTTAACCCTCCTGGTGGTCTATTAACCCTCCTGGCGGTTAATTTTTTTTTTGCCATATAGGCAAAAATCCTTTTTTTTTTTTTTAATTATTTTTTTTTTGTTTCATGTAAAGCTACCAAAGTGGTAGCTACATGAAACACCACTAGAAGGCGCATGTGTCCCTCTAGTGCGATCGTTGACGGCATCAATAGCTTCTCCTGTCGCCATGGCGACGATCGGAATGACGTCATGGACGTCAGCCGACGTCCTGACGTCAGACGCCTCCGATCCAGCCCATAGTGCTGCCCGGAACTCATTGGTCCGGGCAGCACAGGGCTCTGGCGGGGAGGGGGGGGGCCCTCTTGCGCCGCTGCGTGCGGGCGATCAAGCTGTACGCGCGGCTAGCAAAGTGCTAGCTGCGCGTACAGCATTTTAAATGGAGCAAATCGCCCCACCAGGGGCTGAGGTATCTTCCTGCGCGGCATAGCCCGAGCTCAGCTCGGGCTTACCGCCAGGAAGGTTAACCACCCTGGCGTTCTATTAAGATCGCCAGGGTGGATGCGCAGCAGTATTTTTTAATTTTTTTTTCCCTATCATGTAGCTAAAGTGTGTCTATGATACCTCAGCGCAATGGATACCACTTTGTCCGCATAAAGCAGGATAGTCACAGTACCTGTTCCTGGAGTTCCCACCTCTTGGACTTTGCGGAGTGAGTTAAAACGGAGCTGTGATCTTGCTGTAATCCCGACCACTACCAACACACACCGCTCCGTATGGGTGCTAGGACGGTCACGCTGGACGGATTTCCGGGCCTCTAGGTCATGTGATCCACACTGGATGGTTCCCCTGTGCGTTCCAAGTGCGTCCTCTGCGCGGTGCTGCAAGAGAAGCGGAAACAATAGTGCACACTGTGTGGGGCCGAAAAGACCAGGCGCAAGAATCCACTTACTAGAAAAAAGATGTTTAATAGCAGTATTGCAATGTAGCCTCCACTTCCCGACTCGAGTTTCGGCTTCCGCCTTCGTCAGGGGGTGGGGCTACAGACACAGGAGGTTATTTTTATTTACATAACTCCTCCCTCCACATCACGGAGGAGTTAAACCAACAGTACATAAATATATATATCTGCATGAACAATAAAAGTCGCGTGTTTGGATTGCATCAGTATCAATTGCAGCAGTATAAATTATTTTATTAATTATTTTTAATTAATTATAATTTATACTGCTGCAATTGATACTGATGCAATCCAAACACGCGACTTTTATTGTTCATGCAGAT